>NC_090929.1:130349080-130723247 GCF_040938575.1 Ambystoma mexicanum | reverse complement strand
TTGTTAGACAATCCTGGCTACTCCTCTGGAGGTACCCAGACCGTAGATGAAATAACCTCTTGTGCAGTTTCTTTAAAGCCAACATGTGGACAAACCAGTTACAGGGTCTGCATGGCCTGAGGACTGCTTGCTTACATCTTTAGTTTAGTTTATTTATTTGTAACGCACACCGAACCCTGGGGTAACTGGGCGCTAGAACTTAAGACAGAGTTACAGTCATACAACAGGAGTTACAGTCATACAAACAAAAGTGCTGGTCGACTTGTGGTTACAGGGTAGTCGAATTGCAGATAAGTACAAGTGAGCATGTGGGAGAGACGCCGAATGTTACAGTTTGGGCGACAATACCACGCAGACAGTGTTAGACACGGTGATACAGAATGATTAAAACAGGGCACATATGTATTTAGCAGAGGAGATTGGCCGGTTGTTAGTGTTTCTTATCGAAGAGCCAACTCTTTACTTTAGCTCTGAAGGTCCAGAAGGAAGGTTCCATTCTGATGGTGAGAGTGAGGGAGTTCCAAAATTTGACGGCCAATAACAGGGAATCTGGCTTCTCCAGCTCTTTTCAGTTTGAACCTTGGAAGGGTGAGGCGATGGGAATACAGAGCTCTGGTGGGTCTGGCTGACTGGTGTTTGGAGAATTTGTCCAACAGGTACCTAGGGGCAGAATTTGACAGATATTTGTGGGCAATGACTAATATGCAGAGAGAAATTCTGTCGCACACCGGGATCCAATGGGCATCCTGTCTAAAGCCGGTGATGTGGTTAGATCTCGGGATGTTCAGCGCAGATCTTTAGACATTATTTTGTAGGACCTGAAGCCTGTTGAGGTTCCGTTCAGAGGAGCCTAGAAACAGGGTATTACAATAATTGATCTTGGATAGTACTGGGGCCCTGGCTAGCGTGATGCAGCTGTTAGATGACAGAAATGATTTGAAAGCGTGAATGAGCTTGTTGGTATAAGCAGTAGTTGAGGCAGTGGCGCTCAATTGTTTCTTGAGCGAGAGGGTTGAGTCTAAGTAGACTCCCAGAGTTTTGATTTCTTTGGCAACTTTAATAGAGTTCCCATCGATGTCGAAGGATGTTTATCGGGGGTCTAGTTTGTTTAGATGTATTTGAGATCCGACGATCAAGAGCTCTGTCTTTTCATCTTTGAGAGAAAGGCTATGGTTTGCCATCCACGCCTGGACCTACAAGTATATGTTAATCAGTTTAGAGTCATCTTCATACCACCCTGTCAGCATGATGAGAATTTGGGTATCATCAGCGTAATTTGTATATGTGACACCCAAGTAATCAGGACGGTCAACGAGAAGCTTCGTGAAGATGTTGTAAAGCGTCAGCGAGATGCAAGATCCTTGTGGAACGCCGCAGTGGATAGGGATTGGGTCAGCTGAAGCTGAGGGTGTGAAGACCCTGGTAGTTCGATTAATAAGAAATGACTAGATCCAGTTAGATGCATTACTAGAGAAGGCGGCCGCTGTGGTCAGGTGATCTGTGAGGATCTGGGGATCAACAAGATCAAATGCTGCCGGAAATTCTAACACCAGGAGCATGGCCAATTTGCCATTATCCTTGGCCTCGTCCATTTGGATTTTGAGGTCCAAGAGAGAGTCCATTAGTTTCTGTGCCGGGTCTCGGACTGAAGCCGTATTGTCTCAGACCAAGTAAGTTAAACTCGCTCTTCTGGCATTCCTTGGATGCCCATGAAATAAGTGCCAGTTTTTATGAAGTAGTACAGCAGGACCTCAGTATGCGCACCTCTGTTATCTGGGAAGCACCCTTGACTGGCAGCTGTCACTGCCTTGAACAGAAGAATATAGGATGATAAAAGTGCTGTACAAGGGTGCAAAAATTCAGAGATAGCCCAGCAGGTTGGGTGGCAGCGTGCTAGTCAGGAGAGCAGAAGTCCAGGATGCTCTGCTACCCGGTTCTCCTCGCAGTTGCTAGCCACCTTATCGTCTGGAATTGGCCACATTTACTTAACTGGCAAAGGTTCTTATCCGGGAATGCCCATTTCCCCAAGTGCCACATAACACAGCCTTTTCTGCAATGGTAACTCTCTCGAATACTCTTTCTCCAGTAATGTGGACACTGATTGATCAAATGCATTTTGAAAAGCCTAAGAAAGCCTTTTTATTCTGTGCTTAATACCGAAGAGGTTTCTAAGCGCAGCCCCAGGATTCAAACCTGTGTTGCTCTCCGTCGTCTTGCTTCCAAGACAAACATGTTGCCACTGAGTTAAACTATACTATAATAGGCCAGTGAACTACCAAAGTGGTGATTGTGCAGACTTGTATTTTAAATGGCCTGCTGCTCTTTCCTGTCTTGAGGAGGGAAGCGGAAAACAGCATTCTTCTATCTTGCCACACAGCTTTGAATGTGCATTGTGTAATAGTGGCCGGCTACCTTCCCTCTATGTATCAAAGTTATCACAAGTCCTTTTTACAGATGGTAACATGTGTTTCAATTAAAATGCCTACATGTGAAAGTCTCCTTGCTTATAAATAGCAGTAGTTGAATAAAAACTGCAGAGCCTGTACAGGAAAATGTGTTTGGTTTGGAGGGGGGCTTTTGTGGTGCAGATGCTGTCACTGCGGTGTGCCGTAACAGTGTATTAACAGTTGATTGATTTGTGTAGTTTGTTTGTTTGCTGCAAAGTTGGATGCAGCTTCTAGTGTTTCCGCAAGCAATACACCAACAGTGCCAACATAGGAGTGCTCTACACATTAGTGCTTGGGAGTAACATTTTTAATAATTGAAAGACATTTTTCCAGCATATACTGGTTGCTTTTTACTGATCTTTCTCAAGGCTTTAGCTACTTCTAACTGTTTGTGGGTTGCCCGGCCAAAACCCTGATGCTGAAGAAAGTGCAACATACATGGCATTTAGTTATTAAATATTTTCTGCGCCAGCACTGAGGCGCAGAATTCAAAACCAAATATGCATTATCCTGATGCAGGTATCAATCTTTCTAAGTCTCCTACTTCTTGCTTGCATTCATTTTTAAACAAGAACCATCACTTCATATGGGTAACATTTTAATCCACTAATTAGTTTTAAACAAAATGCTTGCTATTTTTAACCGAGATGTCACACCTGCCCTTATTCTCTTTCTGGGGACGTATTTGGTTCATTAAAACATTATAATGTAGAGTTAGGTGTGTACCTTTCACCGGACTGGCATCTTAAGGTAGGGAACATCTCAGGGGCAGTCAATTAGAAATGATGCACCCCTTAAGTGCTAAAGGTGCCTATGTTTGTCCTGAATTCCTTTTGGGGTGGACAGGAAAGGTCCGAACGAGCAAAGTGGGTTTATGTTGGGCGCACCATATTGATGCCTGGGGGTGCGGCAAACTGAGCGCGATGTTGCAATTTCATATTTATCGAGTGTAGTTAATTGTGGATGGGATATGTTACTTTTGAGTGTACTTTTTGTTTGGAACTGCTGCATATTAGCTTACACTTGTGCAGAAGGATACAATGTTAAAACCACCAAATGAAACATAAACACAATTCACACATAGGGTGCTCTGCACACTGATACAAATACATAGGGAAGTCGTGAATCTAAATGTAGTGGGCTTTTTACAAAGGGATTAGAACACGGTAGTCAGGGCTGTTTGCCAAGTGAACTTTGACTTTTGAGAAACAGAGTCTGCCGGATTTCAGAGGCCAGAGGATGGGTAAATGGGTAACTTCAACCTTCGTGGGCAGCTCAGCTGCAGGAGATAGTCATAGGGTTTAAGGTCTTATAAGTATTGCAGATGGTAGATGTAATCTCCTGAACGCAAGGGAGCTTGACAGAAGAGGTTTCACTATTTGTTTTTGGCCCACAGTAAAACTTGGGGTGAGTCAATCCTCAAGGCTAATGTAATTGGAACCCAGGAGTTTCAATTGTATTTTCAGATGTGCTGTGTGCCATGAAGTGGCAGTTATTTAGATTAGAATGTTCCAATGAAACCAGTGACCTAGGGAATGAAATAGCATCGCTAATTCACAGAGAACATATTTACCCAGCCTTCTTCTTATCGCATGGAATATTTATGCAAACCACGTGCAATTAAAAGTTAAGGTTAAAGGGATTTAGGCCAGTTATTGCTACTAATGAATTATGTTTGCATACAAATGTTTAACCATGTGCTGATGTCATGACCTACCACCAACGAATCCTAAGAAGAGATGTGTTCTACACATGATCTGAAGATGGTAGTTAAGATAACAGCTGCCAATGGAAATGTAGGAATTCGGGAAAGATGGGATTTCTTTGAAGAGGTTTTTGTCCAATAAAGTAGCTGGGAGTATTTTAACTATTGCAAAAATGTATATGAGATGTCAACTGATGTGGTTTTGTTGAGACTTGGTTTAGTATGGTTGTACAGCACCACCTAACTGCACCCTGGATAATTGTACAATAAACTTGCTCCATGTACAAAATGTGCACTTGTTCCTCAGGTGGTGGGACCGGTTAGGTAAGGTGATTAAGGGGCCCACCCCCACATTCCCATAAGTAATCATTGTAGGATCCGCCCACTCCAGTAGGTGTTCATCATTCCAATTTGACACCACTTTAGCAGTCACTGGACTACAAGCAGTGCAGGCAAAATGCCACCAGAAACAAGTAAACTGTCTTCCTCGCTATGCAAAGAGTCCACATCAATGATCTGTCCTTTGCTAATTATTTAAATAATACATGTGATTGTTTTTCAATACTTTGTGATGAAATCTTATAAGCTAACATATCACCGATCTTAACAACTTTGCCTTGCACCACTCACAATACTTTGGCAGTATTAGCAGCGCTAACACCCACAGGGCTTGATTTTGAACATGGTGTTAGGTACTGGAAAGTTCGCAGAATGCTTGAATGACCTTTTCAGTACTTAACATCTATTTCGAAGGTTGCACATTGTTCTGAAGACGTAATGAATGCGGCACTTTTGGAATGTATGTGCCGGTTGCTAGGATGGGCTATAAACCAACCTAGCAACCAGCACTTTCGGTATTTCACACATGGCACAATGTGGTGCACAACTACGGCACCACTTTGGTGTCGCTGTTGTGGAGGAGTGCAGCATGAAACAGCGTTCCTTGTCTCAAGAGATTTCTCATGTTGAGAAATCTCATGATGTTGAAATACCTCATGACTTATGTCATGAGACTTATGAGACTTATCCTTGGCCTCAAGCCCAGAAACTGCATCTCCCTGGCACTGAAATCCCTCCACTAGCTCCCTGTGGCTCTGCATTCTCCACAAGGCTTTCGGAGGCCTGGCACCCATCTGTCTTCTCCGATGCCTTCCTAAATACTGTCCCTCCTGAGCCATCCGCTCATCTACCTCCAACCTTCTGCGAGTGAGCTGGTTCTCTAAGCAGAGATTTGGAGGGAGATATTTATCCTCAGCAGTGGCCTCCCTCTGGAATAGCCTCGCTGCCACCCTCTGTCTTGAGCCTGATCTCCTTAAGTTTCGGAAACTCCTTAAGACATGCCTCTTCTCCTCTTCCATCTCTCTCCCTCTACCCTTCTAACCTCTCTCTCCCTCTCTCTCCCTCCGTTTCCACACAGCAAGCTGACTGGCCGCGAGGAGCACCTCAGAGTCTCACAGGTGCCCGGCACCCTCGCCAGCCCTGCAGCACTTGCCTCAGGGCCTGCACTTGTCTCATTGCTACTGCACTCTGTCAATTACCCATTGAGAATGGCATCTCTCAGCACTTACCAGTTTCTGACCAACTGGGGCATCCGGATCCCCCACTGCACTTGTCCTCCTCCTCCTCCCCTCTCATGATTTGTCTGTGCACTTGCTCGATCTGAACGTACCATGCCTTGAAGATCATACATCTCTTCCTCCCCGTCTCCCCTCTTGCATTGTGGCGCCTCTATGCTCTTGGGAAAAACTGCAGAATCGTTGTCAGACCTATTTGTTGTTATCTACACTGTTAATTGTATTACATGCCCTTAATCTGCCTGGGCAGACTGGTTATCATTCAGAAACTCAAGGGCTCTGAATGACTGTTGCTTTTCTCCCCTGCTCCCTTCCTCCTTGAGCGCCTTGAATCACTTTCCTGTGCATAGGCGCTTTACAAACAAACATTACCATACCATACAATGTCATGAGGTGTGACTGAATCCAGACACACGAGGCAGGAAATAGTCCTGGGAAAATGATCATTACTTGCTGGGATCTCGGCAGCACTTTCGTAAAATTACGATTTCCTCGTTAGAGTATGCAATCCGCCCGTTCTCCACAGAAGCAGGCGGGTGATGCCCAGGCCCACTTGAGAATAACCACGGTGCTTGGGTGTCAGGAAAAGGTGCAGTGAAGCATGCTGGTTAGGCCACCCTTCTGCCTGGCATATTTGACCCGGTAGAGATCTGGAGAAAGTAGCATATTATCTAGCACTTTCTGAAAAAACAAAGTTTTACATTTTATATGTTGTATGTAATTATTTGCATATCTTTTTTAAACTCACAGATGATATTCAGATTGGTGTATTAAGTACCCATTTATCATGCTGCTGTTTGTCGATTTATATGGATGTACTACCATATGCACTGTTCATGATCAATTGAATCCACTGTGACTAGAACAGAAAAAATAGTTAATATTCTTTTGGAAAAAAGAAAAAAGAGAAAAAAAGTGTTTTGCAAAGCAAAGAAAAAATAGATTCACTAGCTAGTTAATAAAAGCTTTGTGAACTCAATTCAGTATAGTGTTCTTCTATTATTCCTGATGCTAATAGTAGACACAGAGACTTTCCTGTTAAAATAAAACATGACAACATAAGAAATATTTGCACAAATGTAGGATGTATGTGGCAGAACGCCAACCCCTTGTTTCAATAGCATGCTGACTGCGCCTACATGAGAATCGGGCCATCAGTCTACATTATCGCTACCGCTGGTGGTAATCGCCACTTGATTATGGGTGTTTGTTACTCCCCATTCTAAAGCCCCATTGGATTTTTTGGGGGATCATTACTGACACTTTGACACGTTTAGGGGATGCATCGCCACCTCTCATGAGCAGGCAGTTTTTGTACCTTTGGATTTTTAAACAAATAATTAGGTGGAGTGGTAAAACTGTCGTAATTTGAAAATACCACTTGTTTTACCATTGCTGCTGTATTCATAATGAGACTTATGTTGGTTGTTCCCGTTAAACAGGGTTGTCCAACTCCAGGCCTCGAAGGCCAGGATCCTGATGGGTTTTCAGGATATCCCTCATTAATATTCATGAGGAAAAATGTGCATACATTTAGAATCATTCTATGCAAATTGATCATGAATATTAATAAGGGTTATCCTGAAAACCCGACATGGATCCGATCTTCGAGGGCTGGAGTTGGACAACCCAGCCAGTGCAGCTGCATTAACCCCCTGGGCTACCTTGCCCATTCACTTTCTTCTAGATTTCTAATGTTAGAGGTTGTGCGAACACATAGGGCTAGACTTGTTGGTAAGAGGCTGCCACCTCACTGTTTCTATGTGTATTCCATCTGCCCAGTTTGGAGACAGGCAAAGGTGACGCTTCTGCCAGTCATGTGGCTGCACCTCCAATTATTTTCTGTCTCCTCTTGGCTCCGTTTCCACCAACTTTAGATTGGGTTTATTGCAGTGGTCTTCACACGTTTTTGGCCGGGGCCCCCCTGAGCAAAATGTGGGCAGGCGGGGCCCCCCAAAAAATACCAAATTAACAGTATTTGTCTCGCGCCGTCACCATACCCTACTTCCAGTATAGTCCCTCGGCTCCCCCACCTGCTCCCATCACAGTCGTTGGGCTCCCTCATCCCACTCCTACCCAGTCCCTGGGTTCTCCCCACCCCATCACACACCCTGGGCTCTCCCCAACGTGCTCCCACCACAGTCCCTGGGCTCACCCCATTCTGTTCCCAACTCAGTACGAGGGCCAGTGGCTGCTGGTGAATGTTTTAAGAGGAGGGGCATAACTATTTCCCCCATAGATGCCATAGCGACTGAGCACAATGAGGGAGCCTGAACTAATCAAGGGGGTTTTGTGTGGTTTTCCCCCGTGATTTTTTTTTTAAATAGTGGGTTAAAATCTTGCATTGTACAGCATACTTTAAAACTTTTTTTAAAAAATTGGTAAATAGCCAAACAGTTTTCAATTGGTGCTGGGGGACTCAGGGGGCAGGCATGACATTTTTTACTGGACATCTATCCAGTAAAAAGATACCATCCCTGTCACCCGGGCCCCACTGGGCCTAAAACAATCAACATGATTATGTGTGTATGCAAGGCACTAGGGTGCCAAGGGGGAAAGCATGGTATTTTTGACTGGACAGCTATGATAGAAATCCAGTAAAAAAATACCATCCATGTCCCCTGGGCTCCAAAGCGCCTCAGAAGGAGAGCCGATTTTGACAGGTGGTTAGGGAGATTGTGCAACAAAGACATTTAGGCATTTTTAAAATGCCTTTGTTGTACAACCCTCCTTCCCCCCTCTATCCACCACTTGCCAAAATCAGCTCAACAGACAAAAACAAACTAACACACACACATTCATACAGCAATCACTCTATCATTCACACGAGCATCCGTCACCTTACACTCACTCATAACACAAGCATACACGCATCTATACACATGTTTAAATAAGAAAAAATGTACATAAACGTACCTTCTGCATTGGCTTGCGTGTGGGTGCTGAAACGCCCTGCTCCAGGCTGCTCTGTCCGTATGTGCGTGGAGGCGCAGGAGCTCTCACTCGCACATACAGACATGCAGTGCCTCAGCCTGCATTTCCAATGAGCTATGCAATGCTGGCAGAGCAAAACGCCCCAGCACTGGCATGGCTCAGTGAGCATGTGCGGCTGCGGAACTAAACTGAACTGTCAAAGGGAAAAAGAGTTTCCCATTGAAAAGTTCAGCCAGCCCAGGAGCACTCCCTCAGCTGGAAAAAGCAGCTGAGGGAGTGCTCATTGTTTCACTGGGCTGGCTCCTTAGCGCCGCCATAATGGGTGAGGGGGCCTCTGGGTGCGCACCCCCTCCCCATTATGGATGAGCGGCCAGGCTCGGACTGGCTTATAGAGCAATAGGGCAATGCCTGTAGCAAAAAATGCAAAATGCTAGTGTGGGCCAGTCAAAATGGGCCACCTTTTTGACCAATGTGGGCCAGTTTGATTAGTTACTTCACTATGCAGTTAGTAATTTTGACCATTGTTGCTGAATAAATACTCTTTAAATATCACACTTTACTTACATTTTAACACAAATTTGGATACTATTCAAACAGTCTGCGACTAAAGGAATGAATATCCATGTGCAACTGCGGGCCCCTTTTTCATTGGCGCCTGAGACGGTTTCATGCTTCAGCCTGACCATGTGAGCCGCCCCTGCCAGTTTCCTCCAATCTAAAAATGTTTTACATTTCATGCTGGGCTCTCACGGCCCCCCCAGGGATGCGGCCGCGGACTCCTGCGGGGGCGCGCCCCACACTTTGAATACGACTGGTTTAGTGGGTGGTAT
Source organism: Ambystoma mexicanum (assembly GCF_040938575.1). Lineage (NCBI taxonomy): Eukaryota > Metazoa > Chordata > Amphibia > Caudata > Ambystomatidae > Ambystoma > Ambystoma mexicanum. Next base: position 130,713,757 of record NC_090929.1, on the reverse strand, counting down.
TTGCGAGGCATCTGGCCTCGCGCATCTTGTATGGTCTTGATTCACTTTCCAGTGTGTGGTAGGCTGAGGGCGACTGCTGAAATTCCTATTCCAAAGAGATGGGGACGCGGGGGGCTATCCCATGACCACCCCATACGGGTGGCACCCTACCCTCCGCGTACACTGACAGGGCTACTTGGCGGTTCAGATAAACCTCCCTCTAGAAGATTGACACCCGAGAGCTGCCATTCATGTGTCTCCATCCAAGGCCTAGCTTCTGGTTCCTGGCCAGGCAGTCACGGGTCACCCCCAATAGTCTTCGAGACTTAAAACGAGGCCCACAGGAGATGAGACTGGCTGCGGAGGAGCAGACGCCTCGGTCTGGCCTGCTCGAGTCTGAATGCGCACCTGTACATTCGATAAGCCTAGTGCTGTTGTAACATGCGCCCTCATCTTTCCAAAATCCGTTCACCTCTAAAGTGTTGACATTATACTCCGTGCCCAAAAAATCTGCATTCTACTGACACGTGCCCTGCGCGCCTCTACCCACCTGCGCGCTGAAATGCCAGTCCAATCCAAGGAGAAGAAATGCGCGGCCAAAGGCTGGTGGCCTCCCGCGGTCCTCGCGGGTGGGGCTTGGCCGAGCTGGTATTCGGGGTGCTTGGTTTCAGCCTGGGGTGAAATTGTTTCTCACAGTAACTCATTGGCCGTTGGTTGTAGTTACTGGAGGGCGCCTGAGGGCAATGGTGCGAGCTGGCCGCAGGATCCTATGAGCCCCTTCTGGGTGGGGACACAGGAGGGCGTGGGGGGAGTGGGGGCCCCTGCTCTCTCGGGTTACCTCCGATAGATGATGCTTTGCGCAGATGTGTCGTGGGAGCCTGGACATGTATCACGTTGGAGTTAACAGTTGTAACACTACAGGGGGTGCAGGTCACGCGTGTTGTTGCTGCATCTGTCATCCAGGGGTTGTGGACCTATCGTGTGTTCCTTTCTCTCTCGTGGTCTGGTGCTGTGTGAGGGCAGCAGGCGGGGGGTGGGCGAAGGGGAGTCAGAGAGAGGGGAGGGGTGTGCCAGCCAGGCCCTGTTGTCCCAGGGACGGGGGAAGGGGCGAGGAGGACGGCATCTCAAAAATGCCTTACACAAATCACACTTCTATTTGAATGTTCCTGGTAGCGTAGTGTAGAGTATGAAAAGATACAAGTTCCTGGTAAATAATAGGTCTTATTATCAGGGCTGGGTGAAGGTGTGTAAAGGTCCAGGGGCGCCCGTTTCAAAAGGATTTTTGGGAAAGCTGGCAAAACGCATACAATGCCAGAGGGGGTGAGGATGCCAGCAAGGGCAGCCTGCAACGTGCACTGGAAAGTGCATATTTAATGCACTGTATTAAAGACGCACATATTTTTATGATAAAACTGCTAACGGGGGGGGTAGGAACTCCGGTCGCCCCTGAGACTTCAGGTCCATCTGCACTGAAAAAAGACGAGACGCCGCGGAGGTGTCCCTGGGTATTAGTACTCAACCCAGCTTCATGCCAAGCTAAGGGTGAGCCAGCTCTCCAGGGGCGAGGCAGCTCTCCAGGGGTGAGACAGCCCCCCCCCCCCAGGGTGAGGCAGCCCATCCAGGGTGAGGCAGCCCTCCCGGGGTGAGACAGCTCTCCCGGGGTGAGACAGCTCTCCCGGGGCGAGGCAGCTCGCCAGGGGCGAGACAGCCCCCCCCCCCCAGGGTGAGGCAGCTCATCCAGGGTGAGGCAGCCCTCCCGGGGTGAGACAGCCCTCCAGGGGCGAGACAGCCCCCCAGGGTGAGGGAGCCCATCCAGGGTGAGGCAGCCCTCCCGGGGTGAGGCAGCTCTCCAGGGGTGAGACAGCCCCCCCCAGGGCGAGGCAGTCCATCCAGGGTGAGGCAGCCTCTCGGGGTGAACCAGCTCTCCAGGGGCGAGACAGCCCTCCCCCCCCAGGGTGAGGCAGCTCATCCAGGGTGAGGCAGCCCTCCCGGGGTGAGACAGCCCTCCAGGGGCGAGACAGCCCCCCAGGGTGAGGGAGCCCATCCGGGGTGAGGCAGCCCTCCCGGGGTGAGGCAGCTCTCCAGGGGTGAGACAGCCCCCCCCCAGGGCGAGGCAGTCCATCCAGGGTGAGGCAGCCTCTCGGGGTGAGACAGCTCTCCAGGGGCGAGACAGCCCTCCAGGGGCCTGCATCTGGGATACGCTGGTTATAAAAAGATCGCTAAAGTGGACCCACAACCCACCGAGCTATCTACTCTCTAGAAGTAGGACTGTAATGGCCTCCTGATTTGGATATGCAATCACACGGCCTGCCTGCTTCGTAGATCGGTGTGTTGTATTTGCTAATACACGATTCTCTTTGTGCGGAAATAAATATGTTGTGAGTCCAGGAACCTACCACAAACAGGAACAAAGCTTAGGACCACTTTGCCTAATCTTTCAAAAGCCAAATCTATAAGTCATAACCTTAAGATACCCTTCTGGTGAATGCCTCTGCCATCTGTACATTTATTTAAAGTAATTTCTTATTGCAATTAATATCCCTGTTTTTCAAATCCACAAAATCAAGCATTTGGAAGGCTCTGATAAAGGAATCATTTAGAAAAGGGCCGATAGTGCCCACGCAGGGAATTCTCTCTCTCCCTCTCCCTTACCCTCTCTCTCCCCCTCTCTCTCTCTCCATCTCTCCTTCTCACCGTCTCTCCCTCTCTCTTGCCTCTCTCCCTCTCTCCCTCTCTCCCTTCCTCTCTCCCTGTTGAGCATAGAAAGAGAGATAGAGAAAGGACTGATAATGGACTTCATTACACTCCTGTTCCTCTGCATACACCGCCCCCATGCCCTATCCTTTAGTGTAGTTAAAGGCTTTTGACCAGTGGTGGCCGACATGTGCCCCCTGTGACGAATCAACTTCCAGGGCACCCGTGGTCCAGGGATGAATATCGTTTTCTAAACCATCAATCGACCCCGCACCTCTACTACACCAGAAGGGGTCCGAACAGATTGGAATACTAGTAAATTATAAGACCTGCTTGTCCAATTTTGGTAACGTGGACGGAACAGCAGGCTTATCTCCGCAAGGTCGTGGATCGTTGGTTAGTTGCAACACAGAGGCAATACAATTATTACCTGATGATAAAAGGGAGTGTCCAGTCAAGGTTGTATACAACTATCTACTTTATTATTACTACATAAGACAGTTCTAGCACACTACAATTACGACCAACCCTTTAAAGGAACATAGAGGAAAGACAGTTTCACGAAGGAAAGGGATGCACGCTGGATACTGACAGGAGGGCAGTTGGTAATGTAATCAGTCTTAATGTTCAAGGTTTTTGGTTACAGCACCAAGGGGGCAAAGGGTCATAACTGTCTGTAGGGGCCTTCGGAGTAGGACCAGGGTGGCAGAACCACAATGTACCTGGTGCTGAAGAAGCTCTTGGTGGTCGACAGCGTTGAGGCAGTTCCAAGGCACTTTGTAGCCCTTGAGACAGAGTTAGTAGTGGGAAACAGCTTTGGGTACCAGGCGGCAGGCAGTTCTGCAATGGAGGCTAGACGGACATCTGCAGGCTGTCCAGCGCGGCAGCTCTGGGCCAAGAATCGTTGTCTCTGGGCTGGTTGGCAGATCTGGAATGCTGGTCGAGGTGGCTTGGACGGCTCTGGTGACTGGGGCGTGACAACAGTCAGCGGTGCAGCTGGATGCGGTTAGAGGACTTGACTGTCTCGAAAATGTCCTTAAAAGATGGACGCTGGATGCTGCTTGTGTGGCACTCCTTTCAAGGCGGACTGCCCAAAGTACAGGAGAGTGACTGCAGGCAACAGCCTTGTCCTTTGTCCAGAGACTCTTCGACTCTTCCCACCAAGGAAGCTTGCTGGCAAAACCTAGCAGGGAAGGAACACTGTGTGCTGGCTCTGTACCAGTTCTGGAGTTACTGGACGGGTCCTATGAGACCGGTATCTCCCTCTGTTCCTTGGGAGATGTTTAGGGGAAGGATCTTGCTTCCCTCTTGGAACTCATGGCCTTCCTTCAGTGGTGAAAGATGCAAGGTAGATTGTACCTTCAGCCCGGGTCCAAATGAGTCCTTCTTCTTACCCCTTTCAAAGTTGGTGGATGATCTGCTAAGTGAGGGGTTCAGCCCTCTTTTAAAGTGAAATGGGCCACAGTGATTGGTGCAGGCTAAGCCTACCTTCATGAACCAATCCTGCGTTCCCAGCAACAGTCCTCTGGTATGCATGAGGTCAGGACCAGAGTGTTTTGCAATAGGACAGACAAGGGATGACAACACATACTTAAGTCCCACCCATCTTCCTGTCTGTCGTAGATCAAAGTGTCTCTCTTGAAGTATGTGGCGAGAACTGACTTATTGTCTCTTCCAAATCACATAATTCTCCCCTCAGAAAGGGGTCTGCTCTGCTGGGACACCTGTGGTATCTGCTAGACCCAGACAGGCCATTCACTGCCTTTCATACAGAGAGGTGGGAACTAGCTACAAGTTGACACATTGCATACCAAAGGGGTGCTAGCCCTTCCTTTCCTGTTGTCTATCTGTCAACCAAGCTCCTTCAGGCTTGCTTCAATTATCTTGTTAGTATGTACTGCCACCAGCCAGACAAGACAAAAGGAAAGCAGTTCCATGGGGCTTCGGTATTTAAATTAGGCTGCCCATGCTGGAGGACGGTGTGCCTCCCCCCCCTTGAGATGCTTTGATGTACCCGTGGCTGTCACATTCCAGCTGAATATGACAGGGGAAGACAGCATCTGTAGGCTGCGTCTTCTCAGAGTACATGTGACTATGCGTTTTGTGCGGGAAGCAGATTGACTGTATGCACAATGGCCTCACACAGTCCTCAGAGGTTGATCTCCCATCATTCATTTTCATATATTAAAAAATCAAAAAGCCAAAGCGAGCGCACTCTCCCTGTGCGGATGGTCAAATTCCTGAAGCCCCACCACCCCTGCTATGGTATTATTTGTATGTTCCATCTAATCCTGTCTGTGCTGTCCCCTCTCACCCATGGCCTCCCTGCTACATTTTGGGCCATGTTTGTGGCCCTTCTCTTTAAACCCCCTTTAAACTGCTTCATACTATATTAGACACTTTAAAAATTGAAGTGTACACATTGAGGCCTATCTCGTAGAGATGGGGACCTTTTATTTTAAGGGTTAGGGTGCTATTTGTACGCCTGCTATGTAATGTGGGGAAATGGTCCGGAAGTTTAGTAAGTCATGTCCATTTTGATGGTGCGTGCAAGTTTTCTTGCCTTTATTCGGCAAGGCTTCGTTGTCATTGCCTCTTACTTTCCTCAGGAAATGTTCCAATAAGGAATTGTCATGTTGTCATGGAGGATAGCTCAGGGGAAACGTGCTCGCCTTGGAAGCAAGACGACACAGAGTACCACAGGTTCGATCCCCGGGTCCGCGCGTTATAAATATCCTATCATATCGTTATGATGTATGCTATTAACCTTTGCATGGCATAAGCAACGGCACTATACATTGTCAAGGCTCTTATGCACATATTAATACAAAACAAAGTTGTGCATTTAAATGATATTGCATTGAGAAGTAGAGGGTCAGGCCGGTATCTATATTTTGTAGTATGAATGAAGGTTCTTTTGTTATTGTGTCGCGGCCTGGTTATGATTGTGTATTCATTAATGGTTACAGAAGGATTTATTTGATGCTGAATATTGTTTGTGTTAAATTGTGTTCTCTCATTGCCAAGATTTTTCTCTGAATCGAGATTTTCCAACCGACTGTTGTATGGCGCACTGCCCCATGGGAATGCCCAGCCAGCCAGATGTGTTCTGGGAGTTTCTTGTTAAAGCTCTCTTTACTATCCAAATAAAATACTAATTGACTCCTTTGGATTACCCTCGTTAATTGCATGTGAAAGACCGGCTCTGTTTGAACTTTTTATCCAAAGGTTCCCCTCCGTGCAGTTTTTCTCCTGTCCCCCACGCACTAGAAAAGTGAGTAGTAAAAAAAAAAAGCGATTTTTTTTCTAGTACGTGGTGGCAAAGTGTAAATGCCTCCCCTCAATGAACGATTTCGGGAGGAAATTATAACGGATTCCTATGGAATTTGCCTGCTTTTACCAGGTGGTAATTTTAGGGGGATTACAAAGGAATCCAGCGTGAAAATCCCTGCTTGTCTTAATGCACCTGCATTCTTATTGGGGAGCAGGAAATTGAGGCAGACAAATGACGTCAGCTTCACTCGCCAACTCCACCATACAAATCTAGCGAAATGAGGTAGATCACACAAATCTGCCATGTTTTCCAATTGGCCTCATAACGAACATGATTCCCAAAATCTATTGGGACACACCAAAATGCCCATCTGGGGATGACCCACACGCCCCGTCCAATCATGGCAGGATTTGCTAAACTGGAAAAAAAAATTATTTACCAGAAATTTCTCACCGTGACAACAGTATGACCTCACATCTGATGTTTTCTCTGGGCATCCACATAGATTGTGGAAGCAAGAAACATGTTGTTCCATTAGTCTTTCTTTCTTTTCAGTCACCGGCCTGCTCGCGGTCTGTCTGAAAGTAGGGGGTAGAGCACTAGAATAAACAGATCACTGCACTGATCATGGGAGTCAGGTGTGGATCCTGCTGCCGGTGAGGGGTTCTTGGTTGATGGTGCTCTGCTTGCGGTCTGTGTTTAACCAGATTTAAAGGCAGTTTTTGCAGAGTTTCCTCTAACCACCAGTTTGCTCTTTCTAAATTAATCTTAAGTAGCCACGCTGTCTGTTCCTGCAGGAAGTGAACAAGGTATTACATGAAAAATGTATTTCTGAATGTTGTGGGTTTGAGCAGGAGGATCCGGCTGCGACCAGAATCAATGATTTAGTTAGGTGTGACTGTATTCAGAGACAGTTACTCTGTCGCATTGTGTTCGGGTTTGGTGTGCACACACTTCTCTCTTGAACGAAGTACATCAATTAAATGCCAACACACAAATTGCGCCAGTTAAGGACGTTTTTATTGGTTAGATTTGTCCATTGGCTGGCACGTGTTTCGGCCCTTCGCCTTCATCAAAGCCGGACATTTACCAAATTAAGGACAAGGTAAAGTATCTTGGAGGTTGTGAATTGGGTAAAATCCCCGTGCCTTGATGAATGGAGAGAAGGTCTCTGCGCGGCTGCCTGTGAAAGAGAACTTGATAGTGCGTGTGCATGTGTATGCACGGATGAAGGTATGTTGTGAGTTGATGTAGGCCTGCGATTGCCTTGTGGCGCAGAGTCATTTCTTAGATTTGCTTGTGTAGCAAAGATTCCTCTATTTTTTGTTTTATTGTGCCTGTTGGTTATGGACCAACCTTTTACACACATTTTTTAATCTTAGCAACAGTTAACAAAAATTGCTTAGCTTAAAAGGGACTTACTTAAAAAAAAGAGTAACATATTTTTAAAAACCACAAATGATAAAATATCCAATGAATTTTAAAAAAAAAATCACCAGAGAATTAGGATCACCTGCACAATATATTCATAGCTTGTTAACTTAAAGGCTTCCCCTATGCATGAAATGCAGCGGCAGAGATTGCGATGTGCTCCGCCCCATAAAGGGTGCTCCAGAACTGATCACAGTCTATTGAGTATATAGGGGTGAGGTTCCCCTATGTACTGTGTAGACCCCCAACAGAAACAGTAGACCTCTGTCAGAACTCTTACCTTTCTCGTTCAGCACCATTTAAAACGCCTCAAACAATGCCTTGGGCCACTTAAAGCAGCTGGCTGCAACATTTGGCCGGCCAGATGTTTTGGGCTTCAACTCAGATCATCCCTAACCAGCACAGTCAACGGTGAAGGATCATGGGAGTCATACTCCAAACCACCTGGATTAGCATTAGGTTGCAGATGTGTGGTTTAAAAACAAGAGGCTACATATAATTAATCTTTTATAAGGCACTTAATGCCAGAGACCAGTCTCTAAACGCAGGAATGGGATTCAAAGCCGTGTTGCTTTGCGTTGACTTGCTTCCAAGACAAGCGTGCTGCCAATGGGCCCCGGCTCCTGTTCCTTTAGTTGTCAAAGGTATGCCAGAGGGGTGATATCCCTTAGCCAGACCCACAGATGAAATGGGAGCACCCCATACACTCGTGTGTGCCGAAGTAATGAAACATTACAATCCGCACACACCCATTGCTTCCCATGCACACCCCATTGCATTCCATGCACATCCGCACGCACCCCATTGCATCGCATCCACATCTGCGCACACACCCCATTCCAAAGCATGCACATCCTCACAAACCCCATTGCATTCCATGCACATCTGCGCACACACCCCATTCCAAAGCATGCACATCCGCACACACCCCATTGCATTGCATGCACATCTGCGCACACACCCCATTCCAAAGCATGCACATCCGCACACACCCCATTGCATTGCATGCACATCCGTGCACACACCCCATTCCAAAGCATGCACATCTGCACACACCCCATTGCATTGCATGCACATCCGCGCACACACCCCATTCCAAAGCATGCACATCCGCACACACCCCATTGCATTGCATGCACATCCGTGCACACACCCCATTCCAAAGCATGCAAATCCATTCAGACGGCATTGTATTTCATGCTCAAACGCACACACCCCATTGCATTGCATGCACATCTACACACGCCCCATTGCATTGCATGCATCCCACTGTTCAGGAATTTCATTGGGGCTTTAAGCCACGACCAGCGGTTGGGGTCATGCACAATGGCCAACACACACATTCTACTTTCAGTTATTCCAGGGCGAAAGCTCGGAATGACGTCAGTACCTAAAGGCAGGGCCGTTTTTTCTAAAGTGCGCTTTGTGGGCTACAGGCAGGCAGCTCTCAAAGACGGCCAGCAATAGCCCCCCCCCCCTTCCCAGACGCTCCTGTTGGTAGATTGTGTTGATGTTATCACAATGGCGCTGCCACCTCTTGGTGCAATAAAGTTGGAGTTTTACAGCCTGGAACTAATGTTAATGAATTTCTTTTTTGAGTGGAGGATAAAAGTCAGGGTTGTGAAGGTCCCAGGCAGATGGGGGCCTCGAAGTCTTGTATGTTGTCACTGTGGACGGTGCTTGCGTCGGGGGACATGCTGTAGGCGCTGTCTGACTGCTATTGATTGTCTTGAAATTCGTCAATGACTGATCTCAAACCCAGTTTAATCCAGACTGCCAAGGGGGGCTGCAAGGCTTTAATAGTGCAAATCTGATCCGAGTTAACAAGAAGTTTTGGGGAAAATGAAAAAATGTAGACACAGTATCTGGTGGCCGATCCTTAGCGCCTCAGCCACAAATGCCAGTGACTCCTATTGCCATTGCACAGCCTAGTCGGTCTCCAGGGTCTTGTTTTCTGAGCTTTGTAGCCCGTTCCCTTGTCTACATCGCAGGGCCTTTTAGCTTTGGCTCTGCAGGTGTCCCTTTGGGGACACTTAGTGGAGCAAAATGTCTTGGTATGAAAATAATTTGTTTGAAGTGTGTGCATGTTTCCCTCTACCCACAAAACTTTAATGTTTGCCACTCCGCGCGATGATGTGAACTTTATAGTTGTACTTTGGTCATGGCACAAAGTTTGTTGAGGTATTTGAGGCTACACATGATATATATATATATATATATATATATGTCAGCCAGATCCCATTGGCTTTGCCAATGCTTGTTTTTTTTACTAATCTTTGAGTTACCTGACAAATCCAGATAACTAAACACCAATTTTCTAGTCTACGGCTTTCAGTTAACAAAGCAATGCATTCTGGGCACTGTAGGCTCAGTCCAGTCCAAGAACACAAATTCGAGTTAGGAGCGTGCACGGCTATCCTTTCATAGAGCCAATAGTAGCGGAAAAGGGCCAGCCAGTATGCTGCTTCTTCCGCAATGGCTGATTGGCTGGTAGGGAGCATGTGGTGTCTGTGTGTATGCACTGACCCCGGGCTGCATTAATTGTTTGCCCCAGTTCATGAGGTCCACCATACTTCCTTATCGAGTTTAATGGTATTAGCATACTTGATTGCAAACCAAATTGAAATTATTTGTTCGTTTTTGGGGGGAATTTTGGCAAATGAAATATATATATATGTGGGGTGGGGTAAGGGAATAGGTTAAGGTGAGGGGAACTGGAGAGGGGTGCAAAGGATCTCCCCCCCCCCCGCATTTTCAAACAAAAAAAACGAGTTCAGTATCAGTATAATGTTTAGTTTGATCAGTCCAGTTGGTAAAGGCTGTACTTGTTGCCTTTTACATGGTCTGCACCATTTTATGGGTGAATTAGAAGCCAACTCTTTCAGAAAAGGATAAAAGGGTTAATTGGAGAGTATTGTTTTTTTTAAACATCTATTTATTTGAATAGTTTGAGTAGCTATGGCAAGAAGATCTGTGTACATGGGCATGTAGGATGATCGACTGGAAAATGTCAAGCATCAATGCATAAGGGAAGGGGATGAAAGAAAAGATGCATTAACCAGCGGTAGTTGATAGGTGGTGGGACATCACTAACATACACCAAGTACACACAAATAAATTACACAATGATCATTTTGGAGAATGTATACTTATGTATTTACTTTATTGCTAATTTATAACATTCTTAATACCAGCAAGTGGTTTCTAAGAGCGGGATCAGGATTCGGACCTGTGATGAGATGCATTGCTTTGCTTCCAAGACAAACGCGTTGCCCCTGAGCTATCCTTCCTCCCCAGGAGGTGGTAGGGAAGGATTGGGGGGAATAGGAGGTGGGATACAATCAGAAAACTCAGGGACTCCTTCCAGGGAAAGAAGAGGTATCTCCAAGGCAGCCTTAAAGCTTGGTAAAGTGGGCATGGACTTGATGCCAGGTGTAGGAAGTTCCAGTGGTAGAGAGGGAATATGGCGAAGGAGCTATAGCAAGAGGTTGCACAAGAAAGATGAGCAACAAATGTTGAGTAATGTTTAAGACTTGGGAGTGCAACTGCGTGACTAGTGAGAGCTGCTTTGAAACAGGTGGAAGGATGAGGCTATGTCATGGAAAGATTGGTAGCGAGGACAAGACAATTAAAGAGTGAGTGAGTGAGAATGGGCACCCGACCCATTTGGAGGTGGTGCACAGATGTGGGTGTGGATAGAGGGAGTTCAATGAAGGTCGGGTGGCAAGGCTAAGGACCTTGTAGAATGGGGTAAAGGAATAGAGAACCTGTTCGAAGAGGCTGATGAAGCATTGGTCCAGCTTACTGGGGTCAGGGTTGGAGAATGAAGTCTTGGCAGAGTCAAAGGTCAAATGCGAAGATTTCGCAGATTTTCAGGATGTTAAACCAGGCAGATGTAGTGGAGGAGTCAATGAACTGCTGCAGTGTCAGGTCGCTGTTGAAGAGAACCGCCAGGACGTAGGGCGGCATGGTGGATGGGGTGAGGGTATCGAAGAGAACCACTAGGATGTATGGCATGGTGGATGGGGTGAGGGTATCGAAGAGAACCACCAGGATGTAGGCCATGGTGGATGGGGTGAGGGTATTGAAGAGAACCGCCAGGATGTAGGGCATGGTGGATGGGGTGAGGGTATCGAAGAGAACCGCCAGGACGTAGGGCATGGTGGATGGGGTGAGGGTATCGAAGAGAACCACTAGGATGTAGGGCATGGTGGATGGGGTGAGGGTATCGAAGAGAACCGCCAGGATGTAGGGCATGGTGGATGGGGTGAGGGTATCGTAGAGAACCGCCAGGACGTAGGGCATGGTGGATGGGGTGAGGGTATTGAAGAGAACCACCAGGATGTAGGCCATGGTGGATGGGGTGAGAGTATTGAAGAGAACCACCAGGATGTAGGGCATGGTGGATGGGGTGAGGGTATCGAAGAGAACCGCCAGGAAGTAGGGCATGGTGGATGGGGTGAGGGTATCGAAGAGAACCACCAGGATGTAGGGCATGGTGGAATTGGGTTGAGGGCATCGAAGAGAACCGCCAGGATGTAGGGCATGGTAGATGAGGTGTGGGTATAGAAGAGAACCGCCAGACTGTAGGGCATGGTGGATGGGGTGAGGGAGCGCAGCATTAGAAGACAGGAGGTAGATCAGCTCCTTTGGAAAGGAGCACCAGGGAGATTAGCACCTTAGAGTGGCATATGGCAGCAAGGCAGTCTATGATAAAGTCAGAGAGATCAAGATTGGACATCGGGAAGGGGGAAAAGATTTGTGGGTTCTGGGAAAAGAGATGATAAAAGAACTCAAGAGGAGATGAGTTTGCCAAGGGACGAGGCGCAGCGAGTGAATAGGAGGAGGCCATGGACGGCACAGCCAGTGGTGGACGGGACAACCATGGATGTTTGGAGATTTACCGGTGGGCCTCTGCTCCATGAGCATCTTTTCTTACAGCACTCAGGATGTGTTTAATTGCTGCATGTAGCACACGGAATTAATACGCTATTATCGCCTCCACATTATCCTATGGGGCCACTTTGAAAATTTGAGAAAACCAGTAGGTGCAACAGGGTGTCATGAAGTCAGGAAAAGGGGACAAGGAGGCCCTGGAGGAAATGATTGTCCAGGAGACCTGATTTTTGGAAAGGCCCCCTGGGTCATTGTGGGTGGGCTTCTTTGATATGGGGCTGTGGGCAGGAAGAGGCATCGACATGTATTGGTTCCCTGTTTAGCCACACTTTCCTCTGTATGGAGAATTGACCACAGATCTAGTGGCTTTGTGAACAGCACAGCATTCACCGCTGTTTTCACCACTCTCCCTCCCAATAATAGGCAAAACAAAAGCTCAGGATGGACTCAACTGATCACCCAATGGCTTTAGCTGGTCCTACCTTCAAGACCTCCTCAAAGAAATCATCAGTGGGACTAGCCAACAACAGGTTTGGCCTGGCCTATAAGGCAATAGCCCCATGGCAGAACCAAAAACGCAACATGCTTGTGTGGGCCAGTTTTTAGGTGAAAGTGGGCCACTTTTTGGCCAAGGTGGGCCAGTTTGATGAGTTACTTCACTATGCGGCTAATAGTTTTGACCAGTGTTTCTGAATGCATATTCTTTAAAGTGCTCAATTTGCATCCCATTTTATCAAAAAAGCCCCCATGGTTACTATTCAAACAGTGCCACAAAAGGAATGAATTCCCATTTGCAACTGTGGGCCACTTTTTCGTTGGTGTCCGAGACAATTTTATGCCCCACTCCGTCCCTGGCCAACAATAATGCAACATGAAGTGCTCTGTATGCCTGGTTGGCCCCTATGGATGACATATGTCTCCTGTCTTCAGTAGGATCGGGAAATGTATGTTTGAAGTTGCTTACGAAGGAAGTGTGTGCAGCCAGAACCCATCATGCATATCCCTTCGCTTGGCCGCTCTGCCCTCCTCTAACCTGTATCCTGCACACCCACCTCCACCTCCTTGAAGCCGGGTTGAGACGTCTTGACGCTTGGCCACTTTTTTCGCCCAGGCCCATCAGTTGTTCTTTCTGAAGCTGTCCTACGGTCACATGGTGCTGACTTCACGCTATGCGACTCATGGTGGACGTCATTTGAATAAAAAGGACATGAGCACCTGTTACCAATGATTTATACATGCATTTATTTATTATTAGTACCTGTCGAGGGTCAATCAGAATGTAACAAACATTCTGATTGGCCCTCGCCGGGGCTTTACCCGACCTGGAATCCCTCGACCGGGTTCCTTTCCTTTGTTCCCGGTGAGGGGCGTGGCAGCCCCTCAGCTAAAGACGATGCTTGAAACGGGGCAATCCCGCTCCGAGCCTCCACACGGCTGGAGGCTGCCATCCTCCCCCGCCGGGGATTCAGGTAAGTATTTTCTTTCTTCCACCCCACTCCCCTGCAAACGATCCTCTGCCCACCCTCCCAACTCCACTTACCTTCTTTTTTTCTCCTTTTTCGGGAGCGAACGCGCTGGGAACACTTCTGTCCCCAGCGCGTCCGCTCCAGATGGCCGCCATGGAAAGCAAAAATTGATTCCTTGTTCCCTTTAAACCGGCGGCCATTTTTTAAAACTTTTTTTTTTTGTTCTGAAATGCTGCAGCGTTTCAGAACACAAAAAATGCTATTAATACCCCGGTCTTGTGGGCCGGAGTACTAATAGCAATAAGCACCTCGCCGTGGGGACATTACTGAGTCAGGTAATGCCCCGGGGCCTATAAATATGGGCCGCAGGGCATTACCTGACTCGGTAACACCCCCGCGGCTCAGGGTTTATTGCTTAAATCTAAGACGTTTTAGGAAGAATCGCATGTCATTTTTCGGTTAATACGTACTTCTGGGGACAGCAAGAACCTGATTGGTATCATTTGAGGTTCGCTAGCATCCAATTGGATACACGGCGTGACACCCCCCAAACCTCATCAGGTAATCCGAAGTCACGAGCCTCTTCAAAGCAGCTAGTCGGTCAATGGTTTGTCTCAAAAGTTCAGTGTTGAGCACTTTTACTGCTGTTTGTGTTCCGCTCTCTGGCTATTGGTGAGTGTATTCCGGAGCGCACTCAGGTGAGTGTCAAGGGTATTCCAGAGCACTCTCAGGAGAATGTCAAGGGTATTCCAGAGCGCACTCAGGTGAGTGTCAAGGGTATTCCAGAGCACTCTCAGGAGAATGTCAAGGTTATTCCAGAGCGCACTCAGGAGAATGTCAAGGGTATTCCAGAGCACTCTCAGGAGAATGTCAAGGGTATTCCAGAGCACTCTCAGGAGAATGTCAAGGGTATTCCAGAGCGCACTCAGGTGAGTGTCAAGGGTTTTCCAGAGCACTCTCAGGAGAATGTCAAGGGTATTCCAGAGCGCACTCAGGCGAGTGTCAAGGGTATTCCAGAGCACTCTCAGGAGAATGTCAAGTGTATTCCAGAGCACTCTCAGGCGAGTTTCAAGGGTATTCCAGAGCACTCTCAGGAGAATGTCAAGGGTATTCCAGAGCACTCTCAGGCGAGTTTCAAGGGTATCCCAGAGCACTCTCAGGCGAGTGTCAAGGGTATTCCAGAGCACTCTCAGGAGAATGTCAAGGGTATTCCAGAGCGCACTCGGGCGAGTGTCAAGGGTATTCCAGAGCACTCTCAGGAGAATGTCAAGGGTATTCCAGAGCGCACTCAGGCGAGTGTCAAGGGTATTCCAGAGCACTCTCAGGAGAATGTCAAGGGTATTCCAGAGCACTCTCAGGCGAGTTTCAAGGGTATTCCAGAGCACTCTCAGGAGAATGTCAAGGGTATCCGAGAGCCCTCTCAGGCGAGTGTCAAGGGTATTCCAGAGCACTCTCAGGCAAGTGTCAAGGGTGTCCAAGAGCCCTCTCAGGCGAGTGTCAATGGTATTCCAGAGCGCTCACGGGTTAGCGATAAGGGTATTACAGAGTCCTCTGAGGCTAGTAGTGCTAAGGGTATCACGGAGCCCTCTCGGGGTAGTGTCAACGGGTTAATAGTGCCCCAGAGTCCTCTCAGGCTAGTGTCAAGGGTATTCCAGGGCCCTCTCAGGCTAGTGTTAAGGGTATTCCAGAGCACTCTCAGGCGAGTGTCAAGGGTATCCCATAGCCCTCTCAGGCGAGTGTCAATGGTATCCCAGAGCGCTCACGGGTTAGTGATAAGGGTACTAGAGAGTCCTCTCAGGCTAGTGTTTAAGGGTATTGCAGAACCCTCTCAGGCTAGTGTCTAGGGTATTCCAAAGGCTTCTGAGGCTATTGTCAAGGATAATCCAGAGTCCTCTCAGGCTAGTGTCAAGGGTATTCTTGTCTGCCTTGACCCCTTGCTCTCTCGGTTCTGCCTGGTGTCCTGCCTCCTTCCATCTGTCCTTTCCCTCCGGTCTCACCTGATCCATTGTTCTCTTTATTTTCCTTCAGTCTGGCCTTGCCCTTTCCTGTTTGGACTCCACCCCGGATTGGAGGCCTCTTGTTCCTGATCTGATCCCTGAACTGAACATCCAAAAAGGCGCCGCCCACCACAGTGTTCGGGCTATACCAATACCACGGAAATTATAGGGGGCAGTTAAAGGGTGGTATGGGGATCATATCCCACTCACTCCCCAATGTTAAACTGTACACGGGGCACATGGGAAGGGTCTCTCTCTGTCCCAGAAACCCTACAAAGCTACAGCCAAGCACTAACGTCTTGCCATATCCGGAGATTTACAGGTATGCGTCATCAGCGTGACCTGCCTCATCTTGATATCAGGAATGGGAAAGTGGTTTCTGGTGACATGGAATCCCCTTCACCCAATTCATTTACTATTGAGGCAATATGCCCCTCGGTGGTGGGCCGAACTTGTAGGTAACGGCCCGCTACCCAAGTTAAGGGCCAGAGTTCAGCAAGCATCCCTTAACGAGGGTGGCGTTGCCATTACCTACAGGGTCGGCCCGCCACCAAGGTATAAATCACCATTAGTACCTGTGTAGGTCTCTACATGGGTGCAAATGGTATATTTTTTTGTTTTAAAAAATAAAAATAAACTTTCATCCAGAGAAGTCCGTTTTGAATGTTCATGACTGTGGTATGAACATTGAAGAGGGACTACCAGAAAGACACCACTGTGCAGGGCCGCCCGCAAAGGCACGTTTATTATTTTTTGGGGGGGGGGCACTCTTAGCACCCGCGTAGGGATCTACGCGGGTGCTAATAGGTGAGGGGGCTGGCAGAGCAGGGAAGGCAAGAAGCGCGGGCTTGCGCTTGGTGAATACCGCCCGCATTCAGAGCTTTTTCATTGGCTTAAAACGCCATCCAGGGTCCTAATGTTGTGAACGCCACTTTTGCTGGGAGGATGTTACACACATTTGCGAACACATTTCCGGGGAATATGTTCCCAATGTTGTTGCGGTTTCATCATGACTACTCTTTCATTGACATGGTTGGAATTTTTAAATTAATGAAATGTAAGTACATATCTTCCTCCTTGTATGTCACAGCTGTTTAGCCAAATCTGCCTTGGCTACCATGTGATAAAGCCATCAGTGGAAGGCCGCTGGAATTACATGGGTACCCACTAGTAACCCACTACTGCCCGCCATCTAATTCCTTCACGTCACTCCCTTCTATAGACGAGTGAGGGGGAATGCCAACAGCAGTGCTTTTTACCACCCGCATTCATTTGCAGGCATTATTATAAATTAGATCATGGGGGAGTGACATGGCATTTCCCCAGTGGCCATTTTCCAGGCCATACGAGCCTGTATGGCTTGGAAATCCCTTATGGCCCAGATAATGGCCATTGCATCAGTGTGCATGCACTGGCAGGAGGGCTCTGAATGGTGCTCCCGTGATGAGAGGAAGCACCGCTCAGACCCTTGCCGCCAGCGCTGCTTCTCTCCTCGCCCGGGCCGCACCTGTCACACAGGGCCCAAACCTTCCCTTTCGTCCCCGGACAGCCCCATTACCTTGCAGTGCCACATCTGGCAGAGGAGGCGCAGCTGTTAATTAATCCCTTCCCCTCCCACCTCATCTTTACTTTACTTTAATTTAAAAACGTATAATGCGCTCACGTGGACCCTTAGGCTTTAGGGCACAGACAGACTTACAACAGAGAACATGAAAAAGTGGTGAGGAACTATCCATCATATTAGGGAAGAGGCAGAATCAGAGAGCCAGAGAAACCAAGACCTATGTAAACGTCCTTACTATGTGGGCACTGGGGTCCAGCCAGTTCCCAGCAACCACACCAGGCAAATTGTTTTTCTATTCCCCCACTTCACCTCACATCTGCACAGGATATAATAATGATGATGATGATGTGTTGGTCCTCAGGCTGGGTATATAAAGCTTAATTGTTATTTAGGTCATGACTCCCTTTTTGGGGATTCCACCCTACAGAAGGAAAAGCTTGGTTACTTATGCAAAGAAGGGGCACCGTCATAAGGCAGGGCAATGCATTTGGGACCAAGGGAACATATTGCCACCTTCTGGGTAGCACCTCCATCGATGGTGGCGAGGAACATTTTTACTTCTGGGGTGTGGCTTTGATGGCAAAGGGGCTCTGAGATTACTATGGCTACATGAATCACACTAGTTAATGCCGTTTCCACTTTCAGGACCTACACCCTAAACCCATCAGCTGTGTCTAAAACCTGAGCATCCATGATTTAAGTTAATTTTATAGTGGTGGCTGCGTTTTTAGTGGTTGTTTCTGTTATTTCCTGTGCACGTTCTTAGGAGAATGTTATTGTTATCTGTCGTTATTTAAGTGGCAATCATTCCACCTAATTGTTCCCATGCTGTGGTCCAGGTGTGAATGCTGTGATCAAGGTAGCTCTCCCAGCAACGACTCCAGTACCATCACCCTCTCTCTTCACATATGTGGCGAGTGAGTTTGGGCTATGGCCGAGGGGATTTTGCTTGCTGTCAACATCCCCAAAAAGAGTGTGGGTGGGCCAGATATTGGTATATACTACACCTGTGTATGTTTGCTTGGATGGAAGCAGGGACTAGACACAGTGCAGCTTGTGATGGATGGATGATAATGCTGTATATTTAGTTTTGGATGTTAGGTGGCACTTTAACACCTATGAGCCAAAACTACTGCATTGGCTTATGATAGGGGGGAGGTGGGATGTAAGGAGGGGCACACAGACAGTGGATGTTGTTGGGTTTTTTACCCACCCATTGATCTCCCTTAGCCGTGCTAATCCCTATGGCCATTCCCACCCATTACCTGCCTCTCCCTGGCAAACCCCCCCCCCCGGCATCTTTTTGAGCCAGCTCTATCATGCAATCATATCGAACATTGTGCTGTATATGGCCCACTAATGTTATTTGTAAGCAGTCTGAGTAAATTGCTTCAATTCCACTGTAATTGAGCTCTTGGTGTAATACAGTTGTCTTAACCAAGTTCACCTTCAGTCAGCTTATTTATGAGCAATGTGTGACCCCTCACATCTGATCCTTGCACTGAAGTACTGTTAAAAACAATAATTGGAAAAGCCAACAATTGTGTATTGTGTGTAGGTATTATGCCTTTTTGAGGGACTGGCATTATATGCCCAGATATTCGCACCATTTCCCAGCTGTTGCCATGCTATGGCCAAGTAGTACCATTATGAGAGTGCCTCTTAAATACTCATGCCATGCCTATACTGAATCCAGAAGTGTTGGCTTTGCCAGGGCTTGCTTTCCTTGCTGTAAAATTGTTGTTTGCCCAAATGCAGCCATGTTGTGTGTCTCAGTACTTGCTTTCTTGTGGTGTTCCTGAGTCCTAGCCTCGGCATCAGTGCGGCCTGTTGCATTGTGCTGGATCACTAGGGCCTGAGCTTACCCAGTAGCCATGCACGGCTTCTGTGCTCGCACTGCTGCCCTATATAGAAAGTGATATCACAATGCGGTCTGGTTGATAAAGCAATATCAAAAAGGGATAGCTCACAGCTTGCTAGATTGCAAATGTAATCAGGTGGCAATTGCTGATTCACCAAAATTATAAACGTTCCGGTACGCATTTGACCTTTGACCTAGCATTTCACTTCAGATGAGTAACGGAGGTGAGATGTGGGCTTTGGACACCCACAGAAATAGCTCCTGGCAAATGCAGCATGTGCTTCTGACAGCTGTCCAAAACATTGTGTCCTTTTGTCACTTTCTCCGTCATCTTTTTCTGAAGGGTCCGCTTTGCTTCTGTATTTATCCCTCGCCAAATAATAGCAAAAGTAAATAAATGCAAAAATACTCTAATGCACGCAATACTCCTTGCTGCGGACTCCGCTGGCGGCACAGGTGCTGTTGGCGGTTGTGATAATGCGGTAGCACAAACCTGGTACGTTGCGGTCTGGGCCATTGATGTTGTAACAGGGATTGTCGGATACGAACTCAATGTTCCATGTAGCATTTTTTAATTTTAACCTTTTTGAGTTTGGGCTTTTTGGTGTCACCTGCAAGCTGAAACTATTGTATTGGAGTACAGATGGGGAGGAATGACATGTGAGGAGGGGCACAGAGCCTGTAGGTGTTGTTTGGTTATGTGCCCACCCATTGCCTGCCATGGCCCATGCTAATCCTATGGCCATTCCCACCCATTCCTGCCTCTGCCCGCCCAAAACACCTCCTCATGGGAACTCTTTCAACTCGCTTTAATCAAGCCTTACCATCAGCCTTTACATTCAAAGTGCCTGCCAGCAGGGGTGTTGCTAGGTCTGGAAAAGATCTGTGGCTATACTAATTTTGGGACTGTCGGGACTGGGGGCTAGCTAGCCTTTTTGGTTGTAAACCCTGAGCTTCTATCCGGGGCTACAACCAAAAGACCAGGGGCTAGAGCCCCCTCTGCCCTCCCAGCAACGCCTCTGCCTGACGGTGTTTGTTCAAAGCAGTCTTCTGCGAATTAATGACTTAATTGGATTTGTAAACCCACTACTGGTGTAACATAAATGTGTTACCAGGCCTTCCTTCGGCCATTCTATTTATAAACACTCTGGGTGTCCTTCCCTTAAGTCCTATTAAAAACAAGCATTGGAAAAGCCACTGAAGTCCTGTTTAAAACAAGCACTGGCAAAGCCAACATTTTTGGCTTGTGCACAAGTTATAAGTTTTTGCCAGGCACTGCCATTCGATGTCCAGGTACTTGCACCATTCTGCACCTGCTGCCAACAATGGGTAGTTAATACCACTATGGCTGTGCCCTGCAATTGCCTTTCCCATTCCTACACAAAAGCCCAAACTGTTGGCATTGCCAATTCCTGTTTGTTCAATTCAGCATCAACATTTGGGGGAAATCCCCATAGCTCCCCAAATCACCTTTTCCAAGCTTACATTATGCACTTTAAAAAATATATTATTTAGGTGAATTTCTTGTTGATGAATATTCGGCACTGAACAATGTGTGTGGCGAATATTCTATGATTAAATTACTGGGTGCCCTCCTCAAGCCTTTCCTTGTGTGTGTGTAGCGACTAGCACTGACCAAAGAACATTCTAGAATCAAGATCTGTAAACGTTGCATGGTTTATGCTCATTTCATCTAAAACCATTGCATCTAATGCCATTCCACCGAAATGTTTCCATCTAAAAAAGTTCCATCGAATGCATTTTTTTGTATTCCCCCAACCCCTGTTTTTTACCCTTTAAAATGCACCTGAACTAAAATCAACCCTTTACCCCCAAAAACAGGCATTAAATGGACATTTTTTAGATGGAAAAATGTCTATGGAATGGTATTAGATGGAATGGGTTCAGATGAATTGACTACCACTATCTACCACTACTACTTTACCACTTTGCATCCACATAATCCACACAACGAAGGACATCTCCACAGTCCAATGATGCAATGTATTGACAGGATAGTGCAGGGCAGGACTAGCCCTCGACTGCAGACAGGCCACTCAGCCAAGGTAAGAAGAACAGCTCAACAGCTCCACCTTGGCTTCCGCAAACATTTAAAGGAAATGTACAGATGCTGTGGTAGTAACGTAAAGGTGCCCTATGTAAGATATAGGATCCCTGCCAGCTGCTCGTAAACTGACTCATCATGAAGGAAACGGGGTGAGCAGAGCATTTCTGAAGTAATCAAGCTACACATGGTGCTCTGCCCAGTCTGAGTCATCAATGGCCTCTCACAAAGCTATTGCAGTCAAGTGCTTTTGGGCTCGTCATCCAGCTCTCTCCTCATTCATCTTAGTTACTGGAGAGATGGGTGTAGGCAAAGCACCTAAAATGGGACCAGGCAAGATGTGGTTTTGACCTCACTAACCACAGGTAGGGCAGGTTTATATGATAGGTCATAACTCGCTTAATACCCAGAGGATTCTAAGCGTGGACCCGGGGTTCGAACCTGTGGTGGTCCGTGTCATCTTGCTTGTAAGGCGAGCACAATGCCCCTGAGCTATCCTCCCGAGACTTATAAGAGGATAAGATGACAGGGCTTCTCCACGCATGCTCACGGGCCCTGAAAGAAAAATGGAGGCTCCCGTCCGTGTTGACCTTTGAAGCAATTCATAAAAGGTCCGATGGCCCAAGCACCTGTAGGAGGACCTTATCCAGACCTCAGCACTTCAACCTATGGGACAACTGATCCGGCACACTTCCCACCTGTCCCCCCTTCTCCTGTGTAGATGATCATGAATTACCCCAATTGTTACCCCCTTATTCTTGTACCCCAATCTGTTGTTTCCCAGCTAGCACCATGCTATATAAATCTAAAATCCAAATTCAAATTGTCATTAACTCTGTTATTGTCATAACCCAGATCCATCAACAGGTTTGTCAACTATACGTTGACGACATTCAATGTATAGGTTATGTTCACAGGATTTTATACTGCAATAAATTGACACTGCATGGTATGTGATGCTGATTGATAGCATGCACCGATACCAACCTAGGGCAGTCTTGTGGATTTTCATGAAGCCTGGGCTTGTCCGTGGAGTGGTTTAATGTGCCCTCACCAGGGTTATCCAGATGTCGATTTGTTGGAGGAAAGAGAATGAGCAAGGGGAAGATAAGAGGTTGGGAAAGTGGGAAATAGACGCTACAAGCAAATATCCAGAAATGCGGGTCAAAGCATGCTGAAAACACGAGTTGTGGGCCTTTTCCCAAAATCTAAAATGTTGATCAAGATAACACATCATGGTAGAGAAGCCCTGAACTTAGACGAGAAGATGTTTGCCTCCTTTATTGAGTCGAGACCTGTAGAATTGGCACGCATCTGGTACACTGGACTCCTGGTTTAATCCCAGGATGGGGCTTCAATGGCTACTTTCATTTGTAAAAGTCTTCTCGAGTAACAGGAACAGGTTCGCTGGCTTTGGCCTTGGGACCCACCTGCAGAAACGCATCACTACTCATGGGGACACCATGGGAAGCATGCATGTAGAATGACGGCTGCATCATGTTGCTCATTATCTCTGATCACAGATCCAGAACATGGGAATGTCTATCGAAATGACTATTCTTCACAGTAGACCCACTTGATATTTCTCTGTTACACCCAAGGATTGATCTCACTTGAAGAGAGATCGTACAAAGTGTTCGGAAGGATTGCTCAGGCTAGAAACGTAGACCTCGGCAAGAGTTTCTCCTAAAAGTTCATAGCTGTAAGAACATCTCAGGGAGAAGAATTGGGTACTGCATGTCATGGTTAATGTGGCGAACATTCTTAACGTGGGACATGACACTTACCTAAAGTTGGGAGCTTTAAATTCTTGCCATGCCACAAAAGCTCCTTCAGATCTCAAGCTGCTCTGGATGTGTCTGAATCTGTTCTTTTTTCTGGGCTAGCTGCAAAAGCCCCATCTGCGGTATTCCCATTTTTTAATAGGGGGATACACCCTGTCCTCCTCCTTACCCACCATGTAAACAACCACTTTCTCTTACCCACTGCCCCTTTATGGGGCTAAATAGGAATGCTGGACTGAAAAGCACCCACAAGAAACACCCAAAATGGGCGAGAGATATTCACGGCTACATATACTAGCTCAGCTCAGTAGAAATGCCTCTTGGGTCGGTGATGCTGTCTCAACTGGTATCGTTTCTCACCTGGATGATACTGGTGAGGGGTAGAAAGAGGACATTGTACTTTTATATTCATCTGAGATGGGGCAGTGGGTATTACTTGAGCATTCATCTGCCCCATTACATAAACAACCTTTTTCTATTACCCATTGCCCCCTTTATGGGGGTAACTAGGAATGCCGGACCCGGGAGGATAACTCATCGGCAACGTGCTCGCCTTCCAAACAAGACGACACGAAGCAGCACAGGTTTGATCCCCGGGTCCGCGCTTAGAAACCTCTGGGTATTAAGCGTGTTATAAATACGCAACTAAGAGACATATTCCTGTAACAGCGCCTCGATGCCCCCGGGCTGTGTGAGCGCTTTAAAAATGCAAAAAAATAAATAAAAACCCATAAGAAACACCCAAAACGTCCGAGAAATATTCACAGCTACATATACTAGCTCAGTAGAAATGGAATAGACGTACAGAAAATGGGGGACTACCACTATTTTGCGAAAAATTAAACAGTCAGACAGCATATGGCCTTTTTGGAAATCAAGACATACAGAATAGTTGCTGGAATACATAAGATACGTGTTATGTAACAAACCATTATATTGCACCAACACAGCAGGGTAGGGGCCTCAGGGCAAGTAGGCTTGTCTGGAGGCTGGCATATAGGGCCCCTTTGGGAGTCTGCAGAGAAAAAAAGAAGCAGGGGGAGATAATGGAGGGTTGGGGGGAAAGGGTTCAGGTGCCATAGAGGGAGGGGGGGCGTTGCATGTGGTGGATGTCTTGTTTTGTGTCACTTTCAGTGCATGTAGATCCAGCTGGCATATGCCAGCTGATGAGCTGGGGGAAGCTCACCCTGCCCCCTTGCCCATCCTCCATAATTGATCCCACCAAACCCTCCAATGGCCCCTAATATTGTAATATTACATATTTGTATATAGTACTCTTCTTTATTTTGAAGTACTTGCTCCCACAGGTTAATATTACCTTTGTAGGTCACCTGTTTCTTATATATGCATATTTTCTGTTTGTTTTTGTTCCTGGTATATGTGCCACTTGTTTTTACACCTTCCTAAGCTAGCTCGTAGCTCCCCAATTCTTCTCATCTTTGTGCTATTGTACAGGCACTCTTCCGGGTCATGCCTCCACCACCTGTACATGTGTTTTTGTAAATCGTTTCTGATCGAAATTCACATCTCTGTTTTTCAAATAAATACAAATACTAAGAAATACAAATGAGGGTAATAAGATGTAACATGTACTGCGGCTTTACCCGTTTCACTAATTAATTGTGGCATGCAAGTGTGTATGTCTTTATCACCAGGTGTTATTGGCCGCAGTGTACGCTAAGCACAAAGCTTTAAAATATCCCTAATTTGTTGGTATTATATCTGGGTGATCTGTGAGGCCGCTGTGTATATTGAATGACCCTCTATGCCTATGCTACATCCAAGGGAAATGCCTGGTCCTTCAAACAAAGAGTTTTTGGGTTTTCCCCCTGTAAACTGGCGTAGAATCTCGAAGCATCAACGTATAGCTTTATCGTTATTTTTTATTTCATATACGTGCGATCGTTTACAGGGAGACAGCAATTAGTCCGTTTATTTCACCATAAAATCACTGGGTGAATTTCTGAAAGTATATTGCCCCATTTTGAGCGTTTGGGGTGAACCAGTGAAATATGGCCTCAGAAACCTGCTTTGTATCTTTTATTTGGTTCCATGTTACGGGGGAGATCATGGTTCCATCCCAGGGTTTTACTTTCACAGCCATTGTAATTTAGGTCTGTTATAACCTCTTATTGCTTTTATGTAGGGGGACAGAGACTGCAATTCCCAGAATGCAATAGGTTATCAAATGAATGCAAAGAATGGATACGGGGAGAGGGAGTCATCTGACATACTTTTGCTTTCGTCATTCCTGTTATCTACTCAGCCCATTATAGGAGCACGAGAACGCTGAGGATGTGCACTGTGTCCCTTTTGACTGCGATTGGCCAGCAGAGGTTCATGATGAAGTCACGTGAGATCTAAATAAACGCGGTCCAGGCCCACCCTATCACTGAGATTTATTGTCAATGAAGAGTTAACAAATACAATTTGAAGCATCTCTACTTTCCAATGTTATTTTTTATGACCTGCCGCTGTCATTCTTGACACTAACATCCACCTAGGTCCTAGTACATATTACTGATTATTTGGCCCTCCAGATGTTTTGGGCTACAGCTCTCATGATCCAGCACCATGGACTATGCTAGCTAGGGATCATGGGAGTTGAAGTCCAAAACATCTGGAGGGCCACATAATGAATAACCCTGAACTATCACTTCTTTCCTGCTTGATGAATAGCTTGAAGTACTGGCCCTTTAAATCTTACAGAGCCTTATTTAGAGGCGAAATGCCCAAGGGGCACTGCTCACCCTGACCAACTCCATCTCTTCCTTAATGCCCTCAGCGTGCAGATTTTCAGGCCAGAAATCCACCCTGTCTCCGCGCATAATGTGTCCTTCTCAACCGCTTGCTCCCATTATGTTATGTTACTGGGCAGTTCTAAAGCGCCGCCTTTGCCATTTGCAGGGCCTCTTGGTGCTTTGGGGCCTGGAAGTAAAAAGATAGGTTTATGGAAGCACAGCAGAGGTTGCTATTAGAATATCTGGGAGGGGACAGGCCCCGCGTTATCAGTGCCTGCACTTTCTGTTCTGCATGCGTTAGTGCTTTGCTAGCTGCTGATGTGCAGCCAGCCAGAAGGCTGATGAGTTATAGGGTTTGGAGTTTAGTGAGTACTTGATTTGTGTGATGCTTGTCTGGTGACAGGGAGACCAGCAACGCATGCTAGTGTAGAGTTTTATAGGTGTCGGCTGTAGGCAAAAGACAATAATTGCCAATCTTACATGATGGCGCAAAGGTTGTTGCAGACACTGGGCCTCATTCCGAGGTTGGAGGTAGTCATGGCGCTATAAGCGCCATGACTACCTCCAATACCGGTACCGCATCTGCCCTCGTTCAATGGGGACTTACCGGTGTAGACCAACCATTGCGGGACCGGTAAGTCCCCATTGAAAAAGCCATTCCCATTCCCATTTCAGCCCCCATAGGGCTCAATGGGAAGGGGGAAGGCGCTAATAACGGTACTGCAATTTGCGGTACCGTTATTAGATATAAAATCCCTTAACGGGTCCCGTCCTTAACGCCTGGTAGGGACCCGCTAAGGGACTTCGGAATAGGGCGCAAAGGGATTACCGGCACTGATGTCCTTAACGGTGCCCGGTATCCCTTTGCGCCCACCTCGTGATGAGGCCCACACACGTTTTGAGTTATTCTTTGCGTCCGTGCTGTAATGCAATCCATCTCAGCTTGGCGAGGTCTTGTGTATTGTTTCCTGCTTGTGTATTGTTTCCCGCGTTAGTGTTTCGCTGTGTGTTGTTGTTCAACAAGCTCGCGCCCTCTGCTTGTTTGCTCTGTGTTGTGGCAAGAGCGGGTGATGAGGTTTGGAGTTTTCTTTAGCAAGTGCTTGGTAGGAGACTGGTGTGCGGTGCTATTGTAGAGTTCGATGGGTGTCGTTGTGAGGTTCAGGTTGAGACCCTCTGTGGGTCTCACCAAAGGTTTGGTAGTAAATCGGCAATAAGTCCAACAATATACTGCCAAAATCATTTCCTGTTACCGCCACTTAGTCCCGTGACCTCACCACAGGAGCGCCAGGGGACCACTCAGGTGGTGATAGTGCGCGGTACAAATGTACATTAACATTACGACTGGTGGTGAGGCGATGTAAATCCCTATTTTTGGAGTCCATAGGAATGCATGGGGATTTTTGGTTGATTTACCTTGTTAATTTCATACAGAGCGCAGCACGCCAGTAACCCTCAGTGGTGATTCTGCACAGTAAATCGTATGGTAATGTTTAATTGTAAAGCGCCTATACACAAGTGTTTCAAAGCGCTCTGCCAAATCCACTGATTATTGGAGGTAAAATGAAGGGTTTACCTCCAGATGTGAATCCACCACTTTACCGCTAAAGCTGGAATTCAGAGGTGTAGGAAAGGTGGCAGTAATTCCGTTACTGCCAAAAAAGTTGCGGTAATGGAACCAGTATGGAGGTCCATGGTCTTCAAGATGTTGTTCTTGACCTACATGACATTAGTCCAAGGTTCTCTTTAATATATTACTTTATGTCAAATAATGTCAACAATTCTTCAACATAGGTAATCTTCGTATTTTTTACATGTTCGAGACAGCAAGACTCTTTTTGACAGGCAATCACAAACAACCTATTTTGAATAGAATTGTGCATATCTCTCAACAACGGCTAAATCTCCAAACAACCTTATGCCTATGTTGCAAAGGACTTCATCATAGACAGAAAGGGCACACCACTCTCTGACAGCAGCAGCAGCAGGGTGGAGGTAGCATGGACTTCTCCACATTGCATTCTGTATTCATCAAGTGGGATGTCATTCTGATCAGAAATGACATACATAGGAGGCGATACAGAGCACAGATGCTTCCCCTGGGTAGAATGCCTTTACATTTATTGGCCAGGTGAAGGCGTGCATGAGAGTGGACAGGGTTGTTACGCGGTTAGCATGGAGGGACATACACCAGGGACACGGACAAGACACGGACATAAAAAGCCTAAACAAAGGGGGCCGAGTGACATTTATTTATTTATTTATCACATTTGTGTAACACCCAGAGGTATCACAGCGTTTTTTTACAGAAGAATATAGTGAGTGCAGACGTTGCTAATAGACATAAAGGGCCTGATTGACAGGGGCGTTTTATAATGGCGCAATCCCATAGGAAAACGTTCTGTGAATCAGGCCCAAAGTAGCAGACATGAATTATATTTGTTAAATAGCCAGGTTTTAACAGGTTTTTTAAAAGTTGGGTAGGGGCGTTCGTTTCTGAGGTTGGGGGTAGGGTAGGGAGTTCCTGAGCGAGGGTGACAGAAGATTGTGCCTCCTGCTCCTATCGTTTTGTAGCAGGGAGTGCGCAGCATTACAGGACATTAATGTATACACATTCAGGGCCTGCATGGGGGATGCTCTTGGTAGGGATGGGCTATGTTCATTATTTGGGGGTCTCGATGGGAGTGTGGGGCACCTATTCCCTTGCTAGCAAGTCTTAGACACGTCTTAAACAGTCTAAGTGATGATCTGGGGAGGGGTGAGAAGTAGAAGGACTGGGAGGAGGCGCAGATGGTGCATGGAGGGGCTGGCAGAAGAGAGATGGGGGTATACAGTGTTAATAACGAAAAATAAATCACAAATGACATTTTCAGTGAAAACTAAATAAAGTAATAAATGGTCGCATTTTTGACAAAAAAAGTATATATGGCGCTGGGGTAAGGGATTAAAAAGGGTGGGATGTTGGGGAGAGGTACAAAAGCTAGGGAAATGGGAGGGGGGTGACATCCCCAAATTAAAAATGAGAAAACAAATTTACCATTTTTCGTTATTTTTATTTCACTGAAAAAGGAAAGATTTAGTAATTCATTATAAAGACATGGAACCGAGATGGGGATTGTAGGCTTTGAGGGTGGGAGTAGAGAGTAATGCATTTAGCTACGTAGGGAGAAGGGGCCAGACCATGGATTGATTTATTGAAGAGGTGCAGGAATAATGAGAGAGCAAGTGTTCAAGGAGAGCCACCCAGCGCGGTGAGGGTCCGATGAGGTTGGGGATGATTTTGGTATGTTGTAGATAGTATGTGCATTGAAGTTGAAAACTGTGTTGAGGGAGAGGAGCAGTAGAGGGGGATTCCAAGTATTAGGTGGAACAGTAGTCAAGTTTACTGAGGACAAGGGTTCCGTTGTTGGTTTTTGTAGAGTGAAAGTGAGGGGCGGTTGATTTTCCTAATTTTGAGGTGTCATGATGGCACATTGGAGTCTCTGGTCACTCTCAAAGAGGACCCAAAGTTTGTAAGGTTTGTTAGGTGGCGTGAGGAGGTCAGAAGGAAAAAGATGGGAGACAGGAGTATGGGGTTCATGTTGAAGGCGTTGAAGAAAAATGACATCACTTTTGGACGAATTCAGCATCAGGCAGCGTAGAGCCATCCATTGGCGAATAGCAGTGAGGCAGTTGGTGATGCCTTCAGAGAGGGTAGATGTGAAGGCAAAAAACGAGAAGACGATCCAAGTGCCATTGACGAGACATGGCTGACATCCATAATCCTCTCACCGTAGAACACCATAACTCTATGTTCATATCCGTCATACAAAGTTTTGTAGTTCCCCAGATTCTTAACAGGGAAAATTGCAATAAAAATAGAAAAAATACTCCAATCTCATTGTATTAATATTAAACATACTGACCATAAATGTATTTATTTAGGCATATGTTCATGTGTTTGTTTTTAGAATTTATATAGAAGAATATTCACCATCGGGGTGGTCTCTTGGCGCGGTGAGATCTTGAATGGCATGAGGAAGGGTGGTATCAATGTAGCTTGAAGAGCCATGTTTTCAGAGGCGGGCAGAAGTGGGGCTGTGTTTTAGCTTACTTGATCCCCAGTAGGAGGCTGTTCTTTTTGGTAAAAATACCTGAAAACTGTGAAGGTGCATATCGGTCATACAGGGAACAGTAAATATGCGCCTCGTCTCTTATCAGGGAAAGAAATGTTCTCTGTTAGACAAGGCATTGCAGTTGAAGCTGATTATTCTCGCCAGTGGGAACGACCTCTGCCACCATTCTTGGCAAATTCTTCCAATTCGGTGAATCTGACCCAGGAGTTATCAAGCTCTTGTTGTATTAAATAACACGTTTCTGATTAGTCATTGTTCTTCCTGCAGCCATGTGATGCTCTGTCCACATAGTCTTCACTTTCCGTGTGATTTTACCCACTGAGAATATCAAGGATGTCTTCTGCCATAAGTCCCATTTATGGGCCTCGCATGTCGTATACTTGTACCAATTTCCATTTTGCCATTGAAACAATGGTGCATTATATTGCCTTAGATAACATTATTACAGGGTCTCCAATATAAACCTGGGAAAAATCCCCATTTTTGGTGTACATAGAGATTGTTCTCCGTTTTCATCAGATTATTCGGCTTTCAATGGCAGGTCTCTTATATGTTGACTTCTTCGGTACGTCTTCATAGGAGGTTTGGGGCCAGGAGCGACAGTGATTTATTAAGTTCAAAAGATCCGAGTTTTGGAAGATTATTTTCCCTATGGTATAGGACGTTGATTAGAAAAGTTGGCAACAAACAATTCAGGAGATGATGTCTCAATTTTCCCAAAGCTTAGAATTTTCATAGTCATGTTAATACTTCTATTTTAAACCACACGTAAATAAAGTTTCAGCAAAGCTTCATTCTTTACATTTTTCAATCATCTGTTCGTTTTCCTGTCTTCATTCTTTAGCCGTATTACCAACATTTTAGTCTAGACCAAGGGAGGAGTCAATATCGCAGAGGGACATAAGTTGGGAAGGCTCATTATCCCAAATGATAACTGCCCTTCCTGGAGTATGTAAGGCTACCGCAGAGTTGTAATATGAATGTAATCTTTGGAGTTGCGGTGTTGATGTAAAAAATATTTCTTCAATAGTGAATAAAACACAAAAAGTATTAGGAAATTAAATGTGGTTCTATTATGTAATATTTAAATAAAAAATGTTGTACACGGCCATTAACATCGCCACATTGTAACATTGCTTCACAGCTAGGTTCACACTTTATAAATCCCATATTTGTCTTTATAGAGTAATCGTTTTAACTGTGCAGTGAAATGCACTGGACAATTTCCTCATGAGAATGCATTAGGCGTAATGTAAAGGTGAATGGTTTTTCCAAAAGAAAGTGAAAGCGCTTTCCCATGATTATCTTTTACTTTGGTTTGTTAAATTGGAGTGTCTTGAGTGGGAATTCACGGGATCTCTTCACTTCTCCCTAGGGGGGAGCCCTTCCCTGTGAGGCTAGGGAGGTGAGGCCGCTACCCAATAGTCCCCCTAGGGGTGATGGAAAGTGGGACCTCACAGGGAGAGTCTCCCCTTATGGGGATGAGGACTCCCGTTCCATGAAGGAACTCCCTAACCCCTTTTCCCTTGGGACCAAGTCCTTATCAGAAATCCCTGATAAAACTAGTGTTTGTTATGGTAATGTCTCTTCCACCTTTGATTCACAAATTAATATGATCACAGTGAAGAAGAGTCAAAGAAATCTGTAGAGTAATAACAGGTTGCTTTACCATATCACTGATAAGCGTTGGCCCCCAAGGACACAAAGATTAGCTCAACAATAGTAAAGGAGGGCTTTGATTTACGCTGGGGAGGATCCAGTCACAGGGAATAAAGAGCAGCAAAGGACTGGGAAATGGAGACAGCAGCCAGCGTGAGGCCAGCCCAGCCCGGGAAGTTCGAACCTGTGAAGACAAAGCTGTAAGAATGCTGCTCCCCAGTGGCGTGGACATCCAAGAACGGTCGGTGGAGCTGTGAGGAATTTGACCATCCTTACGGTGGGTGTGCCCTTGCCTGGGCTTTTTAGACATTTTAAATGAAATTGAATGATGGTAGATCAACCTCTGGAAAATGTGTGGGGCCAATCCACACTCATTTTTCTATGCTCATCGCATGACATACACATAAACCCGTGTACTCTGGGTGGACACAGCCTACAGGCGCTGCCCCTGTGATATTTACTTGGGATATGACAGCCAGGAGTACACCATGCCATCTAAGAAAGGGGAGGGCCAAATAGTTCCCCTGCAACGGCCAGCCTAAGTAACTAACAAAGGCTCCATGGATCTGCCATGTCATTTTGTTGAGCCCTGCAGATGCTGACAGCATTCAGATACTAATCAGAGTTTAATTCTAACAGGCCCACATGGGGCCTGGCTGCAGAGGCTAACAAAGGAGACAGGAAACCCTAATCGCCTTTCATATGCACGGTGTCAACCTGATGCCAGCTCCCGCCCTCAGTATTGATTGACAGTGAAATGTCATGTGTGGGACTGCAAGTTTACAGCAGTCATCCCCGCAGGTAGACCACATCCAGAAGTATGTGGACTGACGGAGCCAAAAGTAGTCGACTACGACTACTGTAATAGCCTGCTTAGTGCTTGTGCTAATTCTGTCATAGCTGCCCTACAGGTTGCACAGATTGGTGCAGTATTGGCTGTCACAGATCTGGCTCGATGCTCCCATATCAATGCGGCCAGGAGGGGCCTACACTGGCTGCCGGTGAAGCTCTGCATCACACACAGGATCCTACCCTTAACACATAAATGCGTGGTGGATGCTACTTGTGAATATCTAAAAGCGCGTCTCCACCCACATGTTCCGACCTGTCCTCTTAGATCTCAACACCATCTCAGACTGGTTCAACCTAGGTTTGAACTGGTGAAGGCTGGCGGGCGCAGTTTTAATTAAGGCCCCAGCACATGGAATGCACTTCCTCTCGGTATCAGAGCTGTTGAAACACCAATAAAGTTCAAGAGGGATCTGAAAACCTTCCCCTTCAACTTTTCACCTGATTGAGTACTTTATTTGACGAAGGATTCTGTCCTTTCACCTCCGAGTTCCGTCCTCCCGGCTTACCACGCTCGCATCGTTTTAACTTGTTTGTTTTGTTGTTAGTATTTTATTGTTGTTGGCGCGCCCTGATGCCTGCAGGTATGTGGCGGCGCGATGTTATATAAATTCTCAATAAATTAATAAATCCCAAGGGCTGGGATGGGGATAATACAAAGTATTTTCTTTCCGTGAACCAGTCACCTCACAGGTTCCCGTTTGTGGAAAGAAAATACTGATCAAAGATGGCCACCATGGATTGGGAAGGCGGCCACCATAAGGAGCCCTTCTTCCCTTTACATGGCAGCCAGCCTGAGCAGAGCTGAAGGAGCGGTAGCACACAGTGCCACCACCGCAATGAGGTAAGTGGGGTTGGAGAGTAAATAAAAAAAGGAACAGAGGGTAGGGGGATTCTCTTGGTAGGGATGGGCTGTGATCATCAGGCAATTCAATCACGCTCCCTTTCATTCCTTCTTGACCTCGTGTAAGTTTAAGGGCTATCTCCCCTCCTTGACTAACTCCCTCACCTGTATTTCACCCCCTCTCGAGCCCTCCTCAACCTCTCTGTTCGCCTTCGCCCGGCTTCACCTCCCGCTTTCGCTCCTTCATCGTCATTGCTCTCCACCACTAGAACGCCCCACCCATGACATCAGACCATCCCCATCGGATGAGGATCCAAGACTGGCCCGGAAAGGCATCTTCTTTCCCTTTAACACCTGAGTCGGCCTGAAGCATCATCAACATCCTCCCCGTTCTGCCCCCCCCACCACCTGTAAATATATATATGCACATTTAGAAAATGGCATTTCCTTATATGTGCAACTGTTCTCCTTAACGCCTGTGCCAGCAATCTCCAGAGTTCCCTATAGGCCAGTCCAACCCCTGAGCCCAGGGTGCAGAGGCCTAGTGGGCAATATCCAGAGTTCCCTATAGGCCAGTCCAGCCCTGAGCCCAGAGTGCAGAGGCCTAGCGGGCAATCTCCAGAGTTCCCTATAGGCCAGTCCACCCCTGAGTCCAGGGTGCAGTGGCCTACTGGGCAATCTCTAGAGTTCCCTATAGGCCAGTGCACCCCTGAGCCCAGGGTGCAGAGGCCTAACGGGCAATCTCCAGAGTTCCCTGTAGACAAATCCAGCCGTGAGCCCAGGGTGCAGAGGCCTAACGGGCAATCTCCAGAGTTCCCTATAGGCCAGTCCACCCCTGAGCCCAGGGTGCAGAGGCCTAGCAGGCAATCTCTAGAGTTTCCTATAGGCCCGTCCACCCCTGAGCCCAGGGAGCAGAGGCCTAGCGGGCAATCTCCAGAGTTCCCTATAGGCCTGTCCACCCCTGAGCCCAGGGAGCAGAGGCCTAGCGGGCAATCTCCAGAGTTCCCTATAGGCCAGTCCACCCCTGAGCTCAGGGTGCAGAGGCCTAGCAGGCAATCTCTAGAGTTTCCTATAGGCCCGTCCACCCCTGAGCCCAGGGAGCAGAGGCCTAGCGGGCAATCTCCAGAGTTCCCTATAGGCCCGTCCACCCCTGAGCCCAGGGAGCAGAGGCCTAGCGGGCAATCTCCAGAGTTCCCTATAGGCCAGTCCACCCCTGAGCTCAGGGTGCAGAGGCCTAGCAGGCAATCTCCAGATTTCCCTATAGGGAAGTCCAGCCCCGAGCCCAGGGTGCAGAGGCCTAGCGGGCAATCTCCAGAGTTCCCTATAGGCCAGTCCACCCCTGAGCTCAGGGTGCAGAGGCCTAGCAGGCAATCTCCAGATTTCCCTATAGGGAAGTCCAGCCCCGAGCCCAGGGTGCAGAGGCCTAGCGGGCAATCTCCAGAGTTCCCGATAGGCCAGTCCAGCGCTGACCATGCACAGCTTTTATCGAAGCGCTTCCCTTTCTGAAAATAAAAGTAGATGCAGGTCCATCACTGCATCACACCAGAGTTAACCATCGCTACTTTATTCACTCCGACCTAACAGGCTGAAAGCTCCCTATCTGGGGCATGAAGGCAGAGTGGCAGACCCCACCCTAGCCCCAGAAAACAGGCCCCCCTGAAAGCCTCCCCCGACGGATCGATCCGTGAAACAAAAGGAGGGATGTGAAGAGAAGGGGGAGGGAGGCAGAGCACTCCCAAAAGTCGGCGTGGGGGGAAAAGGTCAGTATCGGCGGTGACACCGCAGCGGGCGAAAGCAATTCAAAGGCCGCTCCTGTTACCTCTCGGCTGCCCCCAGAGAAGCGCGCGCCCTCGCACTAATCCCCAACACTGACCAGGACAGGAGGGATTTCCTAACAAAAGTACTTGCCTGTCCGCTGCCATGGGAACGCACCCCTCCCGCTGGGGGGGAGGGGCGGCGGCAAAGAAGCCTGCATGTAGCGCAGAAACAGGGACGCACGGGTTTTGGGGCGCTGCACAGAGATTGGTAAAACAGCACATGTGTACACTAATAGATTGTGTACCTGTATTTTCTGTTCGATCGATTTTTAAGCCCGGAAACCAAATTATTCATGGCACTTTCAGGAAAGGGTAGAATTGCCTTAAATGTGGAAATCGGAGGTTCTTACAACGGGGAATTAGCTCCTTTACCAATAATAAACCAAACCGTATTCCCACAAAGCGCTTTATGCTGGATAACAGCTGCTTCAAAACAGGTGTTATTGCTCCCCAATTATTATCAACCGAGGATGAAAGGCTAACCAGCCCTGCGGCAGGCTTCTAACTTGCAAAGTGAAGGCCGACCCCTTATCAGAGAGCATGCGCTTGTGCTATCCACCAACGGATAAAAGGCTGAACCTAAGGTGAGACCCAGTCCTGGTGGAGCAATGGAAGGTCTGTGTGCAATACTATCAACCCACGGATAAAAGGCTGACCCTAAGGTTAGACCCAGTCCTGGTGGAGCAGTGGAAGGTCTGAGTGCAATACTGTGCACCAACGGATAAAAGGCTGACCCTAAGGTTAGACGGTTCCATGTAATAATGTCGCCACAAAAATATCGCCATGCAAAAATATCGCCGAAAAATTGTCGTTTTTTGTGGTGACATTATTGCATGGAACATGCGGGGGACACCCCGCAACCCCCAAATTTTATTTGTAATGTTTTTTTAAAAAAGATTTTTTGTTGTTGCCCCTGTCGCCATATATATGGTCACCCAAATAATATCGCCACGACATTTTCCCGGCGATATTATTTACGGCGACCATATATGTGGCGATATTAATACCTGATACCGGTTAGACCCATTCCTGGTGGAGCAATGCAAGGTCTGTGTGCAATACTATCAACCAACGGATAAAAGGCTGACCCTAAGGTTAGACCCAGTCCTGGTGGAGCAGTGGAAGGTCTGTGTGCAATACTATCAACCAACGGATAAAAGGCTGACCCTAAGGTTAGACCCAGTCCTGGTGGAGCAGTGGAAGGTCTGTGTGCAATACTATCAACCAACGGATAAAAGGCTGACCCTAAGGTTAGACCCAGTCCTGGTGGAGCAGTGGAAGGTCTGTGTGCAATACTATCAACCAACGGATAAAAGGCTGACCCTAAGGTTAGACCCAGTCCTGGTGGAGCAGTGGAAGGTCTGTGTGCAATACTGTCCACCGACGGTTAAAAGGCTGACCCTAAGGTTAGACCCATTCCTGGTGGAGCAATGGAAGGTCTGTGTGCAATACTTGATACTTTTACTGTAACTATTTTAATGCTTTGGGGGTGTTTTCGGAGGATGGGTGCCATGTGACAGCGGCTGGAGAGTGCCCTTGGGTGGTATTGGTGCGCTGTATAAATCAACATACCATGTGTCTTTTTCCCTCCCACTCACCAAAACTCTCATCAGTTTTGCAAACAGTAAGAGAATTGGCTTTTACTGAAGAAGATTGGCTGGGAAGCAGTAGCTGTAAGAAGAAAGCCTCACTATCCCATTCAAGGGAGACTCCCCATTTCTCAAGCTTCAAAGTGAAGAAATTTGGGTAGAAGTGGGGTTCTGGCACTTGCTGTTGCCCATGGTAATGTGCAAAAAATGTGGGCAACGCCGCTGTTAGTTCCAAGTCCTCACCATCCGCCTCTTCTCTAGTGCACAAAAGGGCAACACAAAATGCCCAAATACTCAAACTAAGTAATCTGGCCAAGAGGATAGCTAGGGACAACAAGTTTATCATGGAAGCAAAACAACGCAGAGCAACGCAGGTACGAATCTCGGTCCTGCGCTTAGAAACTGGTCTCTGGTATTGAGCACGTTATGAAAGCTTAATTAATTAATCAAAAGAGAACAGAAAAAGGT
Source organism: Ambystoma mexicanum (assembly GCF_040938575.1). NCBI lineage: Eukaryota > Metazoa > Chordata > Amphibia > Caudata > Ambystomatidae > Ambystoma > Ambystoma mexicanum. Next base: position 130,676,667 of record NC_090929.1, on the reverse strand, counting down.
TTCGTATTAGTTTACACAGTAACTGGACTTCTCTACAAGTGGTTGAATCTGCAGTGAGCTGCTCATTAATCGGGACCATATACCGTTATTACATCATAGTGAATTACTTAGTGGTCATTTGGACTGGCCTATAGGGAACTCTGGAGATTTCTCGGTAGGCCTCTGCACCCTGGGCAGGGGTGGACTGGCCTATAGGGAACTCTGGAGATTTCTCGGTAGGCCTTTGCACCCTGGGCAGGGGTGGACTGGCCTATAGGGAACTCTGGATATGTCTCGGTAGGCCTCTGCACCCTGAGCCTCTTTTGTGTGGTAACCTATTTTATCTCTACATTTTCTCGTAGGAAAGGGGTTGGGCTTGCTGAAAATGTGTGACATGGGGCCACTTTGAAAATTATCTCCAGGGCCTCTTTTGGTTCCCAGTCCACCCGCGTTCGCTTTGATGCAATTACTTCATATCAAGTTAATTTCTAATATGTATGGTTGGGGGTAAAGAGTATAAGGGGGGTGGGAAGGGTAGAGGGTGAGTGGGATTTGGGTCGGGGGCTATGGGTGGGACCCCCATTTTATTGAACAAAAAGTATTAAAAAAACATGATGTAATTCACTTTGATGTGACAACGCAGAACCCTTTGGACAATAAGATTGGTTTTAGTTTATTTTTGAGAGTTCGTAAAGAACTTGTGCTACTTAGAAGCCACAAGAGACAGTTCTTTTGGGACCCAATATGCAAAGGCCTACACCTGGATGTACGTTTGGGTTTTATGTATTTGGGAGAGGAACAAGAAAAAGGGCTCAGGGCACACATGATCTGGTTCTGTTGCTCAGCGGTCGTGGTTACAGTTTTGGGGCCAGGTGGGTTGTGTACCAAGAGTCATGGCATTGTATGCAAGGAGTGTGCCTGATTCTACAGGAACGCTGTAGAGGTTCCTGAACGCTCAGATGATGTTTTCAATTCTTGATGCTCCAACGATCCGACTGGATGAAGCACCACGAGCTCCCGGAAGTGAGCTGTCTGGATGATATCGGGGCGAGGCCTTGCCGTGGACATTGAGTAAATGACTATAAAATGAAAATGAAATGGTTGAGTGGGAAACTGAACTCTACCCAAGGAAGAAATAATAGCAAAGGAGTAGGAATTCAACACTGTTTAAAAATAGTACTGCAGAGTTATAGTGAATAAGTGGTTTTGAGCTATATGTTGATATGTCACTCTTCGCTAAGTGTCCATCCCTGATATACCACTTCCAGGTATGCACTCCTCCCACCCCACAATTCTGGGACAAGAAACACTCTGTTTATAGTTAAGGCTCAAATCCATTTAAAATCTTCCCACCAGAAAGTGGGCCCCTACCTTTATGCCGGGAAGTCACCACAATGAAAGATCTAGACACGTTAATAGCTTGTATGCAAAAAATAAGAACGGACATGACTGTGACGTCTGACTAAGATACGCCACCCACGGAATCACTCCTCGTCAGCTGCATATATTTCTGAACATCTATTCCTCAGTGGCACAGTTTGTACTTTTGTATTTGTATTTGTATTTATTATGTTTATATAGCGCTTTACTCCAGAACGATTCCATTTCCCTACACACCGCTTGTCAGCCAGTAAATTCAAAGAATTTGAGAGGTTTGTACATCACATTAATTTCCTTATAACTAATCACACATTTTAGAGCACTTTATTTTCTCCAGTATCAATAACAAGTACTGGTGCCAGAGAAAGCTTACATAAATAGCAACACAATTATTATGCAATAGGAATCAATGGCCCCCACGACACCCATGTAAATATGGTACTGTGGGTTGGTAGTATGTGCATGCAAATTGAATGCAGGCTTTTGTGAGTTTCATCTAAGTGTGCATGTTTTGATTGGGGGAGCAGTACTATCACTTTAGAATTCACAGAACATTTTTGTTTTCAACCCTATGTATCCATCCATGATTATGATTTTCTTAAAGGACAATCTCTATGCCCTCGCCAATCCACTTAAATTATTTGGGAGTATTTAGTTAAGGGCCGTCTCACTTCAAAACAAGATAATTAGTGAAATTATAGTATTCATTTAGAAGTGCATCTGTTCTATAGGAATGAAAAGGTTAAACTCCCACGCATCACAATTGGTTTCTTTTGAACTATGCATGGCTTTCACAGGTTGCAAGTTATCAAGCAATTCTCTGTTAGGCTACGGGACGTGGCCATTTGAATCACATCCTAAGTGTTTGAATGGACCCATGAAAACACTGTGTACAATTTGATTGATTTAGTTTACAAAGAACTACAATTTAGCTGAATAGATATGCTGTCAGTTCTGCACTGCGCACACAGTGGGGCGGAAAACAAAATACAATTTCTTTCCTTTTTAATTATGATTTTACTCTGTTTTAAGTACAGTGAAAGCAGGATATAACTCACATTAAAAAACTGCATTATCTTATGCTCATTCTGTTAGAAATAATTTATCAGCACCTAGCGCTCTGGGCACAGAAAAATACTATGTTTTGGAAAGAAATCTAATCTCAATGTGCCTTAAATATAGTGAAAAGCACTGTTTCAGTTTACTCAAAAATGTCAACATATAATATTTAGAATGAGCTCCTCCTAGTGACAGCCACCTTACAATTCACCAACTTCTGGGGCGTAGCTGAAAAACTGTTCTAGTGGAAGTGCTCCAGAATGTTGGCATATATGTCATAATATGATCAAAGCAGAGTCCCTTGCCCTTGGCACAGCTCAAAGTCAGAGGAGGCCCACCAAAACCACCCAGGGGTTGCCTTCATGTCGCTCAACTCAGAGTTAAGCCCATCAAATCCCCTCCCCCTTCAGAGATTTGTCCAAAGGACAGGAGAAAGAAAACAGTGGGATCCTGGGTCCCCCTTTATACCACTAGGAAAAAGGGGGCAGCTTCTTCATTTCGGAGGGGTATTCTTTTGAAGAATGTCTGGGGACAGCAGACTGCCTTCATGTGTCGGGATTAGGATGAGGAAGAGGGGATTTAAGGATAATATTAATTTTGTGCACATTTCAACCCGTAACTCTCTCTTGAAAACATGGGTGATAATTCATGGGCGTGTGGGTCATCTAGGTTGGTAAAGGCCTGGCCTTGGCAATGCTCATTGTGTTAGCTCTCCAGTGAAACCTCTGACAAGCTTATTTCTTCTGTTTTAGCCCTGCATAGATGACCACATTGGGGGAAGGATTAAGTGTCCATGTGGAGTTATAAGGTCCGTTTGACTTTTTCTCATGAAAATACATTAAGTTGACGGAACAAAGATCCATCTATACAGAAATCCCTCCCAAAATCAGGATGATCGTCTTGGTGAATATAACGTGTACTATCCCCACATCATTTCTGGTATCTGTCTCCAATACAGACCTGACCTCAATCCAAATTGAACAAAAAGAGCCTGCCACTGTGGTGGCTACCAGTCATGATTAAACTGATAGCTAACCCTTGCAAAGTTACTATGTGATGTCTGTCTCTGCCATGTTAATCAATTTTTTAAATAATGTTAAGAGTCTTGCCCATAGCATTGACTTAAGCACTTGTTCCACAGCTCTCGTGGGTCATCCATATCAGAGCAGTGCAAACAGAGGCGTTCATCCATACACCAAGTACCATCGATTTGCCTGGGAACATGGTTACTCATTATATTGCCTCGAGGTGTTTTGACTGCAACTCACATGATCCCTAGCCAGAATAGTCAGTGGTTAGAGGTCATAGAAGTTGTAGTCCAAAGCATCTGGAGGCCATATGATGAGCAGCTGTGACTTAGAGTAGCACCTGGTGTTGACAGTACATCAAAACTATGTAACAAGATGTACATGGAAACCTGGTTGTTTTTAAAGAAAATTGGCATTGCCATACCAGTCTACGCCGCCTGCAACAGATGGCCAACCGGAAGAGAGTGCACACTCCGCCACTTACATAACAGCCGCAGTGTTTTGGGAGAGATATGAAGCAACTGATCCAAACTGTGATAAATGTACAATGATTTTTGGAAGAAACAGTACATGAACATTCGAACGAGGCTCTTGTTATGTGAACAGTGAGGTTTGCAGACTTTGTCATGCATAGCTCCCAACGTTTTGTGGTCCCCCCGGTAGGTGAAAACACCTGATTTTGTTTTGGGAGGGTCAAAGCCCATTGACCTATATGGGCGGGTAGCAGATGCATAGCCAGGATTGTCTAACTAGTGGGGCCTGAAGCTAATGTGGTTGGGCCCACAGCAGATACATTACCATCTGTTAATGCCCAAACAGCACTGCTGAGTGGGCATTTACAGATTTTCGGTGAGCGCTGCTGGCTCAGGCCCAAACCAATCTACGCCGCTGGCGGGCAGGGAGCTAGGCGGGTGGGAGAGCCGCTTACAAGGCGACACCCGCCAAAAGCGTGTGAGGTGAAAGTGTTGGATATGGTTGAATGATTCACTTCCTGGCTCATCGCATTATTAATGCTTCAGCGGTCATTTTGTAGTCACTAGACAATACCTTCATGTGGAAAAGTTAATTTAACTTCCTATGAGTCCATGAATCACGCGGTGGGTGTAGAAGAGATGTCGGACACTACTAAGACCCTCTCTATTGCAGTGAAAACATGGATTACACATACAGAACCATCAGTGTTCTTTTATTCTTAATCTTGGGCAGTCTGGGTTTGGCCCAGGAAAAGAATGCTTACGGGACTCATCTATCATAAATACTTTGCACATTAATTTGAAATTAATTCCCTTGTTACCTGCTTCCTGCAAAAGAGCAAAATGAGCAAAATGTGCCCAAAGGCAGGGCTTTAAGTGGGCCAAAGCTCAATTCCAGTATGGGCCAAAAATTGCCATCAATGTCAAGCCGGGATTAATCAACCTCATTTCTACTAAAAGAAAATGAAAATAAGAATGACAATACTGCTCTTCCCCAGTAGAGGTCACTATCAACTATGCTTGAAATCACTTAATCAGTTTCAGTGATGCTGAGTTTGATTATTTGTTTTGTAATTATTTACGTGAAAATATAACCTGGAGAATAGATTGTTTGTTTAATTAGTAAACAATTATATGGATGTCTCGAATTATAATGATTCAAAAACATGTATTAATAGATAAGATTCATTTATTTCCTTCGAAATAACAGAGTCTGGAACCTGCCTTGACCTATTTTGATTTGATTTTGATCAAATCAAATACAAGAAAAATACAGTTTGGATTGGATTGCATTCAAGGTCAAAGCTTGCAGGAATAATTCAAATATAAAGTCGTGTTGTCTTGTTCATAAAGTCACGAGTATTTATTACATGAAGGAGGTGATTGTATTCAGGAATTTAAGAAAATGATGTTTCATGTACACGGTTTCATTATCACTGATCAGGAATGTTTGCTGATAACACAGCCTCCTCTTGCCGGTTGTATTTCTATTAAGTCTGATACATTTCTCAATAACCTGCCAGAAAGGCCATGCACTTCAGAAGTGGACTTATGCCCTAATTTGCAATAGCAGTTTAGTCATTTGAAAGCGATTACTAGAAGCTTCCCTCTCTTTCCTGCATGTGCAATGCCCTTCAGTCACTGACAGTCAAAGGGGCGGAGTCCCACCATTGGTGGACTGGCCTGCAGAGGCACTCTGGAGATTTCCTAGGGGGCCTCTTGCCTGGGCACCCCGTTTTTCTACACCTCTTACCCCCTCTCCCATCCACACTGCCGCTTTCCTTCCATTTCTTTGTGAAGGTGCAGGCAGCATATCACTCATTGCGCATTCTGAGACACATTCTACCTTTTATTGCGAATGAGGACAGAGCGGTAGTCACTGGTACTCTGGTTAATTCTAAGCTAGTCTATGGTAACGCATTGTTGTCGGGTATTCCAGCCTACCAACTGCGGAGACTGCAGCTGGCCCAAAATGCAGCAGTTAGAGTGGTGCACAAGGCAGATAAAATCAGATTCAATTTCTACCCTGAGGAAAGCCCTGCACAGGTTGCTTATAAAAGAGAGAATAGAGTTTAAGATCCTCTGTCTGGTCTATAAGGGCGTGAATAAGATAGGACCAACATACCTATCAGATAAAATCAGAAGGTACATTCCTACCTGACAACTACGCTCGGCAGACCAAAATCTGCTCCATGTACCAGGCACCAAATGTGTGAAGAAAGGGGATCGTAGATTCTCTGTCTATGGGCCCAGAGCATGGAACAAACTACCTAGAGAAACCTGCGACATTAAAAGCCTCTCGATCTTCTGGAGGGCTGTTAAGACTTATTTGTTTTGTTAGGCATCTGATAGAATAATTGTGCTAAGTAACTCTCATAAGATTCAGTGGACCATTCATAGACAAATGTCAATTGAAACATCTGCGCTCAGTTACGATTCAGTTCTTCAGGTGTGCGATATAAATACCACAATACAATACAATACAATTTTGCCTCCTCCCCCACATCCATTTGAAGTCAATAATTTGTTATACAGATTTAAGTATGTTATCCTTTGCTCCAAATTAATTTTATATGCCAGGTTTTTGTTATGGTTAGCTACTTTTTAATCTTTATATACGAACAAAGATGTTTTAAAATTCACCATTTGGACCGCTTTTTTTCCAAATGGTCTTGACGGGGGAACCACCCCAACCCTACCAAGATTAGGCTTGCCGCCACATTCACTCGCGCAGTGTAATATTGGAAGGCCTTGAAAACCATTCCCAGGTGCACCCCCGAGTCCCACCCCAAGACATTCAACTAACACCAGGAGACCGTTCTGGAAATGTGCACTTCTTCAAATAACCTCAATGCATTCTCAAAAAGGCTGGGGCGTCCCTCAGACCCCCCACCTACCTCCTAAATGCAGGCAGCAAATAAGGAGTAGAAAGTACTATTGTTTATTAATGTGACTTCCTATTTTAAATCCTGGCTCAGGCCAGACTGCCCATTGAAACCTGCAACACATTTACTAGAAGGTTCTGGCTTTGTTCCCTCCCATCCAGCGCGGGAGAAGATGCCACACCCTTCACGCGCACCTACCTTGAGAACGAGCTCCGACCAGAAAGTAGAGAGCAAATGAAAGTCAGACACTGATTCAAGAAATCCTTCTCTACATGCACTGGGGCATTGGTCAATTATTGAGAACAAACATGACTGGTCCTCTGTGTGTGTGTATATTGCTTGATTGACATATGTACAGTGAGAAGGAGGAGATTGTTGGTGGGCTGGACAGTTGGTTACTAAATGCCATCTCTGTGGATGCTTGCTGGTTCGTGGGCTTGTTGACTTACTTCTGCATACATGTGCTTACCAGGAATGATTGCACTGCAGGGCATCTGTTTGCTCATAACGTTGTAGGTGTTGCCAGTTCTGGTAATATGGACGCTGCGACCTCTACAGACACCGTAGCATACACACCCCTGAAAAAGTCCTAAAAAGTGTACATTTGTGTCTGCCCGTGGACAGCCAGCAGGTATAAAACAATTGAAAAGAATTTGTAACTTTTTAAAGAGACTCTAATTTCATATACGTTGGGTGATATCTGATTCTAAAATTATACTTTTGGAAACGCGTGATCTAATTATTTTTTCGCAAACCAAACATACAAATCTGTGTCTAGCATTGCCTAGCACTGGGTCATTCATATGTCAAAGTCTTGCCAGAGTAGCTACATTCCTATCAAACCCCCAAACTGTTGGCTCTGCCAATCCTTGTTTAAGTGCGGACCCCCAGATACCATTGTTAGGCACTTTTTCCATCGTATACATCAAAGTCTTTGGCCACTGTTCACCCCTCATTCTGCCAGGAGGCTTCCAGTGGAAAGGAAACGAGAGGTATGGAGGCAAAAAGACACTTTCAAATTCATAAAAGGAATAAACACAGGGTAGTTATTTTCTGTGTAAAATGACAGCTAATACTAATGGTCATATTATAAGCAGGAGCAGGGTAGGATGTGGTATAGAACAAGCCACGGCGCAGTAGCAGCAGAGTTCTTGCCCAAAACACCCCCTCATGGGAACTCGCCTTAATCAAGCCTTACCATCAAACATTGCACTTGCAGTGTTTGCCAGTGTTTTTTCATAGCAGTCTTCTGAAAGTTAATGACTTAATTGGTGTTGTAAACTTACTACTGATGTAATAAGAATGTCTTAACCAGGTATGTCTTCAGCCACTCAATTTATAAGCACTATTTGTGTCCTTCCCTGAAGTCCTGCTATAAACACGCATTGGCAAAGCCAACTGCTTTGGCTTGTGTACAAGTGTTAGACATTTGCCAGGCCCTGCTATTAGATGCCCAGGTACTCGCACCATTTTGCACCCGCTACCATCAATATCCCATTAGAACCACTATGGCAGAGGTTGGCAAGTGCCTTTCCCATGCCTACACAAAAGCCCAAACTATTGGCATTGCCAATGCTGATTTCCCCTTTGCTTCCTCCCGCAGATGCCCGGCCACCCACCCTCCAGAGAGTTGGTGCTCAGAATCAGTTTATCATGTTGCGTGCAGCATCTTACAAGTTATCATAAAAAATGCATAAACCAAGGCCACTGCTTCTGCTTTGGGTGGCCTAGATTTACTTCCCCTGGAGGGGCCCTTGCCAGAGGACAGGAGGGCTCTGGGTAACTCTACCCACTGCACTTCCAAACACGAGTCGCCTAGCTGCGGTGAATATCAAAGCTTCAGGTCTATGCACAGAGTGTGATAACTCAAGAAGGGGATTGTGGGAGGGGTGGGCTTACCAATCCATGATTTTATACTGAGCCAAAACCCCACCAGAGTAGTTTCAGAGCACAGAGGATCGTCTGTGGAGTGGCACACTGTGCAGGTGTCCCACAGTGAGGTATGCTGCTCCACCTGCACACCAGGCCATGTGCAATTTACCCAACACTTTTTAAAATAAGGCGCTATGCTCATCTTCGGCGCTGCCGGCGCCCTTTTGCATAGTCATGGCTACTGTTCGGTCTTGGATGTAAAAGAAGGCGTCATTGTTTTAGGAGAAGCAATACTTGTAAAACAAGCAGAATTGTAAGCATTATCTATGCATTTGTGTGCAAACTTTAATTCAGGATGTGTGCGGTGCATAATTCTATCCCTGTGATAATTCCAAAGAAGTGACTCGTTCTGCGCCTGGGGGTCTCCTGACCCCAAGTGACCCAAGTCCAGGGTGTTTTGTGATCACTCACCTCCACAGTGACACATTTCTATAAAGTCAAATAAACACTGGGGCGGCCTGCAAGAGCCCCACCCCATTTTGGGCTGTCTCCCTCCGGGAGATGAAACGAATACTGACCTCGCATCACGTGCAGAGTGTGTTTCCCATCAGAAAGGACGGGGCTGTCGAGGGAGATAACCCCCCGTGCACCCGGGCCCCAGTCTTGGAATTTAAAGTGCGCCTTTAAGATCAGGTTGGGCCGCATTTATCAGGCCAGCTGTGCGGGGGAGTAAGAAGTCTCAGGTACCCAGCATGCATGGCTAGTGTTAAGCGGAGATATGTAAATGGCGGCCATCGAGAGCACCCGTAGCTGTCAGCCGGATGCACCAGGCTGTGAGTGCACTTACACGCAGGGCGGATAAAACGAGCACTTCTAGTGCACGCTGATAAAAACGAGCACTTGTCAGTAGTTTCATTAAATGCCCGAATGGGAAAACTCTACGGTACTTTTCCTGCAGACCCAGAAAAGGGCAAACCGAAGACATAAAACAGTTGGCGCCATTTCTTTAGTTGCAATTGTGGGTCTAGGTTTTAAGCAGGAACACGGCTCCTGCTAGACTGTAATCGACAAGCAACCCTCAAATGGCTTAATCTACTGCCACACATTCTAGTGCGGCAGTCACCACTATAGTGAAGTTGTATATCAAGAAACATAGGAAACCCGAAAAATGAATTGCTAATAACTTTCAAATGGAATGACATATTTGGCTGAAATTTTGCAAACAAAAGTTTGTCACAGGCCCCCCCAGATTGGAAATTTTGGGAAAGAACGGTTCAAAATGAATAAAAAAAAACATTAAGAAAGTATACATTTCGGCCCAGCCCACATTCACTTTCCAATAGAGAAAAGGTCCAAATTTAGCTCCAGCGCACAGCCAAAACCACCAGACGGAATTGGACCAGATACGAACGAAGCATTGACTCGATTTCCGGGGGTATCTGGGGTTATTCCATCCAGAAGTTGTTCAAATATTTTACAGAGAAGGGGGTGCCTCCTTCCCCTAAAATTATAGCTATATCTACCATGGTGTTTTTGCAGCAGAGAGGCTGACAGGATTTTCAGAAATGAAACAGCAGTCATTATTTCCCAAAATTCTACTGCTAAAAACTTTTGACTTGCTGGATGGATTTGGATGAAATTCTCAAAACGAAAGGTTCCCACCTGCCCCCACAAACTGCACATTTTGGGAACAAGAAGTTATAAAAAGAAAAAGTTATAAAGAAAACAAAACACCACAGTTTTCAGCCCATTCATTTTCTCATAGAGAAAAAGTACAGTTTTTAAACAGGTGCAGCGTCAAAACAGCAGGGTAGATTTAGACCAAATAACAAACAACTTGGGCACAACGCGTTGACTTAAATTTCTTGACTGGGTTTGTAAAATATTTGACAGAGAAGGGGGTGTCAACTGTTCCTTAAAACCTTTATATCGGCTTGGGTGCTTTTTTACAGCAGATAGGCTGTGCGAGGCTAATAACTTGACCTGCTAGATGGATTTGGATGACATTTTCCAGACAAAATGTTTCAGAGCACCACCAAACTGGACATTTTCGGACGATTTGTTAGAAAATAAAAAGTTATTAAGAAAACCAGAAATGCTGTTTTCAACCTACTCGCATTCATGTTCCGATTGAGAAAAAAGTGCAGTTTCTGAACAGCCATAGCATAAAAAACTCTTGGTAGATTTGGGTTCAAATAAGAAACAATTTGGGCACAATGCGTTGGCTTAATTTCCTTGACTAGTTTGGGGTAAAGCCATCCATTAGTTTTTAAAATATTCAAAATAGAACACGGTTCCCCTGTGCCTTAAAACCTTTACATCTGCCTGGGTGTATTATGGCAGAGAGGCTGAGGGTGGCTAATAACATTTCCAGGAGGAGCCTCAGGTTATTCCGTCCAATAGTTGCTAACATTTTTGACGGAGAAGGAGGTGCCCCTTTCTCCCAAAATTATAGTTATATATGTGTCCCACAATGCATCAGCGAGGCTTTTTAGAAATCCAAAAGCCTGCATTTTTTATTTTTTGTTGCTCAATGCGAGGGATCGCCGCAGTTGTAACAGGTATAACTGGGGTTAGCCAAAATACAAAAATGAAAAAAATTCCCTTTGGAGGAGGAACAATGAAGAAATGACACCATGTGAAATTGGAGCACTGTGGGGGCTGCTGGGGACCAAGTTCATAGCTCGAACATTTTTGCATAACCAGGGTTATCTGGCCTGATAGAAAACTAGATCAGGAAAGAAAGTGCGTCAGACGAAAGGACAAGTGTTGGGGGCATGGGAGAGGGCTAGGGAAGGAAAAAGAACTTGAAGGCAGTGGGGGGGGAACATGGCACAAGGAAGGGGTACTTGGTGAGTGCCTGGGAGGACAGGAAAGAGTTTTTTATTTTACATGCTTTTAATGGATAACCATAGTTTTTTGTATGCCTTTACAGATAACAGTGGTTATCTGTAGTACATTGATTATCGTGGTTATGGGGAAAAAATGATTTTTTTTAAAAGAGTTAAAAAAATTAGATTGAAGACAAAAAAAGGATAATTTTACAGCTACAGTGAGGTGGGTGGTAATGTGTGTGGCCGAAGGCTATGGCTACTGGGTTACCTTAAGGAACTGAATGGTGCACTATGTAAAGTGGCCAAAGGCCATGGCTAGTGGGCCCTCATGAAGCCTAGAGGGCAACAAGTCCAGGGTCCACAGCTAGTGAACCCACAAGAAACCTAGTGGTGTGACCACAGCCTAAGGCCAAGGTCATGGCTAGTGCCACCCACTGGAGCAATATACAAGAAAGGTAGTGTTTTAAAAGATACAATGGACATGGATGAAGCCCTGGTTAGTGGGCCCGAAAGAGATGTACAGAGGCCTTTGCCAAAGGTCGTGGCCACCTAGTGGATCCAGAAAAAAAGATTGGAGGAACCAGTACAGTGAACATGGCCTAATGCTGTGGGTGAAGGCCATAGCTGGTGGGCCGGTAAAAAAACCGGTGGTATAACAAAACCCTTGAAATTCACTGAAAAAATCCTTAAATAGTGCAGATTTAACGCAACAAAACCCTTGAAATTCAGCGGATGTGGGGGGTCATTACCAGCTTAACTCAGCACATTCCCATTGGAAAACCCATGAGCAAATACATATTATGAGAGAGGGGATTCACAATGGCATACAAAATGGCATCATGGGGAACATCAGCGGGAGCGCGCCGAGTTAAGCTGGTCATGACTTCCCACGCTCGTTGAATTTCAAGGGTTTTGTTGCGTCACATCTGTGCAACTGAACTGCACGTGAACTAAGGTTTTTTCTGTGAGTATATATATATTTTGTATAGGGTGGCAAATGCCACCCTATAGTTAAGCTGATAGGCTTGAGACATAGGAAATCAGAAAATTCTATTGCTAATAACGTTTGACTTGCAGGACAGATATGGCTGATATTTTCCAAACAACATGTTTGTCACGGGCCCACCCTACACTGGACATTTTAGGAAAGACTTGTGAAAAAGTGAAAACTATATTCGGAAAGCAATAAAACGCTGTTTTAAGCCTGCTCTCATTCATTTTTTCATAGACAAAAAAGTCCAAATTTGGTAAAGCCGAAGTGCAAAAATTGCTTGGTGGATTTCGATCAAATGAGAAACAACTTGGGTATGAAGCGCTGACTTAATTTCAGGGACAGGTTTGGGGATATTTCGTCCAAGAGTTTTGAAAATATTTGACGGGGAAAAATAAAGTTATATTTCCCACGGTGCTTTGCAGCAGGGAGGTTTTGCTTGATGAAATCGATTACCGGGGTAAAACCGGAGTAATGAGAAAACGAAAAGTGCTCAAAGATTTATTAATTTATACAGGAGGAACAATTCTGTTTTGATCACAAAAGAACGTACAATAGGTAGGAAAGCAGATTTGATGAGAAGTGGTGAGTTCTTGCAATGAGTTAAGTTTGAGAGATGTTCTGACCTGGTTGTGGAGGGGAGTAATTTGAACAGTCACAGGGACAATACATAAGTAGATTGGACATTTTTAAGTGCAGGTAGAAGGTATGGCTAGCTGTGCTCAGGATGTGACCATGATGGAAGAAGTGCTAGAGTGGAGGTAGAGGAAGTGAGGGACAGAGGCAGGAAAGAGGCAGGTTAGAGGCAAGGGAAACATGTTAGCTAGCAGGCAGATGAGAGGTAGGTTAAGAGGGTCACTCGCAGGCGAGGAGGTAGGCTTTTAGTTTGGTTTTGAACAAACCTGTGTGAACTGTTTCTCGGTTGGAAGAGAATTCCATACAAGGGGAACATGAAGAGAGAAAGAGCGGAAGCAAGAGGAAGCACAGGGAAGGCAAGAATCCACAAGGGTAGTGGAGGAGGCAGAGCAGAGGTTACTTGAAGGCTTGTAGAGTTGGATAGAGGATAGATAAAGTGGTGCCTTACCGTGGATAGATTTGTGAACCAGGAGAAGACATTTAAATCTGGCCCTGTTTTGCATTGTCAGCTATCCAGCGTGGTCGCGGTACGAGGAAGTAGGTGTGGCGAGATGGATTTCAAAGAGTCCTGGTAGCAAAGTTAATGATCTTGTCGAGAGGACAGAAAGTATAGTTGAGGAGACTAAAGAGGATGCTGGCACAGTAGTCCAGTTTAGAGAAGACAACAGCGGTTAAGAGATGCTTGGTGGTGTTGAAAGGAAACAGGTGCCCGATTTTCCTAATATTTAGGACGTTGAGGCAAGCTGCTGTTTCAGTTTTGGAGATGAAAGTAGAGAAGGTGTGAGAAAGGTATAGGAGATGCCAATGTTTCTAGCTAAGAAGAGTAGTGGAGAGTGTCAGGTGGGAGCTTGATAGGCAGAGAAAGAGATTGGAGATAGAGCATTTGGCTGGGAAGAAGAGCACCTGTGTTTTGGTAGAGTTTAACAACAGAGAGTGTGAAGCCATCCAACATTTAAAGGCAGAGAGACAGTTGGAAATTGTGATCGCAAGATCAGAGGAGAGTTCAGGAAAAGAGAACATTTGGGTGTCATCTGCGAAGAATCGTTACAAGAACTCAAAGGAGGAGATTAGCGCCCCCAAGAGCAGAGGTGTAGAGTGTAAAGAAGAATGGATCCAAGACAGAGCACTGTGGAACACCAACAGTTAGAGGAGTGAGTTGGTAGGTGTTGTTGCTAAAGGAGACAGAGAATTGGCAAGATGCAATGTAGGATTAAACCCAGGCCAGGGCTAGATTGTGAAAGGAAAGAGTGTGAAAGAGGTCATAGTGATAGACAGTGTCAAAGGCAGCAGACAGGTCAATGAGAATTAGGATAGGGGATAGTTTGGAGTGCTTAGCAGAGGCGATGAAGTTGGACACATTCATGAGATCAGTGTCCGTGGAGTGATAGGAGCGGAAAGCTGCTTGTACGGGGTCTCCAAGGTTGTGTATATCTAAGAAATTGATAAGCCGGTTGTACACAACCCCTTTGAGCACTTTAGAAGTAGTTTGGAAGGAGAGACACATGGCGAAAGTTAGCCGGTAGGTTAGGGTCAGCCCCTTTCTCTTTTAGGAGAGGGATGACCGTGGCTGTTTTAAAAACAGAGGGAAAGCAAGCCGAGTCGAAGGACAGGTTGAAGAGTTCAGTTCAGTGAGAGGCCACTAAAGGGGCAATAGGCTTTACTAGCTGAGGAGCGAGAGGGTCCAATGGCACACAAGAGGGGCTAGCCTTCATCAGTAGAGATAGCACTTTGTCACTATTAGTGTGTTAAAGTGAGATATAGAGGCAGAGGATGATGGTGGAGTAGGTGGAGTGTAAAATGTAGGAGGAGGGAGTGTTAGGAAGGTCAGGAGAGAGTCTCTAATTTGGGAAATATTTGCAGCGAAGTATTCAGCTACGTCATTAGCTGTGAGAGTGAAGTTGATACTCATAGACTTAGGAGCAGTGCAGAGTGAGTTTAGGGTGTCCTGTAGCTGGTGAGGATGGTTGGACTGAGAGTCAATGAGGGTTCGGTAGAATTCCCTTTTCACTCGAACAAGAGTTCACTTGAAAGCGTTCAGGAAAGAGGTTGAGTTACAGGTCCTCGTGCAAGTGGGTACGTCTCCATTCTCACAGCAGCCAACGCATGTCAATGTGCGGAGAGAGCATATGAATGGGGTGACCCATATTTCAGGATGCGGGCGAAAGTAAGGAGTGAGCAGTGAGAGAATGAGTCATGTAGTAGGGATTGGAAGCTGGAGAAGGCAGTGGTAGTGGAAGAGGCATCAGGTGTGAAGGAGTAGTGTGAGAGCTGTAGGCCAGAGAGAGCAGGGGGTACTGGTAGAAGGTTTACATTTCCTTTAAGTAATAGGTGAAGCAAGTTGTGAGGGAAGGTCAGAGGGTGGAAAGGAGATGGTGGTGTAAACAGTTGAGTGATCAGATAGGGATGGTGTGACAGTAGTTGTCATGATTCCTGCCCCTCATGTCCCCAGCCCTCCAAGATGTTAGACTGCAGCCACGCCACGATCACCTACATGGCCCTCTAAGGCCTCTACATCCCTCCAAAGACCCACTTGGAGTTAGACTTGGCGCTTGTGGCACCAGACTCACTCACTCCCATAGGATAACATTGGGGATTTGACTTGTAGTCCATTGATGGGGACAAGATGGATGCCCCCACATATTTCTGTTCCCAGAACTGCATGTGCGGTCTAGTATTTTGGGTGTGGTTCAGCCCAGAGACACCTGGGATATCCAGAGACTATTTAAACCACACCCAGGCTGAGAAGCATGCTTTGCGTTTTCTGCACCTGCAGCGTGACACTCACCGTGTTCGGATCGGTCTCCAGTAGGCCTGCATCTTTCTTCTGCGCTCAGCTCCTGCAAGAACAAGAACACCGTTAAGAACAGCCTAACCTTGCGGCGCTTCTGCCCATCATTCATCGCTCCTTCTGTTCTGCGGGCATCTTCGGCGGTGTCATTCCATCCCGGCACGCCGCTTCCTAAGGAAAAGGGAAAAGAACAGAAAAAAGGCATTAGTAAGCATTTTGCAAATCCTCACTTTTGTTTAAATACTGTACGAGCTTCAAACGCTTACCTGAATCCCAGCCGCTCTGGGGAGAACTCTGTCTCCGGAACGTCTCATTCATCTGCAAGAGGGAAAAGACACTCCAGGTTAGCGTGGAAACATCTAGAGGCGCCGCACACCGCGCTTACCCACCGCATTTGTTCTTCATAACCGGCATCCACGCTGAAAACATCGCGGCACCTAAAAGACACAGAAAAATAACTCACCTAAACCTTTTGCTAATAAATCTGCTAAAGATGGAAGCCATCCGATCTGGGAGAAAGGTCTACGTAGCCCTGATAGACTGCTTTCGATTCCATCGACCGAGAACTACTGTGGAAAAAGATGTCAAATTGGGGCTGTCCTGAAAGTCTATTAGCTGCCATCAAAGAAATCCACACTGCTACTTCCATCAGAGTGCGCCTCGATCAATGTGGATCTCTTACAGAGGAAATTAACACCTTCTGTGGAGTTAAACAGGGCTGCCCGCTGGCAGCTATTATATTTAACTTGTTTCTCTCGGATATTGGCATCGCCATCAATGAGCCCCGATCCTTTTCCCCAAAAATACATGGCTCTGCTCTAAGCTGGATGCTGTATGCTGACGATTTAATCTTGTTAGATACCACTCCAATCGGCCTCCAGCGTAAAATGAATGCAGTTGAACATTACGTGGAAACCAATGGTTTGGACATTAATAACACAAAAAGCGAAATATTGACGCTGCAAAACCTGCAAACGGGCCGCCACCAGAAAAACAGCAAATTTAGATGGCATCTCGGAAAGGAAAAACTCACCACGGTGGAAACTCCTAGATACCTCGGCATGCAAATTAACACAAACATAAATGACAGCCCTTGGATGGAGACTGCGAGAACGAAATGCCGACATTTTGCTTCCCAAGCACTGATCCTAAACAAAAGATATGGGAAGTTTTCGCTCAAGCCAGTGATAACCTTTTACCAGCAGAAGGTTGTCCCAGCCCTTATATATGGAGCCGAGAATGCTTTTGGATGCCCAGTCGAATTCTGTTCAACCCTAGAACACATTTTTTGGGTGAAAATCTTACACCTACCAAACAGCATCTCGACAGCCTGCCTACGCTATGAGTTAGGCTTGACATCTATTGAAGCACGAATCACGTGGAATGCTCTGGCCTTATTTAGGAAAATCACGTTGCCTGACGCCTCTCCACAATTTAAAATACTGAGCAAACCTGGAAATGCCAACCCAGACTGCCTATTAGCCCTGTGGTCTAGGAAATGTGAAGAGCTCCTGACCATGTATGAGACCAACATCAAAACGCTTCATGACAACCCGGATCTGGTAAAGAAAAAGATCTGGGATTTAGACTGGATCCAAACCAGTGAAGACCGAAGGATGTCCAAAACAATGAAGGATGCCCCCAGCGAAGCAAGAGCGCGCAACAAATTGCAAAATTATGTGGTCTTATTCCCAGACAACAGGAAGAGGGCCATATATATGAGATTCTGCCTAAACTTGTTTAGAACTAAAGATCGAACAAAGAACTGGGCTGGAAAGGATAAGTCCAATATCGTTTGCAGATTTTGTAAAGTCTGCGATGAAATGCTTAAACACCTCGTCTTATTCTGCCTCTTCTTTAGACCTCTAAGAGCAAAACTTCTTGGACAATTGATAAATGAATACCCACTGAGGGACGTCGAAGAATGGTGACAGCTGATGTTTATGGGCTCAAATACAAAACTGACAAGGGTGTTAACCCCTTTTTTGCATGAGATTGAAAGGAGTCTTGAGATATCTGATATCGATGTATAAGGATACTAGGGCAGTGTCCAACATGGCTTAGTTTTCACACGAAGCATACCAACCACTCTCCGACAAGGCGCCTTTGGTACAATAGACTAGAATCCTGGCAAATGAATGGAATTCAATCTCATGCTTATGTTTTGATTTGTATCGAGTATGGAGTAATTTTGATGTGTTTTTTAAAGGTTTGTATAAACCAATAAAAATTATTTTAAAAAAGAACTAATTTCAATGCAAATACGAAAGGGGTGCATCGCGCATCGTGCTCTCACTCACATTCAG
Source organism: Ambystoma mexicanum (assembly GCF_040938575.1). NCBI lineage: Eukaryota > Metazoa > Chordata > Amphibia > Caudata > Ambystomatidae > Ambystoma > Ambystoma mexicanum. The sequence goes on along the minus strand of NC_090929.1, from coordinate 130,658,436 downwards.
CGCTACTCATCTCAGCAGCACGCCGCATCCCCGGAAGCTGGCCATCATCTAAGTAAGGAAAGGAACGAAGTTAGAGAACTGTTCAAAAGACTCATTATACTTACCTGTCGGACTCTTGCCAGTGAAGTAACTAGGCAGCAACGAGCCCGCATCAATCAACGTGCCCCTGCGCTGAAAGCAGGATGGAGAGCATACTATCCAAGAAAACAAGGTGAGCTGTGGATCAAAGGGAAGGGTTGGACCCCGGGGAAGAAGGGGTTCAAGCACACAGAGACAATAGGGAGTTCAACTCTACCAATTCTGTGTTTCAGGCCCAGTCTCCAGTCAAATAGCCTCCAGGGAAGGGTTCGAGGTCGTAAGAGGTCAGAGCAGGCTGAGTGACGTCCCCGAGGATACCAGGTGAGCGTTACAGTAGTATTAGTGGCTGAGAGAGAGGTGGAGATGAATAAGAGTTCCAAGGCGTTACTCCCTATGTGTGTAGGTAGGCTATACAGTGCAAAGCATGGTCACTAAGAAAAGACTAAAGGTCATATTTCTGAGAAGTGGTTGGAGAGGGAAGGTTAAAGTCACCTAAGAGAATTAGGTGATGTGTAGTGGAAAGAGAATCAATGAGCTGCCCAAGATCATCAAAGAATGGTCCAGTGGGACCAGAAGGGTGGTAGATGGAGATATGTGATCCGAGTAAGGAAGCGCAATAGTGGAGATGGTGAATTCAAAAAAGGTAGGGGGGGACGTAGCATTGGAGATTTGTGAGGCATTGAGGAGGGAAAGGAGTAGGTGTCCAATGCCGCCACCTCTGCCAGTCAGTCGAGAAGAGTGAATGAAGGATAGTTTGAAGCCATGTAGGGCCGCCGGAGTGGCAGTATCAGATGGAGAAATCCCGGTTTCAGTGATACCGAGAAGGTCTAGTGGAGGAGAGCTGGAATGAAAGTAGTCAATGATAAAGGAAGTTTTGTTGCATACAGACTGAGCATTCCAGAGAGTAAGCAATGCAAGATGGATAGGTGTTAGACGGGGTATGGTTAGCTTTTCGGCTTCGCTTGTTGGAAGGAGGTGGACGAGAGATGGAGTAGTGGGAGTTAAGAGTTGTGAGTTTTATAATAGGGATAGGAAAGGAGGACTTTGTAGCGTGATTGGGAAAAAGCGTAGGGAGAGGTTAGTAGGAGGAGCCGCATGAGCAACAGGAGTGAATGCATGATAGGGAGTAGCACAGTGGGGAGAGACAGTATACTAATGAGGAAGCTTGGGGTATTCACAGGTGCAGGTGCAGGTGTATGCAAATAGTTGTTTTAGTGGAGTGTTGGAGTTTGATTTGAATATTTGTGTGCTGTACGCAAAGCATGTTTGTGGCAAACAGGGGCTATCAGGGAATACAGAATGAAATAAAGAAGGATATAGTAGCAACCCGCAGCTCTGTTTTCCCTTTGCTCTGGATGCCCGGGCGAATGGACGCCCAAAGAACAGAGCTTATATACTCAAAGTAACCCAGAAGTAACTTTGTCAGATTTCACAGGGGCAGTCACTATATCGATCCCGGATGCTTCTTTTGGTCCCCTGACCTCTGCAGGCAGCCTCAAGCAGATGGAAAGAGGGCTTCTGGTGGTGTTGGTGTGAGCTCTGTGTTGCTCCCAGACCACTACAAAAGCTATTTAGAGGAGGACAAATGAGGCAATTGCTTTAGGCTGTAGATGGGCAGGGGGAGAGAGGATACTATATAAAATTGGAGAGTTGGGGATGGTCTGGGGGGGAGGGCCAATTACAGTTCGAACATTTTCGGATTATCTGGGGAATAATGGGGGAATCTTGCAAGATTCCCTCAGCGACAATGGAAGACACGATCAGCAAAGAACATGCATCACACAAACAAAAGAGTGAAAGGGGGTAATGGGAGATGGCCAGGGAGGGGAACAGCAGCAGAATGCAGTGGGGGGACCATGCAGGAGGGGGGCACTTGGTGAGTGGCTGAGAGGACTGCGAAAGGTTTTGATTATCAAACATTTTTTGATTATTGGGGGAATACATCTGTAGGTAGTACAGTTCATTACCATTATGGGCTAATATCAAGGAAATTATTCAGGAATCCGGGGAGAGTGAAAAAAAGAAATGTTACGCCTACCGTGATCACTTCTACTGGGCAGGTGGTAATGGGTCTCTGTGTTCCACTGGCCATGGGCAAAGGCCATGGCTACTGGGCGATAAAGAAACACTTGTGCAACATGTACAGTGGTCATGGCTGAAGGCCATGGCAAGTGGGCCCAAAAGAAACATATTGATGTAACATGTACAATGGGCACAGCCAAAGGCAATCGCATTTCAAGCAAGTCCACCTTAACTTTGCGCCCCATGTTGCGCAGCGTATGACAACAATGATGGTATCACAGATGACATCACTGATGAAGGCCATGGCTAATGGGCGCCAAAGAAACCTATTGGTGCAACATGTACAGTGGCCACGGCCAAAGGCCACAAAGAAACTATTGTACAAGAAAACCCTTGAAATTCTGTGATGCCATCATTTTGGACATACACTGTGCAACAGGGGGCGCAATATTAAGGTGGATGTGCTTCCAATGCGAGTGCTGAATTTCAAGGGTTTTGTTGCGTTAAATCTGATCACCTTAACTCTCTCTTAACAACGATTTTTTCACTGACATATATATATATTATAGGGCAGTGGTCGCCACCCTACAGTTAAGGTGAGACGGGAATTTCATAGGAAAGAAAAAAATGAATTGCTAATAACTGTTGACTCTTGCTACGGATTTCAACGACATTGTGCAGATAATTCTGGATGCCAGGGTCCATCTTCAGGCCCCTTCCCCCACAGACTAGAAAGTTTGTTAAAAAATAAAAAATGTTATTAAGAAAACAAATAAAAGCACCTTTGGTCCGGTCCCCATTCATTTTTTGCTTCACTGCAGAGCCCAAACTGGACAGATTTAGACCAGGTCTGAAACATCTTGGGCACCAAGCGTTGACTCGCAATCCTTCTGTGGTTTGGGGTTATTTGGTGCAGTCGTTTTTTAAAATATTTGACAGAAAAGGGGGTGCCAAAATTATAGCTATATCCCCATGATGCATTGTGTCAGAGAGGCTATCTTTTTTTCTCTGATATGAGAGATAGCCGCCGCTATACCCGCGATTATCGGAAAGCGAAAAGCATAAAGATGTCATTTGGAGGCGGAGAAATTGTGAAATGGCATCAGGGTAGGGGGTGAGGGGTGTGGCATATGGGGAGTGCGAGGTGGGCTAAGGACCGAGTTTGCAGCGCTAAGGTTTCCTGTAGCTGCTGTTATCCAGTCGATAAACGTGGCTTTCAGAGATAGCAGAGTTACCACTGTATTACCACTGCTTTACCAAACCACCAAACTACAAGTTTGGAGGTAAGGCAGAGGAATTCCTCCACCTTACCGCCCCAAAACAGAAAATCGGCGGTATTACTGCCAGTGGTAATACCGGCGAAATCCCCATGGAGTCCTATGAACTCCAATTAATGGGGACTAAGAAACCCTATGACCACTTGTAATCCAGTGGTAATACCGCCAGTGGTAATACCGCCATACCAAGTGGTGGTAACAGTAATACCGTTTGGTGGTATCTCAATGGTATTACAACCGAGATACCACCAAACTCGTAATGAGGCTGATCATTTCAACAACGCAATTGTCACAACAACATTGAAATCTGTTTAAGAGCAATGTTGTGCCAGTATGCAAGGGCCATTGATTCCCTTGAGAGTAGTGCTAGGTTCTAGACCTGCGCCCGTATGCCTCCGGGCCATTTTGGTTGCGCATAACAAATTACAATAATAAAAATAATCATAATATGCGCATTCTGCACAGATGAAGTGCACTGCCTAACGGAGATGGTGCAGATTGCGCTTGCCTCATGCACACTGAAGCAATCATGTTGATGCAATAAAGGGATCCCTGGAGCAGGAGTGGATCGTGTGTCTGACTTAGTGTCTGGTCCTGTTTGAAGTCCCCATCAGATCCAACCTCCCAGGAACAGGAGCTTGCTTGTAAAGCGCGCATAAGCCTCTCCAGTTTCCTTTGGGGGTTTGGTTGCAGGTTAAAGCCAACCGTGACGAGCCCTCAAAGGGGCACCTCGGCTCATGCGTGGGTTACAACCTTCCCATTCCCCGAGGAATTCGCTGACCCGTTTGGACCCCTCTTTGTTCTAATGTGTGTTAAATATAGAGATATGATTTTAAATAATACCAAACATGTATTCGTTTTCAACTCGGGCTTAGTTGGTGTGGTCTAAAATCACCTGCCTGCAATGATAACAATTTCTTAGCTGAGGAGTGACTGCGCCTTAAGTTGCAGGCCTGCTACAATGTCCTCTAGAGTCACAATGCACAGGTGTAGACAGAACACCACATCATGGCCAGCAGCATCTGCGACCAGGTCACTTGCAGGAGGACAGGGGATGGAGTGGGGTGACCTGGGGGCTGGAGAATGCCACCCAACTCTGTGACGCATGCCCCAGAAGTGGAACACGGAGGATCTTCCAGGACCCCCATCCCATCACTCACCTTTTTAGTAGAAAAGCAGCAACTACCCCAAGAACCCAGTTATGTCCCGAGATCTTACAAGAAATGTTGAAAGTGGAGGCGAGAAGGACGAGAAGCCCACCACCCACCACTCACCACTCACGGACCACCACACGTGGGGCAATGGGAGCTGCACAGTGCATAGAAGGAACCCAGTTTATGAGAAGGATACAAGTGTGTGACCAGCAACCCATGAGTACTGGCCCCGGGGTGCCGCTCCCAACGGACTGCGGGACCCTGCCGTTGTCAGGTAGAAGGCAGAACCCGTAGTTTGGAGGCAATCCAGATGGAAGGACCAGTGGCCTTCATGGGGAACCAGCCAACCAGGCAACATGTTGACTAATGATATGGGCCGCTTTTCAATGCCTGATGGGTAACCTGGGGAAATGGTAGTTCACCTGTGCTTTTCCTAATCAACAAAACGGCTCACACCTCTTGCACAGCTGACACCAATAACAGATTCAGCCAACCCGTCCCCAGCCTGGCGTAACTATATAAGTGAAGTGCTCTAGCAGGAAGGTGTGGGAGTTAGGAGCTAGAGGGTGTAGGTGTAGGAGAGACGGAGAGTGCAGATTAGAGTGATGGAAAGTGGAGAGAAGGGAGAGAACGTATAGGATGATGAGGAGAGGAGAATGGGTCCAGAGGAGGTGGCGGAAAAGAAGTGAGAGAGTAGAGAGTTAGAGGAGTGAAGGGGCCAAGGGAGGAGGAAGGAATGGGCGGTAAAACAAGCCAAAGGAAGGGGAGGGGCCCAGAGAGGAAAGAAGAAGGGAAGGGACCAAGAGAGGGAGAAGGTAGGGAAGGGACGGGACCAAGAGAGGGAGGAAGAAGGGAAGGTAAGGGACCACGAGAAGGAGGATGAAGGGAAGGTAAGGGATCAAGAGAAGGAGGAAGAAGGAAAGGGAAGGGACCAAGAGAGTGATTAGGAAGCGAAGGGAACAGATAGGAAGGGAAGAGAAAGGAAGGGAAGGAGCCAAGAGACAGAGAGTGGAGAGAAGAAGCCAAGAGAGCGAGGAGTGAGATTAAGGAAGAGAAGAAGCCACGAGAGGGAGGAGGAAGATTAGGGAAGAGAAGAAGCCACGAGAGGGAGGAGGAAGATTAGGGAAGAGGAGAGGAGAAGATGACAAGAGAGGGAAGAGGAAGAGAAGATGGAAAGAGAAGGGAGAGGAAGAGAAGACAAGACAAGATCATTTCAATGAGCTGCCTGACCTCATTGTTGATTAGAGCGATAACTTTTTTTTTTTTTAAACTGAAGTTATTTGGAAATGTGTAACTTTTAGGATATTGGCTGGTTTTGATAGATATACATTATTTATTGCTAAAAGAAAATGTCAACAATCCTTGTTTAAAAAAAAGGAAAACTTGAAAATCAAATAACAATCATGATGAATTGTATGTGTTGTTTTGTGTCAATATCTGCTGTATAAGGTTTGCAATAAACCAATATAATTTTTCTTTAAATGAAGAGGAGATGAGAGAGGAGTGGGTGACAACCCTTAGGACCAGGGCCACAAGGAGGTTCCTACAGTGGTGGAAGAGGGGCCAGAGTAAGGGTCTGAATAGGAGCCAAAGGGTCCAGGCCTCAGCCAGATTGGGCGATGAGTTTGCTTGGTCCAATCAGGAAGAGAAAGCTGATAGCACCATGGCATCCAACCAGGTGACCCCTGCCGGAAGGGTGCCAGCTCCGTGTAACTTGTAGGAATGTCCAGGACGATGTGTGACCCCCCGACTGCACTGGCGAAAACCAAAACCGACATTGAAATAAGAAAAGGGTGTTTCGGGACACTTTAGATCCCAGAGAATGTGAGAGTGACCGTCTCTCCCGGCCGCCATCTGCAGATGCTGATGGACTCTTGCTGCACATATGTGAGTTACGCTCAGGAGAATGTTGGTGAAAGCGTGGCGTGGGGGTATTCTGAAAGTGTCCACTGGGGGCCTGAGCTGCAGTGCGTGTGGATGGCCAGTGTGTGGCCTCTCTATGTATATTGCCAAGAGTAACTGGAACTTTAAAATAACTGTACATATGTATATTTAAGCTGCAAAGCAAGAGGCTCGCAGCTGGTGTGTGTTTGAGTTCCTACATGGAAGCCGTCCCGAAGCAACGGAGAGAAGGCAGGTTCCCAAGACATTTGCTGGGAGGGAGACCCTGAGTGTTTGTGAGAATAATCCTAATAGCACAATGGGAAACGGAGGACAGTCTGAGCCATGAAACCCAGGAACCTATTAATGGCTGATGACATCACAATGAGAACAGCCTGGACCCATCAGAAATGGATCATGTATCACGATGGGAAACCGCTTACAGGCTGCACCACAGTGCACAGAAGCATACACGTGGCTGGCGCCATCACATTGGGAAACGTAAGCCAGCCTGCTCCTTGAAATACAGGGATAGACGAATGGGCTGGGATACCGGAGGACAACATGGAACAGTGTACACAGAGGGAAGTAGCAATACACAACGCGTTGGGACTCGAGCTAGAGGACTGTATCACGGGCCTGTAACATCACTGTCTAAAACTGAAGACAGGCTGCACCATAAGACCCAAGACCATAACAGTGGCACGCGACTGTCCAATAAGGAATCAAAGACAACCTGCACCATAAGATAGAGGATTGTATCAAAAGCTGGTCACGTGGCATCGTAACGCGGAGGAAAAGGTGCACCATACCACACGGGTGGATAGGAAAGGCGTGTGACAATACCATGCGAAATCGTACAAGGCAGAAGGATAAGGCAGAAGGATGTGTCTGGTCACATCACAACAAGGAGCCAAAAACAATCTTCACCCTAAGACAAAGGGATGTCACAAAGGCTGATGGCATCACAATGGGGATCCAAAGACAGCCTGCACCATAAGACAAAGGGATGTCTCAGTGGCTCGTGGCATCACAATGAGGACCCAAAGACAGCCTGCACCATAAGACAAAGGGGTGTCTCAGTGGCTCGTGGCATCACAATGAGGACCCAAAGACAGCCTGCACCATAAGACAAAGGGATGTCTCAGTGGCTCGTGGCATCACAATGAGGACCCAAAGACAGCCTGCACCATAAGACAAAGGGGTGTCTCAGTGGCTCGTGGCATCACAATGAGGACCCAAAGACAGCCTGCACCATAAGTCAAAGGCATGTGAACTGGAGGCTTCCAGCCCTTTAAGATGAGTAGCGGTACCCTTGAGATAGATGGGGATGCAGATTTTAATCATGCATCAATAATTAAGACGACACAAGTAGTCTGGCAAAAGTTAGTCTTTTTTAATGCAAGTATCTAAAACAGGGAGTACAACGAACATCAGCAATTGCTCCATACTCTGACTCTAACTACTTCATAAAAAAGTTGGGCTCTTATTCCCAAAATTGGTCATAGCTGACGTGTTGACCTGCGTCATTACCACCGTCATTCTACGTGGCAAACTACAGAAACTTATCGGGAAGTGGGATTGGTTCTAAGTGAATAACTAAATATAGGTTCTATATCTATATGGAGTAACAGAGAGAGGTAATAGGATAGTTAATGGTGGGGCAACTAATCCCTCCCTTAAAAATGGCCATTATGAACATCACTAAATGTACGACATCTCATTGGCTACACAAACTATAGGACCCCCAACTACGTGGTCCCTTACAATTGGTTGGCAACTAACCCCGTCAGTAATTTTCCACCTACGTGAGCAGCACGCAGACCGAACAACCTGGTGTGGGTGAGCTTGTCTTGATACCAGCTTCCCACCAATAAAACATTTAATCCATCATCACCTCAATGGTCCAGTGTCAATTAGTACTTTGAAGTTGGCCTTGAGTCTGTACTGTTCTCTGAGAATTTTTAAGGAGTATGGGCACTATCCGGCTTCCGTGCGTAGGTGTGATCTTCTCATGCATCCAACATTCTTCCATCACGTGACTGGACACCATGAAATTAAGCCTTTCTGTGCATTTGATTTTATTTTTGTGAGTCTTCTGATATCTTTTGTTTTTACCTGACCTCTCTGAACAGGAGCTTCTGTTCTTTCACGTTAATTGTATCTAATGTCAGCCAACTCCATTTTGATAAGACCTTGGCTTATACTCTCAGCTAGCCTTCTCTATGGAACCCCAGGTTGCAGCTGTCTGAAAAGCAGGATACTACTATCTACGTATTCTCAGAAAGGTTCTCCCTCTCATCCCTGCTCATTTTCATCCTCGGTTGTGGCTGCAATTGTGTTGAGTCGATTAGATTACTGTAATTCCCTTTATCTCAACCAAAAGGTCTTATCCTGCGACTCCAACGGCTGCAAAATATGGCTGCCAGGATGCCCACTGGTTCTCTCTATGGTGCCCATACATCCCTGGTCTTCCGGTCTTGCGGTCACTCCATTGGTTACCAGTTGCTCAGTGCATTGTTTTTAGAACCCTATGTTTGGTTCATCGTGCTCTTGAGGCTCAAGGAGCTGAATATCTGTGCGCCAAGTTCTCTCGCTATCTCCCAACGCAGTCTTTGCGCTCGGCGTCAGATGGTCTTCTCACTGTCCCTGCGTTTCAGTGCACCCGCTGTTGGGGGCGCGCTTTCTCCGTTGTCGTTCCTGGACTCTGGAACAGTTTGCCGCTGCATCTAAAGAATCAAGGAAATCATCTTGCCTTCAGAAAGGCACTAAAAACGTATCTGTTCTGTCTGGTCACCGTAAATCAGATCTCTCCTTCCTGCAGCGCCAAGGTGCCTTCAGCGAACGTGCGCTTTATAAGAACACCTAACATAACATAACATAGTGGTTTCACAGCCTTGAAAACTGCCTGAGATCGCAGCGTGTTGTGACATCATAATGGGTAGCTAAAGATAGTCTGCAATTTCTCAAAAAAGGCTGTGAGCTCACAGTCAATCAATTAAGTCTGAATACCACAACCATAGCAATAATACCCCTACTGGCAGGCTGGATCAGCTGGTAAGAGCCCGGGGTCTCCGTTTATTTGACGATGGGGCCCCATTGCTGTTACCTGCATTTGTATTGGAAAGTAAAAGCTACAACTTCCAGAAACCACAGGATAACAATGCCAACAGTTTGGGCTTTTGGGTAGGTTTGAGAGAGGCACTTTCCAGGCACAGACGTAGTGGTATTAACTGGCCATTGATGGTAACAGGTGCAAAATGGGCATCTAATAGCAGTGCCTGGCAAATGCCTAATACTTATACACAAGCGAAAACAGTTGGCTTTGCAAATACTTGTTTAATTTTAAGACTTCAGTGAAGGGCACGCAGAGTGCTTGTAAATGAGTGGCTGATGGCAGACCTGGTAAGACCTTTCTATTACACCAGTAATAGGTTTACAACTCCAATTAAGTCATTAACTCTCAGAAGACTGCTTTGAAAAAAAACTGGCAGGCACTTTGAGTGCAAAGTTTGATGGTAAGGCTTGTTTAAAGCGAGCTCAAAGACTTCCGATGAGGTGGTGTTTTGGGCGGGAACGGAGAGGAAATGGGTCGGAATGTCCATAAGGAGTAGCATGGCCATGGGCAGTCAATGGGTGGGCAAATTAGCTACCAACACGAACAGGCTGTGCGTCCCTCCCAATATGCCATTTCTCCCTATCTGTATTCTAATGCAAACGTTTCGACTTGTAGGTGTTACAAGCAACATCTAAGAGTCCACTTTAAACAAGCATTGGCAGTGCCAAGAGTTTGGGATTTTGTGCAAGCATAGGAAAGGCCAGGCAGAGACATAGTGGTACTAACTGGCCATTGATGGTAGCAGGTGCAAAATGGGGCGAGTACCTGGGCATGTAACAGCAGTGCCTGAGTGGATGGGTGACTCCCGCATGACATGGATCTAGTTGACATTCCAGCTCTTGATACCGTCTGGATCAGTTTTTACATTTGTGCATTTTTGGTGGAATTTAATGATGTAAGGCTAATCTCGACTTCAAAGCAGTTGAATTGGAAGGGAGGGTGTCCATTAAGTGCAGAACAGAAGCAGTGATCTGTTTAGCAATCAGGTAGATTTGCTGCACACCCAAATATACCACCAGGCCGGACTGGTGGTACCAATGGCCAGGTCAACACCCCCAAGGCAGGTGAGAAACTAGCACCACCTACGTGCCACTATTGGCGATAACATTGCTACCGCCAGCTTTCAGCACCCATCTCTAAATTGAGTGCCAGGTCTGCTGCTTGGTTTCAATAATAGGGGTGTCATTTTGCAAGACATGTGGTTTGTTAAAAGTGGAGGTTAATCAGCAGTGTGCTTTCACCACATTTGTGTGCGGTGTGAGGGATTATCCACAATTTGTCAGGTGGAGTTGGGGAGCAGGATGGACTTTGCATGTGTGTCAGCTGTGCCCACTCCGCTGCACAGAGGCATCTGCATTACCACCAGCATGAGAGTACCACCTGGTAAAAGCAGACTGGTTACATATGAATCCTTTGTAAATGATATGATAGGTTATTTATAATGCACTTAATACCCAGAGGTTTCTAAGCGCGGACCCGGGGATCGAACCTGTGGTGCTCCGCGTCGTCTTGCTCCCAAGGCACGTTGCCCCTGAGCTATCCTCCCGAGACTGTTAATTGTGGGGGCATTTACACTTTTTCACAGGCATAGTGGAAAAGTGAGGAGTGAAGGGTAGTTTGCCTAATACTCATACCATTTCGACTAAGAAAACTGCAAGGAGGGGACATTTTTGCACAGGGGTGCATAAAGAGCTGCCCCCCCGTGCAATTAAATTTGGAAAGCATGAGTGGTTATAGTGGGTAAATGCTGGTTTGAGGAGGAGTGACTGCTTTCTAAGCTAGTGCTATGAACGAGTGAGAGACCAGGCTGGGGCAGAAGCATACAGTAGCCCATTAGAGGGAGGAACTCATTGAAGGCTTTTATAAAGAGGTGACATGACCCTCCCGCCTCCCACACCCTCCTTCTCAGCAATAGAACGTCTGCCTCTGCTCTGTGTACAGTACCCATGGAAGTCCCCTCTTGTGAAACAATGAATGGCTTTCCGCGGTGGCCAGACACTGTTGCCGGGTGCACACCCACAGCTGGGTTTGTAATAGCAAAGGATGTTCACATCGTAATGACCTTGCACTTGCTACTGACAATTTCTGAGTCATTTCTTTGTGAGCAGAAAAACATAGTTGACTGGGAAAGTTGCAACAATGAAGCAAGGGAGACTCTGGCAAACAGCCTGAGAACCATTGAAAGAGAAATGAGACATGCACAGAGTAAATAAAGGTCCTGCCGGAGAGATACTAACTGCAATATATAGGGCTGTATTATAGAACAAAGGGACAGGGATGTGTCCAAAGCTTAAACATAACTTAACTACACCACGAAGGGAATAATAATGTGTACCTGAACTGAGGCAAGATACGGAAGGATCACCACACACCGTGGGTAATAATAAGCAGCGCTCAGATACCTGAGGGTTCGTAGCGCTATATAAATGCTAAATTATTATTATTATTATTATTATTAATCTGGAAAAGTAATGAATTGGGACTTAATGTGCGGGTCTTCTGAAAGTGAAACAGCCAAACAAAATGCAGTGAGTCCCAAAGACTAGGATTTCTAATAGTGAAAAGTAGCATGAAATTAATCTTCCAGTAGATCGTGTCCACAACGTAGCTTTTGGTATCATGGCATATGCTGCAAAAAAGCCTCATTTAATACCAAATGTGCCTGGAATATGAGGGTAGCTCACTTACAATGGCACACCTGGATGCAAAGGAACTTTACCACATTCACAATGAGAGGATATAGGAGTGTAGCTTGGAGGTGGGCCAGTTGCCCCCCTGTGGCTCATTTCAGATCTTGATACAGAATCCGGCTGCTTGCAAAGTAGTGAAATGATTGGCACTCCATAAGGAGATCTTAGACCCCCTGGCATGGCATCAAAACATGCCTCGGCCACCGCCACTCACTTTCCCCTCTATGCCACTCACTGGCACATCTAATGTCACATTAAATTTGGTGCCATCTGTTTACCTACCAGGGGTAAATGTCCAATTTCTGATCATCTTCAACTTAGACCCTGTCTGGGGGCTTTGGGAGGGGACAGGAAATGTCAGTGCTGCCCTATCTCTGTGAATGGGGTGCATTGTTAGGGGCTCCATTTCCCCCCTGCCTTCACACTTGGTACATTGTGGTTTCCCCACTAGTGGAGGCCGCGTTGCAGCAGCCTTCGCTGCTGCTCGAAAACCTTGCAAAGGCACACCTCTCCATTAGCGTGCACAGTGGCGGTCTGCAGCGGCCCTTGCTGTTGATGCCACATTGTGTAACACCACAGACTTAACACTTTTGTAACAGTGCAAAGCATTACTTAACCCGTGCCCAGCACAACATTGCACCAAGCAGAGACCACGTAAACAGGCCATTATTACATAGTAACAAAGACCCCTACGAGGGTCCTCCGAGGGGTTACTTCCCTTAACTTGACCTGCTTTGAACTATAACCCCAGTTCAACTAGAACCAGCACTTATTGTCTGACTTGCAGAAAGGCTTGTTTGGTTTATGTGTCTGTCTGTGAGTTTCAGCCTCTAAGTTATGTCAGAGGGATGACTCATGCTCCACTGAGATCTGTGAGGACAACAATGTTTTCTTGACTTTACCACCCATGCCAGCGAACAAGCAAGAGCTGAAATCTCACTGAGAGGGTTAAATGGGTAGCATGAGTTAGTGGTAATGTTAAGGTGGCCCCAAAATAGCAAATAGGCCCAGAGTAATCAGAATCAGTCCAAACCAGACTCAAGGACAGAGCAGACAAAGTGCGCTGCAAAATCCAGCGTTATTCACATAGAGACAAAGCCAGACAGCATACAAGCATTGAAATATTGTCGCTCTCGATGTGTTAAAAGGGTATTGATAGATGTGCACACCTATGATCAGTAAGTTTAATAAGGCAATTAGAGGATTATTTAAGTACATTTTTAGGTGCGGGGGAGGAACTGAGGTCATGGCACAAGACCCCGACAATAAACAGTAAAGAGAAAAAGGATTCAACTTGGGAACCCTCCCGTCCCCTGCACACTTTCAAACAATTCTTTGTCTCCGGCACTTCCCACTCTCTAAGAGTTCAAATTTGACCTTTTGAAGAAGAGGAGAATTTCCTCGAAACGCGTCGTCATTTAATTTGGACACCATTCTCTTCTTTAAATTGAGCTTCATCTACTGACTCCATTTTGTTTCTTTGCACTGTAAATCATTTCTTTATGAACAACAATTCTTGTTGAAAATAATATATCTTGGATATAAATATATATTTTTCTATCTCACACTTCTGTGACTGACCATGTTTGTTAGAAATAAAAATATGTACAATATGTATAGCCTAGTTTAAACAACTGTATTGGATTTATCCAAATGTTGGAAAGTGTGCAGGGGACGGGAGGGTTCCCAAGTTGAATCCTTTTTCTCTTTACTGCTCTCAATGTGGTAATCAAAAACAATTGCTTAAGTACTACAAATGTGTCATCATATGACATCAGCATACAAAACGTATGGGGACTGGGAATAGGTTAGTGGGTTTGGCTACATATAGATTGCATACAGGTTAAACAGTTCATTGGGATACAAGTATCTGATGGCTCCACCTGGAACCACCCTGATATTGATAAAGGTTAAAAAAAATCATCTCTATGACAAGGTATTGGTTGGAATGCTACTTGATGGGCGGCATGACACTAAGGATTCTGATAGGTTGGCACATTGCTAACCAACCTTGCAGACTTGGCAGGTCATCATGATATGAGCCAGGCATAGAGTAGGGGGAGGGAGGCCCATGGAGCGGTCTTCCTTCAATTAAAAGTTACCATCCCTCATTTTCAGGCCATGAGAGTGGGCAATCCCTTTGTACTTGGCCTTGTGTGGAAATTTGTGTCTGTGTGATTTTAGGGAGTATCGCAGGAGGTGCCATATCTGTGTTCCTTTCTAATGAATGGCCAGTGTTTTCCAATTATGGGTCACGTACGATGGGACCGTGTTTGGAATAGATTTACCTCATATTTATATAGGTTTTAGCTAATATTGTGGTTTCTGTAAGCCACCAGGGACACTCTTGAGTTATCCTTTCGGCTTACTGTTGTACTGTACCTGGCTAACAAAGGCTGAGTTATGCATGGATATGTATTTCTGTGAATTCAGCCGTTTAAGTTTTCGAGGTCTTAAGGACTGTGCTTATTGAAAGACATTCTGTGGATTCCATTTTTAAGAAGATGGCTGCCCACTTACGCTCTTGCTTCTGTGTTTAGCTAGCTATATTTGTGTGTCATTCATGTTGCATTCACCTTATACATTGGTTCTATTAGTGTTCTTCATGTCTGTGGATACTATGTTAGTTTTCTTCATGTCTAAATGCATATTTTACCTATTGTATGTGTTCTTCATGTGGAGTGCATATTTGTTTTGTGTCTAATGAATGCTCTTTTACTGTTACATTACTTTCAATGCTTTTACCAGCTTCGGCTCATGTTTTCTCCAAACCCTGCTACACTAGCGGGGGATAAGTGCAGAACAGCTGTCTCAGTCTGTAACGTCTCTCACTTTTGCGGTATTGGTGCGGGGTAGGGGTAGAAGCTATGGATAACATATTCATCTGCCTCCCCACAGTAGAGGAGCACTTCTGCTGTCATCCCTCAGTGATCCACCAATTTTACAATACTGCTAATGGGGGCAGAAGTGAGATATCAGCTGCATTCCAATTGGGTGAATGGTTGACAAGATCATATACGCATTGCCTGCCCCGTTCATTTATGTATTTATTAGTGAAATATATTTACCATTTATGGTGAGGGACATTTTCAGACTGTAAATATCCTTAAACATTACTGTGGTGCTTTCACAACATGGTGATGTTACACCTGGCATATCAGAACGTTTGCTATTCCATTTATCAGGTGGTCTGGGTGTTGCATGTGTGCCTGGTCATTGTCAAGAGTTTGGTTAATCTCTTGCTTCAATTTAGTGAACCTGGATGTTAGTTTCCAGTAGTTGGTTGTCGTTTTACAGTCTCTCGGTCTCTCTCTCTCACACTCTCACTCACACTCTCACTCTCTCTCACTCCCTCTTACTCTCTCTGTTGCAACGCCGCCTGAGAGTCGAGTGGAAATACTGAATCTGATTTTCACAGTGGGTGCCTTCTCCCATTTCCTTGTACACAGTCGCTCCATCAGAGGTTTTGGGTATATGGCTCCAGTTCCCATGATGCAGCAATCCTTATCTTTCTTTAAGCCTGTACAGAAGCCACTCTTCCGAGGTCCGCAGCAATGGGGGACCCCCAATACTGAGAATGAACACAATCAAATAACCTGTTCTCTGGAATGGATTCCACTCAGAAGGGTCCACAACTAGGTTTTAGCTCACTGTTCCTTCTCAGAGGGGAAATACTCATTTGCATATTAGTCTGGTTAGTGCAGCGCCAAAATGTTAGGCAATTGTCCCCTGAGCAGGAGTTCCACTAGAATCCCCGGGTACGTGTTTCAGCATTGTTCGCTATCATCAGTAGCAGAATAAATAGGAAACCAGGGAGGTTCTGCAGGGATACAAAGGGCAGTAGGATCATGCCACGGATATGCTATTATCTGGGGGAGTGTCCTTGTGAGGAATATGATGCCGAGGTCTGGTAAGTATCCAATCTGATCAAAAGATATCCCCGCTGGCCACCCCAATTTGCTGGGAATGCTCACTAGGACTGGTTTTTGTGTTCTCTTGCACCTGTTGTATTTAGGGTAGGATCTCAAGAAGGTGGGTGGGTCAGTCCACATTTTTGGAGTGGCACCCACTCAGGTTTCCCCTTGCACTGCCTCTTTTCCTTGCTCTGCGCACAGCTCTGCAGGTCCAGACGTGCTACACAGCCTCCCTTTGGATTCTCCTGAAAGGCCAGGGGGTAAGACATCCTGTCAATGGAAAGGGAACACATATTTACAAATGTTCCTAATTCCTGGTGTCCCACAAAACATTAATCAGAATGGTAGCAGAGATAGGATTTTTAGCTCTTGGGGAAATGGTTGGCAATCAGTGGCAAAGCCAACAGTTTGGGCTTGTGTATACATACCAGTCATATGTCAGGCATTGCTATAATATGCCCAGGTACTTGTGCCATTTGGCAACTGCTACCATTGTTGGCCAGTTAATACCACTACGGCAGTGCCTGGCAAATGCTTTGCCCGTGCCTACAGAAATCCCAAACTATTGGAATTGCCAATAAGCTTGTGGGGATAAGATATTTTGCTTTAAAGTCTGTAGTGCAAATAGGTTCCTGCAAGCTGTCTTCCAGGTTACTGAGAGAGACGTGTTAGTAACAGCACAGTCGCTTTCTCTGAAAGGCAACAAGGCCCTACTCGGGCTTAATGAGAGTCTGGCCCCCTGACCTCAAAGCAATTAAAAAACAAGCATTGATGAAGCAAGCAGGTGCTGCCTGCAATATCCCAATACACTGCATGCAATGACTAAAGAACAGCAATAAACTTCACACCATTACAAGTGATAACAATCATGAAAGTGCTTAACACAAAACAGGCTCACACTTCCAATGAACCTGTAAAGCAAAACGCACACTGCTCTCTCTGTCTAGCTTCGGAGCCAGGTCCGTTCCCAGTGCAGGCATTGAAGCAGAGGACCTGCCAGGGCTAAATGACTGTCTCTTTAATGTTAGGTGCTAGCTCTATCCAGAGCCAGAACACCTTTTAAAACTTCCCTTCTGTGAGCGCATCCCAGTTGTTCTCATTAGTAAACTGAAAACAGCTAGTGTGCAAGGCACACCTTAGGGCAATGGACTGGGTATCACTAAGATGTACTGGTCTTTAGGTCATAGGCTTAAAGTCTTAAGGTGCAGGGGAGAAAGAACGGTCCTGGCACATGGATCATGTAAATATGCAAAGCAAAAGAAAAAATTCCCACAATAGGAGAACTCCCGTCCCCTGCACCCTCTCAATGGCTGGAAATAGCCAAGTACTAAGGAAAAGAGTATCATTCATTCGATTTAACTTAATAGGAACTAAGGTAGTCATTAGGTAAGGCAGTTCAGTGTATATATTATAAAGTCATGCGTATATAGTACACATTTTTTGTCAACAAGGTTCTGTAATCTTCACAAATTCTTCCTTAATAAGATGCCCAATGCGTTTCGAGCTGGAATGCTCTTCATCAGGGGTTCATATTTGCGACATATAGCTGTGGTGTGGCAAAGAACAATAATATATGAATGTATCAATGTATGTAAATCATGTAAAGTTTAAGGTACTCAA
Source organism: Ambystoma mexicanum (assembly GCF_040938575.1). Taxonomy (NCBI): domain Eukaryota; kingdom Metazoa; phylum Chordata; class Amphibia; order Caudata; family Ambystomatidae; genus Ambystoma; species Ambystoma mexicanum. The sequence continues at coordinate 130,640,682 of NC_090929.1, read as the reverse complement.
AGCTTGATAAATCACCTTCAAAGTATTGGGGTTCCAGTTATGTGTAGCTCAAGTATCTATCCTTTTGGGCGTGGTCCAAGGGAACTCATCGACAGAACTGCAAAGAAATGGAAAGAAACAAATGTAATCGTGTATATACTGTGCACATGCCTCATTACGACCCTGGCGGAAGACCATGGTGCTATTAGCACCAAGGTCCATGCCGGTAAGTTACCGACTCCGCCATGGAGAAAGGGGGAATTACCACCCGATTACAAGGTTGCCGGGGCGGTAATTCCCTCTTCCTCCATGGCCCTTCCCCATTCCCATTTTTGCCCCATAGGGCTCAATGGGAATGGGGAAGGCGCTAAGTACGGTGCCGCAAATAGCGGCATCGTAATTAGCACCAAGGTCCCTTTGCGGGGGTCCCTACTTTAACGGCTGGTCTACACCAGCCGTTAAGGTCGGGTCCCCGCAAAGGGACCTCGTAATTAGGCACTAATAGGTTAACGGCGCCGCAGCCTTTTACAGCGCCGTTAACCCATTAGCGCCTGGGTGGTAATGAGGCCCACTGTCTTAGTCCTGGGCTGACATACACAATGTGCTGTGACTCACCTACCCAGGTCGTGTGTTGAGTAAACACATAGGGCCTCATTACGACCCTGGCGGAGTGGGATTACGCCAGCGGTAATCGTGGCGGACCCGTCCGCCTTACTACGAGTTCCCGTAGCGCCATGGAGCCTTTTTCCGCCTGGTTTTTCCGGGCGGAGTAATCCATGGCGCTACGGGACCTTGATGTTAATTACGCCACCGTAATTTACGGTGGCGTAATTAACGCCTTCCCCACTCCCATTATACCCTATGGGGCAAAAATGGGAATGGGGAAGGGTAAAATGGGGATTGGGGATTTACCGCCCCGCCAAGGTCGGAATGGGGCGGTAAATCCGCCAACCCCCATGGCGGTATCGGCAGCTTTCCGCCACGCTCCATGGTGCATATTGCACCATGATCTCCGCCAGGGTCGTAATGAGGGCCATAGAAAACTTCATGTTCCATGTAGTAGGAGAGGCTAGTTTTTCTCAGGCAGTCTTCTTCCTTCTGTGGAATAAGAAAATGAATGGGTGTTGAGTGGTGAATACCACTCCTAACGTATCATGGTGAATGAGGGGTAGATCATTATAATCAGTTACATGGCGTTCTGCATAATGTTCCGCTGAAAGCCGCGCTGGAGAAGTCTCCCGCCGTGTAATGAAGGGCAAATGAAGATGGCCGTAATCTGACTCAAAACGGTCTGATCTAAAAAGTGAAGAGTCATGTAAACGGAGCTTGACCTGTGTGGTGTAATTTAAGTGCAAGTAGTTCAGGTAGGAAAACTCACCGGGAGTTAAGAATAAGGTAACAGCTTCCTACGAGCGTCATGGGAGTGGAAAGGTAGACCACCTTGCTAAGGTAGGAAGTTGTTGGCAACGTATTGAGTGCGTGCTGTGGCAACATCATCGCCTGCATCTCCCGAAGTGAAACCTGCATGCACAAGTCTATTGTGAGTTGCCACGTTGATAAGGAGAGTTGTTGTTAGGAACGGCAAACGTCATAGTGACAACCAACATGCATGCAAGTGTCAAAAAGGTAAACCTTGTACGTGATGTACAGTAGTGAACGTGTGCAAAAGAAAATAGTAGATAGCCAGTCAACGTCTACCGGGTATGTATCAGGGCAACAGGGTGGTGTCCATTTTAATCCATAAGCGGGTTCCCTTCCAGGTCCTTAACAGACTTGCAGATGGGGGTGGCAGGTATGTCCTGGTACAAGGCCGCATACAGCACCAAGTCATCACTCTTCTCAATATATACGGAACCACGACTGCCACACCATCCTTTTTCATGCATACCTTTGAGCACAATACATGAGTGCTGTGACATTAGTAGGGGGGGTACTTGAACGTAGCTCTGGCCCCACCGCTGGACCGCCAATGCTCATCTGTAACCTCACAATCTAATCTGCGTAAACTGGCCACTCTTCAATCCCCCCCAGAAGACCTCGGATTTAGGGACGCCTGGCAAATCACACATGAACACGAGAGAGATTACACCTTTTATTCCAATAGGCATGGCAGCTACTTCAGAATAGACTACTGATTTCTTCCCTCTAATGCCACACATCTGATCAGGGAGTGTAACATACTGGCCTCCACTATCTCGGACCACGCACCGGTGCTGCTACATATAGATCTACCGGAGGTCCCTTGAAAGAGACCGCTATGGCGTCTTAACCGGAGAGCCCTGGAATATTTGGATTTCCTTGAGCCCCTAGAGGATGATACTGATTTGTTCTGGCAAACTAAGGTGTCCTCTGAATATCCCACACTGAAATGTTGGGACGCATATAAGGCACACATGAGAGGGCAGTGTATCTTGAGGTGGGCCCATAAACTAAAACTATGGGGGAACCGGGAAGCACAATTGAGGGCTGCCATACTGTCCATAGAGCAGCAGCATAAACGTACGCTCGCCCCTCGGAAAAAATAAATAAATTCATTTTTTTAAAGTTAATACCTGAAAACCTGTAAAAAACTAAAATGTTAAAAAGATATACGGGATGTGAAAGGTCTATCTTATTTACTCCCCACGGTCCCTCCTAAAAATATTTAGCCAAATGAAGATGGATTTGGAGCCAGCCCTCATTTCTACAGAACCTTTACCATGGGCTCATTATGAGTATGGAGGCAGCCATGCCCTTAACAAGGGCATGGCTGCCTCCATCCCGGGTTCCAGTACCGGGTTCCTCCAATGAGGACTTACCGGGCTATTCCAACCATGGAGGACCCGGTAAATCCTCATTGGAAAAACCCATCCCCATTCCCATTTGAGGGCTCAATGGGAATGGGGAGGGAGCTAATAACAGGTTTTACCAGGTGTCCTTACCGGGTCCCGCAAAGGAACCTCGTAATAGGGCGTCCCTTAATGAAGGGTGCCGGTTCCGTACTGGCACCCTTCATTATGGGAGCACCATGGCCATAATGAGGCCCATATCTTTAAAGTACAGAACACAGCTGTAATTCTATCATCTCCTCGTTCTCACAGGGGTCCTAAGAATCTTCCTTGTGTGCGATGCTATGTAGAAAGACAACTCTTACATCAGTACATCCTTGACCTTCAAAACTAGTAAATTCACTAGAAATCAAAATGAATGCCTAGATGTTCGAAGTCGAAAAACTCAACTCTCCCTTATTGATCTCATCCCTTTCCGCACCACCTTCCGGGTTTTCCGAACCCTCAGGACCACATCAGTGCCTCCACTCTTCTTATATATACACAACATTGACCTATACAAACCTTTTCACCTATAAAATATCGTCCCCCTTTGACCTTACAATATTTGCCATAATCTGCCCCTGTAGCCCTAGATTTTGGCTAATGGGCAAGATAAAAGAGTAGAAGAGAGGACTGCACAACTTAGTTATGCAGACCAAAGAGGCCCAATTCCCAGGTTTGTGCAACACCCTAGACTGCTTTTGACTATCTAGTGTGTGTGTGTGTGTTCACCTAGACATCACGCTGTGCTGCCAGCCACCCCAGCCTCTCAATGTCACTACACTGACTTTTGACCACAACACTTAACAAAATAACCACAAATGTACACCACAACTTAACAACCAATTGAGTCCTACTCTGTTGACCTTGCTGTGCCTTTTACTCACTCACTCACTGATCTGATCTGATCTATAAAATCCAGATATACAGTTCCATTTCCTTGTGACCTGACGCGACCCAGTACAATCCCCCGACTGTGCCCCAAATCTTGGACTCTTAATATCAGAGAGATAGGGAATATGCCTCCAAAATCAGGAGTGTTGCATAATGTGTGTCTGCTCCTAGGCTCTTGCACTTCCTCACCCCATGGTGTCAATTAACCATTCAGAAGATGGGGATGAGAAGACCCGGTGCTGAGGCCTAACCCTTCCAAAGTCCACCTGGGGAACCTTGCGAGTGATAGGGTGAAAGGTCTCAAACCAGCTTCTATCCATCCCACCCTTCTTTGTTCATTATCCCCAAATGCTAACTATTTACAACTGCATATAGCTACGCAGCCTGAGGGAAAGGTCATTATCGTGGGATAATGACCCACGATCAAGTTAAGAAATGATCCTTATTCCAGGTGATAATTAACCCTATTGTTTTGAATCTAGCTATCACAAAAGACAATCCTCTTCTACCCTTTCCCCAAATACCAGTCTTTCCCTCTGCGGAGGTGAGGCGGCCCTCTCTGCCATGTCAGGTCAGATACTCCCAATGCTTGGCAAACCACCAAAGAAATGCCATCTTAAAACTATTCTTCTTCCATCAATGATGGCAGCATGTTTTGGGAGGCATCTTATGATTTGGGATTCCTCCTGCTATGATGAAGTACAAACAGAATGCACAAGAGCTACAAATATACTTCAGTACTTTTATTCATAAGCAGCAGAATGATATATGATATGATATGATATATGGCATTTATAACGCGCCTATACACAAGTGTTTCAAGGATTGCGTGAATCACAATAGGGCCTAAAGTTCCAACTAAAAAACAATAGGAATACCTATATTAAAGTGTGGATTTACAGAAAATGAAGCAAGGACCTGTCTGAGAGACCATCCCCCTTTTCAGTATTCCCTAATCTAATACATAGGGCCTCATTACGAGGAGGGCGGTAAGGGGTTAACAAAGCCGGTAAAAGTGCCAGAGCTGTTAACCTCCTACTGCCCCATTACGAGGTCCGCTCGCGGGACCCGCTCAGGACGCCTGGTTTTACCTGACGTCCTTAGCGGGTCCCGCGAGCGGCCCAGCATGCTAACGTCATTAACGGGCCCGTTGTTAGCATGCCCCCCATTCCCATTGAGCCCTATGGGGGCTCAAATGGGAATGGGGATGGACCGGGCCCGGGTTCCCTGAATGGGGAAATACCGGGCCCTCCAAGGTCGGAATGGCCCGGTATTTACCCATTCAGGGAACCCGGACCCGAACCCGGGTTTGGGGGTAGCCATGCCCTTACTAAGGGCATGGCTACCGCCAAACTCGAAATGAGGCCCATAGTGTCCGAGACACAGCACCCGACTTGATTCTTGGCTCAAACCTACAGTCTCTGGGATATAGCACCAAGATTGTTTCTTAACTTAACATTCTCAATGTTATAGCAGCAGCTCATTTCTCAACTTTACCTACTAGAAGGCATCTCATGACCCTGCTTAGTGTGCAGGTTTGAGCACAGATAATCAGCCTCACCCACTGCCCTCTTGGCCTAATGATACGTTTTGACCCTCCAACCCACTTGACTAGGATACATATTTGGGCATAACTGGTATCATCCTCCAGCCCTGAACTGACCTTCCGGGCCTAGTGACACGTGCCCATTAACTAGAATCCCCCCCCTCCCCCATGCGTGGCATTTTTATATGGCTGTGACATTTTCGCCTACCAGACATGGGCATCCCTCCTGGGCCAAGGTCTCCTCTGGTTCCTCTTAGCATTCTCTGGCTCTCGGTTTCTGGGTCCTGCCACGGCCTGAGATATAAACCCCAGTAGTCTTTCACTTTTCTCCCCTGGGTTTGGTCTGAGCCAATGACAGATATAACCAACAGCAGGCATTCAGCTTTCTCGCTTCCTCTGGCTCTCATCTCTGCCAGTGAGTGAGATATGGTGCCCAGCAAGCTATGAGCTCTCTCATCCCTGGCAGTGAGTGAGATATGGTGCCCAGCAGACTTTCTGCTTTCCCTCTTCCTCTGGCTCTCATCTCTGCCAGTAAGTGAGATATGGTGCCCAGCAAGCATTCAGCTTTCCCTCTTCCTCTGACTCTCATCTCTGCCAGTGAATGGGATACGGTGCCCAGAAAGCTATCCGCTCTCTCATCTCTGCCAGTGAGTGAGATATGGGGCCCAGCAAGTTTCAGCTCTCTCATCTCTGGCAGTGAGTAAGGTATGGTGCCCATTAGGCTTTCAGCTTTCCCTCTTCCTCTGGCTCTCATCTCTGGCAGTGAGTGAGATATGGTGCCCTGCAGATTTTCAGTTTTCTCTCTTCCTCGGGCTCTGTGATCTGCCAGTGAATGAGATATGGTGCCCAGCAAGCTTTCAGCTCTCCCATCTCTGGCAGTCAGTTACATATGGTGCCCATCAGGCTTTCAGCTTTCTCTCTACCTCTGGCTCTCCTCTCTGCCAGTGAGTGAGATGGGGTGCCCAGCAAGCTATCAGCTCTCTCATCCCCGCCAGTGAGTGAGATATGGTGCCCAGCAGGCGTTCAGCTTCCCTCTTCCTCTGGCTCTCATCTTTGCCAGTAAGTGAGATATGGTGCCTAGCAGGCTTTCAGCTTTCCCTCTTCCTCTGGCTCTCATCTCTGTCAGTAAGTGAGATATGGTGCCCAGCAAGCATTCAGCATTCCCGCTTCCTCTGGCTCTCATCTCTGCCAGTGAGTGAGATACACTGCTCAGCAAGCTACCAGCTCTCTCATCCCTGCTGAGTGAGATATGGTGCCCAGCAAGCTTTCCTCTCTCTCATCTCTGGCAGTGAGTGATATATGGTGCCCATCAGGCTTTCAGCTATCTCTCTCCTTCTGGCTCGCCTCTCTGCCAGTAAGTGAGATATGGTGCCCATCAAGCTTTCAGCTTTCCCTCTTCCTCTGGCTCTCGACTCCGCCAGTGAGTGAGATACACTGCTCAGCAAGCGTTCAGCTCTCTAATCTCTGGCAGTGAGTGAGATATGGTGCAGAGCAGGCTCTTAGCTTTCTCTCTTCCTCTGACTCTCCTCTCTGCCAGTATGTGAGATACTGTGCCCTGCAAACTTTCAGATTTCTCTCTTCCTCTGGCTCTCTTCTCTGGCAGTGAGTGAGGTATGGTTCACAGCAGGCTTTCAGCTTTATTTCTTCTTTTTGCTCTCCTCTCCACCAGTGAGTGAGATATGGTGCCCAGCAGGCTTTAAGATTTCTCTTTTTATCTGCCTCTCCTCGCTGCCAGTGAGTGAGATATGGTGCCCAACAAGCGTTCAGCTCTCTCATCTCCGGCAGTCAGTGAGAAATGGTGCAGAGCAGGCTTTTGGCTTTCTCTCTTGCTCTGACTCTCCTCTCTGCCAGTGAGTGAGATATGGCGCCCAGAAAGCATTCAGCTTTATCTCTTCCTCTGGCTCGCCTCTCTGGCAGTGAGCGAGATAAGGTGCCCAGCAGTCTTTCAGCTGTAGCTCTTCCTCTGGCCCTCATCTCTGCCAGTGAGTGAGATACAGTTCCCAGCAAGCTATCAGCTCTCTCATATCTGGCAGTGAGTGAGATAAGGTGCCCCAACGGCTTTCAGCTTTTTCTCTTCCTCTGGCTTTCATCTCTACAGAGAGTGGGATATGGTGCCCATCAAGCGTTCAGCCTTCTCTCTTCCTCAGGCTCTCATCTCTGCCAGTATGTGAGATACTGAGCTCTGCAAGCTTTCAGCTCTCGCTCTTCCTCTGGCTCTCTTCTCTGGCAGTGAATGAGATATGGTTCCCACAAGGCTTTCTGCTTTATCTCTTCCTCTGGCTTAACTCCCTGCTAGTGAGTGAGATATGGTGCCCAGCAAGCTTTCAGCTCTCTCATCTCTGGCAGTAAATGAGATATGTTGCCCAGCAGGCTTTTAGCTTTCTCTCTTCCTCTGGCTCTCCTCTCTGCCATTAAGTGAGATATGGTGCCCAACAAGCATTCCGCTTTCCCTCTTTTTCTGGCTCTCATCTCTGCCAGTGAGTGATAAATGGTGTCCAGCAAGCTTTCAGCTCTCTCATCTCTGCCAGTGAGTGATACATGGTGCCCAGCAAGCTTTCAGCTCTCTCATCTCTGCCAGTGAGTGAGATCTGGTGCCCAGCTGGGCGTTCAGCTTTCTCTCTCCCTCTGGTTCTCCTCTCTGCCAGTGAATGAGATTATGGTGCCCAGCAAGTGTTCAGCTCTCTCCTCTCTGGCAGTGAGTGTGATATGGTGCCCAGCAGGCTTTTAGCTTTCTCTCTTCCTCTGGCCCCCTCTCTGCCAGTGAGTGAGATATGGTGCCCAGCAATCGTTCAGCTCACATCTCTGGAATTGAGTGAGGTATGGTGCCCAGCAGTCTTTCAGCTGTAGCTCTTCCTCTGGCTCTCCTCTCTGCCAGTGAGTGAGATATGGTGCCCATCGGGTTTTCAGTTTCCTCTCTTCCTCTGACTCTGTGATCTGCCAGTGAGTGAGATATGGTGCCCAGCAAGCTTTCAGATCTCTCATCTCTGGTAGTGAGTGAGATATGGTACCCAGCAGGCTTTCATCTTTTTTTCTTACTCTGGCTCTCCTCTCTGCCAGTGAGTGAGATATGGTGCCCAGCAAGCTTTCAGATCTCTCATCTCTGGTAGTGAGTGAGATATGGTACCCAGCAGGCTTTCAGCTTTTTTTCTTACTCTGGCTTTCCTCTCTGCCAGTGAGTGAGATATGGTGCACAGCAAGCTTTCAGCTCTCTCATCTCTGGTAGTGAGTGAGATATGGTACCCAGCCGGCTTTCAGCTTTTTTTCTTACTCTGGCTCTCCTCTGTGCCAGTGAGTGAGATATGGTGACCAGCAAGCTTTCAGCTCTCTCCTCTTTGCCAGTGAGTGATATATGGTGCCCAGCAGGCTTTCAGCTTTTTTTCTTCCTCTGGCTCTCCTCTCTGCCAGTGAGGGAGATATGGTGCCCAGCAAGCGTCCAGCTTTCTTTCCTTCTCTGGTTAATACCAGTGTCACAGATAAAGCCCTCTTCAGGTGCCCAGCCTTCGCTCTGTTTCTAGGTTTGGTCTGAGCCAGTGGCTTAGATATATACCTTGGTAGATGTTTAGCTTTCTCTATAGTGCTTTGCAACCCCCGATTGTTCTGCTTCCCTCTGGCTTCTACCTCTGAGGTGGTGGTGTGGTATGTCTCTGTCAGGGACATTCAGTACAGAATCCTTCCTGAGTGCCACGCAGGTGCTCCTGTAAACAAATGGTGTTTGGTTTCTAAGCACTATACCCGTGCCTCTTCGCGAGTGCCATACTGTTGGTCCTGTAAATTCATGGTACCCCATTATAAATTCAGCAGTAAGCATGGCATAAAATGGAATTACCGTAACTCCCATTTCTGATGGGGGACTTATGTCGTATTGCAACCTCATGGTTGAGCCAAAAATACACAGTCAGTAGCAGTAAATGGGGCTCATGGAATTATTTCCACTGTACCATACCTCACGATCAATATTCGGCAGAATTACTGATACCTCCTGCAATATTAGGGGATTTACTACTGAGGAATTACTGCCAAACTGAAATAGAATCATTGTATGAATGGGAAGCTGTGCAGTGGCCATTTTAAAAAACCCAGAACATTACAAATCCATCACTTCCTGCAGCCCTCCAGGCATCACACACACAGGAAGGATTCCAGGCAACAAGAGAAAGGCAAAGGTACACAAGCCCACATTTAATGAGTGGGAGCTGCATATCTCGGGAGGATAGCTCAGAGGCAACGTGCTCGCCCTGGAAGCAAGACGACACGAAGCAACACAGGTTCGAGCCCCGGGTCCGTGCTTAGAAACCTCTGGGTATTAAGCGCATTATAAATAACCTATCATATGCTAGTAGAGGAGGTGGGGTCCAATGTACAGGAGCTGTGTGGTGCCCGGCTCTATAGGACATTCTTCCAGAAGAAGACTAGCATCTGGAATGGCATCAGGGGCAACCTGGTGGTGTTGGGTACTGTCCAGCGCAAAGTAGAAGAGTGCAAAGGACGTGTCTGCACTCTTCTGAACATCTGCTGCTGTGTGAAATGCCTGCCTATGTAGGCATGGAGATGCTTCTCCAACACACACACACTAATAGTCTTGCCCTCTTTGTCTGGCCTGTATATGATGGCCTCTCTGGTTGGTTGAGGCACCTGAACAACTGCCTTCAGCTGTGCTATCGACGCTCTAAGTACGCCTCTGTCCTGATGTGTGTGGCCTTGTAGGCCGCCACCTGCAAGGAACGACACATATGTTGAGGGTAGAGTGTTTTGATGACGTGCTCATGTAACCAACTTTGTGGCACTCTGCACATGACCTGTATGTTACATTATGCATATATCACTGCTATCAAGCTGCCACACGTGTGTAGCTTGAGACTCTGCATGTGGAATGGCATGAGTGTGCCGCCCATCCTCCCCATTGGCATTTGTGTCCGGCCCTATTGATCTGCCCTCGTCTGGGTGATCTGGGCCTACTGTGCCCTGCATGTGTGGCATGGGATGAAATCCCTTCTGTGACCAAGTCTCTGGTTATGTTAAGGGGTAGCGAACCACACTCTCTGCATGCGTTGGTGGGCAACTCTGCCATGGCATTATTTCACACTGGGGCACTTTTCCAAGGACCACAAGTGCTAGGGTGAGGTGCAGAAATAGAAGGCGTGCACCCCTCAAGTTTATGATCTGTGACACTTTTATGTATATTGAAGGCAGAGTCAGGGGCACAATGCAGAAATGGCATTTGCGCCGTGCACTCGTCTGCCACTTTCTGGTTCCACATGCTGGTCTTTTACCAATAGATACCCTATGGGGTATGGCTCCTTTCAGCACCGACTGCCGGCTGCTGGAGTCAATGGGAATCCGTTGCACACAGCACATGCAACTCCTGGCTTTCATGCCCACATTTCGATGTATCAGATATACCCTGTCCAGGTGCTGGTTTGAAGTACAATGGCATCATTAGTTGACTAGGAGAATCAGACAAAGCAGTGGCTTGCAGTGAGGTCTGGATTGTGGGCGGGGCACCAATGCCGCATGCGTACAGTCCAATGCTGCGATCACATTGGGGAAGTACCCGATTTTATGGGATCTGGCCTTTGTGCTGTAACACCCACTTGGTCTGGTGGGCAGGGAGATGTGATAGTGTACATGTATCATGAGTGTGCCAAGCACCTGGAGCAGAACTTTAGGGATTATTGGCTGTGAAATGCCATCCTGCATGCCAAACGTATACAGAAATGTGCCCATCGTATAGAAGCGCAAAGGGGTAAGAGTTTGAAGCGAGGGGAGATTGCCATTCTATTGTTGCTTCCACTCAGTGTGCCTGTCTGAAACAGGGCCAGCGGGTCTGATATGGTGTCATGGTTTAAGTTGATGCATTGGTCAACTCTCCATCCGTTAGTGCCCGAGGCGTGGTCCAATGCAAGGGATGGGCAGCCTCCTTGTGACACGTTTCCTCAACCTTTGCTGTGCTGGACTCCTTAGCCGCCAATGTGCTGCACACCTCAGCAGCTCTGTTGTATCTCTGTTTTATCTTGAATGTGCCTTCCCTCCTGTTGCTATGTGAGTTTGGACTGTTATGAATGACTGGATACTGAGTGCTGTGAGAATGTGTGCAGTGTGTTCCTGGAGTGTCCGTTGAAGTGGGACTGGACTGTGAAAGAGGGTGCCAGTGGATTTCTCCTTCTGTATGTGTCCTACTTATGTCCCTAGAGTACCTGGAACTTACTACTCGTAGCCTACAACCAAGTAGAGAGTATCTCCACTCACCTGAGACTCCAGTGTCGTCTGTACCAGGAGGTCACCCCGGGTCAGTCTCCATACAGAAGCAGGTTGCAGAGAGCACAGCTCACATCTAGTAGGGCTCCTGAAAAGCCCTTTGAAACCAGCTGGCACCATTGTGTGCTCATTTACATATGCTTTTACCAATATCTAAATGTTTTCAAGGTTATTCTGCCCTTTTATTGGTGGTATTCCAGCATTATTTCAACTTGTAATACCGTTTGCTTTTTAGGGCTAATTCCACTGGAGGATTTTGTACCGGTGGAAGTATTGGCATTTTACTGTCAATATTTCCTCTGGTGGAAATAGCACAGGAGGAATTACCAGCAAATTTAAGGGACTGGTAATAGGGCAGAATGGTAAAAGTGGCAGTAATTCCATTACTAGCACTTTTCCTCATTAGCGCCAAACTCTTAATGAGGACCAAGGTGTTTGCTTTCAAAGAGCTATTGAAATACCTCGTTCTGTGTGCCACAAACTTGCCAATGACTTGGTGCTACTACATTCACGCTACATTAATGCCAGTCATAGAATGCCTTCACAGGTGCTCTGTACTAATGTGGTGTTGATTTTCAAAGCATTACACTACCACTAACTACAGAGCGGATCCCACATGGGGTTTTTATGTAAAGTTTATTTTTTGGCCGGTAGTAGATGCTATAAAGGGCACCTGGCAAAGGGTATATGCTGTTGTTGCATTGACCTCTGATATGATAGATGTCATTTTGGTTGCCACTTTGTGATCAAGGCAACCAGATAAATATATATATTTCTGAGGCTTGTGGATCTGCTTAGATTCACATGCTGTGCATAGGCGAACATTTAGTGGTAGGTGCAGAGTATTGCATTCTGTTTTCGCATTTCAAAAAGGGACGTCGACTGGGTGTGCTTATAATACTATCCCTGTGTGACGTGTATTGAAACAATGATCCTTCACGCGTCGTGATCCCTCAGATTTTCTTTTTCCCCACCATCGTGGTCGGTCGCATTTGCAGAGCTCGTTGCCTTGCTACTGAGATAGATTGCAATTGAATGAAAATAATTTATAGCAGAACATTTATATTTCGACGGTCATCTTGACGATCGATCCTCCAACATCCATCGACTACCGCCTGAAGATTCGGCGATCATTTCCTTCTCAGTGACTGGCTGCGGCCTTCACCAGGCTTCGGCCTTTGAAGTAGGGAGAGCAAGGGGGTCTTCCTCGTTTACATTCCTTTTATAGAATGTCTCTTTTCGCTTCCTTTACTAATGATATTTGTCTAGCTGCAGCTAAATTGATACAACAGTATGCAGTGGATGCCTTTTAAATTCTATCCCTCCTGTAATCGGAAATTCCCATGGAAAGATACACACTGGGTGTGTAATAATTGCCTTCCACGCAAGCACGCCGATGCAGGCTGAATCTCATTCCCCCAATGGTGCTGTTGGGTAGGACGATGAAGAGCTTGGCAGCGACGGCTCCCTTTTGGAAGCCAAAGACTTACGGGAGGAGTCGGTAGATTCCCACGTGTCTGTCCTCAGCCCCAATGGGCGGGCCATTAGCTCTGCTATGGAGAAGTCCACTGGTGAGAAAAAGGGCACACAAGTGCACTCTCAAAAGCACACAACCCCAAGCCAAACTTTGACGGGATCGTCAAAAGGAGCTTCAACAGCAACCGAACTTTCGTTGAAAGTGCTTTCGAAAGTGATCAAACTCCCGTGTTCGAAGCCCGCTGAGCATTTGTGCTTGCTGCATGGCTCTAAACCCCAAGAATAATCAGTTGCTGCCCATAAATGCCCATCGACTGTCGATTTGGATACATCGAAACATATTTCCAAAAACAAACATAGGGTAAAACACACCAGGCACTTACACAGCCATCTAAGTCCCCTGCCAATGCATCAGTAACCGCCTCTACATATACTACAGCTACTGATAATTTATCCAAGTCCCTACAGGGTAGAAGATGTGTGAATCCAGAGGAAATTGTGTTTCCCCTTACTGAAGCCCCTAGAACAGGGTTTTGGACAAAAGAAAAATTTGAGAAGACTATGGATAGGGTGTCTGGATTTGTGAACTTTATGGAAGGGTACCCAAATAAACAGAAAACACTTTTCCTAGAGTAGGGTAACCTACCTACCAAGAGTCCCAGACTTCATCACTCTCCACCACATGTTGTCTCTGAAGACACTTGAAATATTTTTCAAGACGTCCAAGACGATCAAGATGATTTATACTTTATCCCACACAAGGGGGATAAAGACCAAAATCTTTGTCAAGGGGACGCTGATCAGGGGACTTGGCCAGCAACTCCCACTCATGATACTCTCCAGATGTTTTCGACAATGGCAATCCTCTATAACAGCCCAGAGACTCGTCTTCTTTTCATGATCAACTCCTCTTTAATAATCTACTTAAAAGGGCAGCAGAGTATTTTCAGATACAACTCACGAAACTGTCTCTGATCCCGACTTTGCAGACCTCCTAAAAGAGAAAAAGGTGGTTAGTCAGTCTATCTCCCTCTTGAACTCTATTACGAAAAGGATTGCACCTTCCTTTCTTACACCTTCCCTCAGAGGTGCCGTGAATCCATGTGTGGAGAAAATGTTCAAAGCTGCACCAACTGACCATATAACATCTGGGGCCAAATTATCGCTGGTACTTACTACCACTAGGAAACATGCTATAGTGCCACTTACCGAGGCTCCTCCAGACAAAGAATGCAAAAAGCTATAAGCGTTAGGCAAGAGGGTCACTGCTTCAGCTGCGTACTCGAGATGCATTGCCAATAATACTATGCTGTTGGCAAGCTACAGCAATGTTCAGTGGGGGTTGCACTAAAATAACGACTCACGTCCATGAGCCAACCAAGTCCCAACTCCTTAACCTCATTAAGGAGGGTAGGCAGATTACCCATAATATTTAAAAGAATACTCTGGACTTTGTAGAAATAGCAGGCAGTGTCCTTGCACAGGGAACTTTAATAAAAAGTAATGCTTGATTTAAACCAGAAACTCAGGCCATCCTGATTAACAAGCCAATTGAAGTGTCCGCCTTGTTTGGCAAGGCTGTGGAGGAAGCTTTGGAGACAGCCAAGTAGGAACACAACACGCTTAAAACGCGTAAATAGATTTCTAATAAGCCGTTTGTCCAACACTGAGTTTTCAACACCCGCCGTTCCTTTCATAACCAAGCCTTCTCCAGACCCACACATTCAGGATTTTCATCAGGGTCTTCTGCCTGGTACACACCCAAGAGTAGACAATCTACCTACCAAGCCTCACAACAGCGAGGTTTTAGACGAGGCAAAGGTAGAGGTAGGAGTGCTACCTCTAGAGGCTCGCCTGCCAACAAGTGACTTTCACATCTAGGTTCCCTCCAATGCATCGCCAGTAGGAGGTTGAATATCATCATTCACCCATGCATGGGAGGAGATAACCTCAGATGAGTGGGTGCTGACTACCATCACAGATGGATGCTTAATCCAATTTCTATTAAATCCCCATTACCATCTGCCAAAGAACAGAAGGATGTTGCAAGAGCATCAGCTCATCCTGCAAGCGGAGGTTGAGATATTACTGCAGAAAGGAGCCATAGAATTAGTCCCCTTTCTAGAGGTAAACAAGGGTATTTATTCAGTGTTCTTCCTTGTACCCAAAAAAGAGCTTAAACATGTGTCCTGTATTAGGTCTGCATAATGCAAACAAGCATGTAAAGCCACGAAAATTCAGGATGATGACACTGCAGGAGGTAATCTCTCTACTCAAACAGGGGGATTACATGGCAACACTGGACGTGAAGGATGCATACTTTCATATTTCAATGTTACCAGCGCACAAGAGGTTCCTAAGGTTCAGAGTGGGAGACACTCATTATCAGTTCAAAGTACTTCGATTCGGCATGGCCTCAGCTCCAAGAGTATTTACCAAAGTTCTAGCAGTGGTGGCGACCCACCTCTGCAGGACATCCATTCCAGTGTATCCTTATCTGGACAACTGGCTAATTACAGCAGACCCACCTCAAGCATCTCTCAAAAATACCCAAGACACCATCAACCTACTGATCCAGCTAGGGTTCTCAATCAACGAGTCTCGTGCCCAATCAAGTGAAACTATTTCTTGGAATGTTATTTCGGATAGAAGACATTCCGGTCTTCTCCTCCAACAAGAGGGTTCAAAACATGCTATTCCAAATTCTGCAATATATAGCCAATCGTCAGATAACCGTTTGCAAGGCCATGCGTCTGCTCGGAATGATGGCTTCCTGAATCTACCTAGTGCCTCACACTCACCTGAGTATGTGTCCAATGCAAGAGTGGCTCACAAGGCAATGGTCTCAGTCAAGTGGTCAGTGGGACGATCTAGTGGTTGTCTCACAGTCTCTAGATCTGTCTCTGCAGTAGTGGTCAAGGGAAAACCTTCTGAAAGGAAAATCATTCACCACACTAGCAATAGGGGCCACTCTTACCACAGATGCTACCCTATCAGGGTGGGCAACACATTATCTCCATCATACAGTGCACAGTGTGTGGACTCAGACACTAGCAAACAAGCATATCAACCCGTTAGAGCTTCTAGCAGTGTTCAAAGCTCTAAAAGATTTTCAGGACCAGTTACAAAGGAAGACAGTTCTAGTCCTAACAGGCAACATTACAGCCATGTTTATATAAAAACATATGGATTGGGTGCTGGGACGCATGTTCCTTCTGTCCCAAAATGTTCCTGGGGAACACAATATTCCAACAGATGTCCTCAGCAGAATGTGCAACTTCCTATAGAGCACGAATGGCAGCTGCATGCAGACATTTTACACAATGTCTTCACAGAATGGGGTCATCCACATATCGATCTCTTTGCAACACCAGAGAAACGTGCAATGCCAAGACTTTGCCTCCAGGAATCCCCAGACAAAACCCCCAGACAAAATCCATGGGCAACGCTCTGTGGATGAATTGGTCAGGGAAATGTGCTTACGCTTCTCCCTCAACACCTCCGACTCCTCTCCTCAACAGGATAGTCCGCAAAATGCACCAAGAACAAGTCAAACTTATCCTAATAGCTCAAATGAGAGCTTGGCAGACATGGTTCCCACACCTGATGAGGAAGTCTCTTTGTCCTCCAGCCAAACCTCCATGCCTGTTCAACATGCTGACCCAAGATCAGGGATCAACACTACATCCATGTCCTCAAACATTGAATTCAGCAGCTTAGCGCTTGAATTCATAAAGTTTGAGCATTTCAATCTGCCTCAGAGATGTATGGACATTCTTGAAGAGGCACATAAACCTAAAACCAGACACTGTTTCAATAAATGGAAACGCTTTGTTATTTGGTGTAGATCACATAGCATCAATCCTATTGACTGCACACCTTCTCACATTGTTCTATATCTACTTTACCTGTTGCATTCAGTGCTAGTCTTTAATTCACCAACAGCTGCTCTTTCTGCTTACACCAAATCTCAGAAAAAAGTTTCTTGGTGGAAAGTCCCTGTCATTAAAGCCTTTGGAAGGGGTAAGAAGATGACACCCTCCAGTTTGAAATCCAACTCCCGGAAGGGACTTGAATGTTGTCCTTATTAAACTTATGGGCCCACCTTTTGAGCCAATGAATAAAACCAGTCTTAAGTGTCTCACTTATAAGACTGTTTTTATTGTGACAATTACATCTATAAGGAGGGTGAGTGAACTGCAGGATCACTCAGTTCAATATCAATTTATAACCATTCATAAGGACAAAGTAGTTTTACGCACACATCCACGCTTTTCCCCTCCCCTTAATTAATCTCCAGGTTCCATGTCAACCCGTCTATAGAACCCCCAGCTTTCTTCCAAAACCCGACAGATTCAGCAGCAAGAAGCCTCCATACATTAGATGTCAGAAGAGCTGTAATGTATTACCTAAATAAAACTAATCCACTACGCAAAACAGACCAGTTCTTTTTTCCATAGCCACTGGAAGAGAAGGGGACCCTGTCTGAAAGTCAGCTCTTTCTAAATGGATTGTTAAATGTATCCAAATGTGTTATTCTGTTTCAAAGAGAGCTTTACCCTTTATGCCCAGAGCACACTCTACTCGAGGCACAGGGGCTACTTTAGCTTTCATTGCAAATGTACCTTTAGATCTCATTTGTAAAGCAGCTACCTGGAGTTCTATTCACACGTATACACAGCATTACTGCTTGGATACACGCTCTAAGAGTGACTCACAGGCGAGTCAGGCGGTGCAAAGACATCTCTTAGCCGCTGTACCTTCTAACATCCCACCACCATCTCCTGTTACTGCTCGCTAGTCTATGCACTGCATGTGCATCCATGCAGACCCACAAGCCTCAGAAAGCATACATTAGTTACTGTAATCGTATTCCTGATGCTTAAATCTTCTTAGATTCACATGTGGCCACTCTGCCTCCCCTCTTGGCGTTTAAGGTACATAGATGTCTTACACCTTCTATATCTTCTGTAATCATACATCACTTCATGCTCCCTCTTGTCAGAAACAAAACAATCGGAGGGACCTCAACGTGTGAAGGAGCATGGGTATAATACACAACACACGAGGATAGTATTACAAGCACGTCCAGTCGACGTCCCTTTTCGAAACTCAAAAACAGAATACAATACTCTGCACCTACCATTAGTTGTCAGCCTAAGCACAGCATGTGAATTTAAACAGATACAAACATCAGAAATACGATTATGGTAAGTAATGTATGTCATATTGGGGTTAAGGGGTAGGGTGAACATGGTGGGGAGATTGCAGCAGGACAAGGGTCATGGGGAAAACCCCTACCAATAAAAGAAAAAAAAGGTGTGGCTAGGACACGGTCAATGAAAAGGTGGTGACCAAAATTACATTTCCAGAGATTAATGTGACAACATTGAACCCCAATAAACAATACTACAGCAGGGCAGGACAGAATAAACACTGGCTGCTCACAATCTTTATCTCCAATTAATTTATGAGAAAGCGTGTAGTTGTCAATGAAAACAAATAGGATCCTCGTATATGTTTTCATTAACAACATGTTCTATATGCCAGCTCTCTAATAAAATGGATTTTCTTTCTAAAGAGTTACTGCAAGAGTTACTGCTTTTCTATTGAGCCTGGCTACCAATCTACAGACAGTTCATTGTCAGGGGTACCTAGTCCCACATGTATTGTTTTGCTGGTTGGAGACACACTCTGTTATATTGTATCAAATAAATATATTTTTTTACTACCCCTAGTGCACCAGCATCTCCTATCTATTGTCAAATTCAGTTTGTGTGTAGAAGAGGTGGTGTGCGCCGGCCTGCATTACTGCATGTGTTAGCATGGCGAAGAGTCTGGGGCTCATGTTCGTGATTCCGTAGAGTAAAATCTATTCATAGAATACATGCATAAACATTAATTTTACTCCACGTCACATTTTCATTCATTTGTATAGTGGACAGAGGGCATGATCAATCGTAATTAAGCATTCTGCTTTGAATTCCTGTGGAATCCGCCTGCTTTTTAGAAGAGCAAAGAACAGGCGGATTCCGTAGGAATGCTTTGTAAATGCTGCCTGCCATGTGCATTGGCAGGCAGCATTTACTCAACTTGCACTGCAGGGTGCTTGCTAAAGGGGGATGAAACGGTGGTGTTGCCTCCACTTTACGCCTCCCTTCTGAACTCCCAAGTGCAAATGATGAAAGTTGCAAGGATGGGCCTGTTTACGTGACAGGTCCCCTGGTCTAATTTAAAGGGATTTGTAATCTACTGGAAATCTTTGACTTTTTGGCCACTTAAGTTATTATTGCATTTCTGTCCAAAACCTCCCCCTGGAAACACAAAAAAGCAAAAGACCTGAAATAATAACTTGGAGAGCAATGAAAGCCCACTGCCGGGACCAGCCCCCTCCCCTGCTCATGGCACTAATTGGGATAGGGGGGTTCTGCCCTGCGTTTATCATTAACGGTCTCTGCCTGAATGGGAATTTGAGGAGAAAAGACTGATGGAAGTTTTAAGGACGCCCCGGACAGAGGAATGCAGTGGGCGCTCCAGAAAACATCACATGGTGTGCTGTTGAATCGCTGGCGCACAAAAGGCGGGGGGAGGGGGGGAGTGGGGGGACGACGCTTTCACCGAATTGCGGGAAGACGGGGGAAAGGAAGGCACTGGAATTTGCATGAAGGTGGGAGAAGTGAATGGGGAGCTGACCTTTTGTCTACCCTAATCCCTTTCGTTACAGCCCCAATAAAAAAGGTCTCTCTACCCATAAAAGGAGGCGGCTTTTCCACTGATTAAAAGTCACTTACCAGAACAGCCTAAAGCTGCTTTGTGAGGCTTCCAGATCTACCCACAACTATGCAGTGCCCGCTTGAGTCAAGAGGGCCCAAGCACGTACTAACGTCTGACGTCCCTTCCCAGAGATAAGGACGTCGTACCGCGTGAGCGGATCTAGGAGCGGGAGGAGGGCGATCAGACCAGGGGGTGCCTCACAGTTCTTTAGCTGTTGTATTGACATGATTTAGTGAACAGATCGAATAGATGAACAGCTATATTCTATGAAAAAGTGAAATAAACACATGAAATCATTGCACATTGTGTGCAATAGGTATTTTTTCATGTACAATTGAAACAGCCGACTCAACTTTAAATCAATATTCCCCACACTAATGTAAACAGTTTTCAAAGGTAATACAATTTCTTGATATATGTATACTTCGGTGTTCGAATCGCAGTTTCAACGTTTTAGTGTCATGTTTGACCCCGCTACCCCGAGGCGTAGTCAGGATTGTCTAACAGGTGGGGCCTAAATGTAATGTAGTTGGGCCCTCCGGAATGACATTAATATCTGTAAATGACCACCCAGTGCTGCTGAGTGGGCATTTACGGATTTTGAGTGTGCCTTGCCCGTTGAGACTCTACCCTGTCTACGCCTCGGCGCTACCATGCATGTAGATATATAATCTTACCATCATTAATGAATCGATCCTGGCGATCAGAAGTGAGCAGCCTGTAGACCGTAACCGTAACACCATTAATGCGATTGTGGCCACACGCAAGGGGCTAACATGTTTTGCACTCAACCTGCCCTTTAGTTGAAAGCACTGACACGATACCCATTACTTGCGCCTCCTTGGATGTCATTAAATGAAGCAACCCGTCCCAAGCCTTTCCAATATGAAGTCAAGGCTGGCATCCCCAAATACAGAATACATAGCTCATAGCGATGTTGTGCTTGCAACAAAACATGCAAAGAATATATCATTTTCAAATATGCTGATTCCTTTCGCAAATATTGCTAAAAAGCGCACAGTATAACATTTGACCAATGTACCAATCTTCTTCTAATCTTAATTTATCTGAAGGAGAATTTTGCCTTCAGTTTCTGCTCTCCAAACCTCTCAAGGGCCGGTGTGCACAATCCTCCAACATAATTTAAATAAAGGAGCTGGCGTTGGGCCTCATCACGAGTTGGGCAGTAGCCCTTAAATGCGGCAGTGACGCTATTACCACCACATTTAATGGTCCGTCCAATCACAAGTCTGGCAGCATTTACCCCCACCTTTAAACTGGGGCTAAATCTGCCAATTTAACACCCATTTTTGGGTGCAATTAACGCGGCGCTATTAGTGCACGCTAATTGTGCCGAAAGTTCACCATTAGGTCCAATGGACCCAATGGGGAATGGGGAATTACAGTTACCGCCCAACGCATGATCCGGCATAATAGCGCTAGACCGAGTGGCGGCAACGCTATTAGCCCGGGCGGTATCCCGGCTGTAATAATGCTGGGATAGCGGCCAACTCGTGATGATGCCCTTGTTTCCATTAGTAGGCACAGAAAAGAAATAAGCAATCGGATTCTGTAAATTTAGCTGATGGCTATTGCATGTAGAATTATTTTTAGAGTATTTTAATAATGAAGAAAAATCAATATGTTTTAACACTATTTTATATGCACAGAAATGCTTCAAAATATACTGATTTGTGTGGCAATATTTCCTTTGTCATGATGTAAAATGTTGTACTCTACTTACAGATTATTTTTTTATTTTTTTTATTTAATGTTTTATGGTTAAAATTCTCTTAACCCCTAACATAAAATGATACAAAACATCCTTCTAAAAGAAAGAAGAAAAGCAGAGCTCCGTCTTGGTCCATCTACATTTGTGTCCCCTCTAGCTGGCCTAATGGAGGGAACATAATAGACGGGATAGGAAGACTATAGATGTGAGTTTCAGTTCAATTGGATTTGTCGGTCGATAGACCTTCATGCTTGACCAGGTCTAATGTCCTTCTGATCGACTCCCAATCAATCTGCCTTCTTTTTTTGTTCAATAAATTTGAGTTACCTCGAGTGTTTTACCCAGCTTCTCCACTGTCATCAGTCTCTCCCAGTATTCTTCCTCTGTGTCTGCGGTAATACATGTGACAAAGTCTCCCAACCATAGTTTTCGTTCCTCCATTCGTTTTGGGCAGGATAATGCCAGGTGCCTAGTTGATTCAGTTAAATTGGGATTTTCGCAGTATCGACACTTTGAGTCTTGTGGCTCAATCAATTTTTGTTGGAGTTGCACCTCTTTGGTTGGTAGGATATTGAGTCTGCAGCGCATCAGAAGGTCTCTGTAATGGGATGATGGAAATCTCCTCAGATAAGGTGGGAGGTTGTTTAGTGCTTTCTTCTCCCAGATGATGTTGTAGCATAATTTATTTTCCTGTTTTCGTATGCTCGTCTCATCCCAATCGTTTTCTTGTAGGATTTTCTTTGCTTAGTTCGGATTTGTTTTGAGAGTCTCTTCTTTTATATTGTACTGAGCTAGCACCGTCAGACATTTCTTCTTCCATAGTTGCAGGATTTCTCAAATGACGCTGGTGGAGAATCCAAAATACACTTCCTATAGAAGGAGATGGTTTTCCACAATACTATCGATCTTAAAGATTGTAGTCTTAGTTCCTGCCTTATTGTTGAGCTTGCCAAACAATTTGGCAGTCTTAGGATCCTCCGCCAAAAGAAAGCTTCGATGACATCCCAAGTTTCCCACTTCAAGTTGAGCAGAGATATTGATATAGAGGTGGTATTGGCCATTCTCGTTCACATTTTTGTTTATTCTTATTCCGAGATAGATCATTGACTCAACTGTTTCCAAGTTTTGGTTGTCAATTGACCATACAAAGGTCTTTCTTTTTTATTTCAGCCCTCTGGGTGACTTCATTATTAAGACCACGGATTTCTTTATGCTAGCCTTCATTTTATTTCTATCCAGGGAATGTTTAAATTCAGTAATACGACGCTGCAGGCCTATGGCCGTTTGATCAATGAAGACCACGTCATCAGCATAGAGAATCCAAGACAGCTCCTCTTCATTGATTTTCTGTGGAAATGCTCTTACCCTACTCTGGGATTCCACTATATCAGCCAGATATAAAATGAACAAGAAGGGTGCCAAGGTACAGCCTTGCTTGATTCCCTTATATGTTGGAATTTTTTCCATGGTGGTGCCTCCTTTTGTTGTTATAATTTGAATTGATGTACCCGAGTACAATTCCTAAATTGCTTCCACAAGATCCTCCGGGCAATTCCAGCTCTTCAGTTTCGTCCATAGGAGGGCTCTACTGACTCCATCGAAGGCTTGCTCCAGATATATGAAGCCAAGATATAAGTTTGTTTTGCTTTCGAGGGCTCTGAGCTTTAGTACATTAAGGATGAATAGGTTCAGAGAGGTTCCAACCCCCGTCACAAAGGCCGTTTGTCGTTTGTCTAACAAGCCTTCCTTAGTTGCCCACTTTTTGAATTCTCTTAGAAGAATGGAGGCGAAGATTTTCCCGATTGAGTCGAGGAGGGCAATCGGCCTATAATTCTTCGGATCTTCTCAATCTTCTTTTTTAAATATGGGCACTACCAACGCCTCCTTCCATGTTGATGGAATGGTTCTGGTTTTCTTTATTTGATCAAAGAGCTGCATAATGAAGCTCGCCCATTCGTCCACATTCTCTTTCAATAATTGATTTGAAATGCCATTAGGGCCCGCTGCTCGCGAGGTACTTAGCTTTTTAATAATACCCTGGATGTCTTCATAGTCATAATCCATTTTCCAGGGAGTTTTTCCCTTTTTGATAGGGCCTAGATGTATTTCGTCTCCTATGCTTGACTTAAACAGGTAGTATAGTGCTCTACCCACTTCTCTTTAGAGACCTGAGAGATAGTCACAGCTGATTGGAGCTCAGCACCTTTGTTAATAATCTCCCATAGGCTGCGTGTATTTGCTGTTTGTAGCGCTGCTAGCATCGTTTCCGCGTCACATTGTGTGCGCCATATTTTCGATGGAAGTTGCCAATTTTTATAGGATTGCTTACATTTCCGAATAAGTTCTTCTTTATTGGGATGCAGATTTTGTTTTAACCTTCTGAGCGATGCTCTATACTCCCTTTTTTTCATCACCAATTCTGCGTTGTACGCGTGTTTCTGAGTTATTACGGGTTTAGTGTACCCTTTATTCTGAACTTCAAACTGTTTTAGTAGCCATATGTATTCCACCTCGTTAGCGTTGGTTCCCATGTGATTTCTATAGTCCTCCATTAGTTTTCCAATGGTAGGTTGCTTTACACGCAGACGGTTTCAACCTCCTGTCACTTCCACCTGTGGTTTGAGTAGACTTGTTGTTCTCCCAGGTTCCAAATTGAGTTCAATCTCCAGCAAGGCATGGTCACTGGTAGTTTGTTTCTTGACTTTCATGGAATTAATCCAGCTGTAAGTGCTTCCTGCCACAAAGCAGTAGTCTAGGACGGCACTGGTTGTATTACTAAACCAGGTGGGCGCTCCATCTAGGTCTCCTTTTATCATTTCATTGAGAATTCTCAGTTCTCTTATTGCCATTTCTTCCATCCATCGTTTGGCATTTCCTTTTAACTCTGAATTGTTTTTGAGCTTTCCTGTCTTATCCATTAACTTTATATTCAGGTCTCCACACAGAACAATCAGTTGGTTTGGTTCCTTTATCATTGACTCATCTATTACCTTCATAATATCGGACAGGTATGTCTCAATTTCACAGTCTGTTTGGCTCCAATAGGTGTTTATTATGAGAAATCTGTGTTCCTTTGGGTTCATCTTTTTCCTTATTCCTAACGTCTGGACATATGGATTTGGCGCAGAGTAGTGGAGCACATCTATGTCGCTCTCTTCTCTTACAAGTGTCAATAGGCCAGCACGAGGTCTTCCTGATGGGTCCTTTTTCGTCGGATTCATGTATACCACGTATCCTTCGCATATTGGGAGCTTTCTTATCCATGATTCTTGTAGACAAATGATGTCATACTTCCCTAAGAAACCGCAGTCTCCAGAAAAGAGATTAGAAAAACCCCTGGTGTTCCATGCGGCCAGTAGGGATTTGCCCCTTACGGCCTCTGTAGCAACCTATTGTTTCTTTTTATCAGGTTGAAGGTCTCGCTCTCCTTTTTTTGCGACTTGATTGCTACTTCTCTGTGTTTTGTCTTTTGCAGTCGCATTCTCCATATGAGATCCATATAGTTTTGAGTTATCCACTGTGAATCTCATTTTTTCAAGTTGGGTGTTTGACTTAGGTCTGTGGTCTTCTCTGCTTCTCCTCCTCCAGTCCTGATGGACCGTTGGCCTAAGGTGTCTATCCTTGCTCCCATGTTCATTTATTCATTTCGTTCTCAAGATAGATCTTGGTGGTATAGTCATCTTCTTGGCTTTGGCGTGATTAGAGCTTTTATCCCTCGGCTTGTCATCACGCCTCAGTTTTCTGTGTTCTCTTGCTGGAATTTTATAGCCGCTCTTTGGTTCTCTAATCGGATCGTGCTTCTCCGGGCTCTGCTGTTCAGAATGCTCTTTGAGAGCCGTTCTTTTACTTCTTACGGTACCCTCAAATTCCGACAGTCTAAAGCCGGCTTCGGCTAACCTTTCCTTTGCTTTTAGTATGGTTTCTTTTGTCCTTTGGGAGGCAAGATGGAGTAGTATCACATCCGGCCTTTTTTCCTCTGGAAATTCAATAATCAAGATGTCGTCTGTCGTGATCTTTCTAAGAGTTGCCATTTGGTTGAAGATGGACATCACATTTCTTCTGTTCAAAATTATTCTTTTTGAGTTCTTTGGTGCTCTCTCTAATTTAAGGATACATGTCTGTTGAGGGACATGACTCCTTCCGCTTTCTTCGAAATTGGCCTTCCTTGCTTTGGCACTTATAGATTTTTCTTTGTGGATTCTGTTTGTCTTAAGATTCGGATTCTCGATTCATTCTCTGTGCCTGTTTCCTTCTGCCTCGACGGTCTTCCAGGTTTTTCCAAAAGTCCATCCTAGAAATTGCCGAGTTTTCTTTTTGCTCTTTGCTCTTGAGGTGTTTCCTTGCTTTTTCATGTTTTGACAAGCTTCTGGACTGTTCTCGTCTGGCCTTTGTCATGTGGTTTTGTTGGTATTTCTCGCTGTTCATTTATTCTCGGTTGATATCTTACTCTCTCGTTTTTCTGGGGTCTTTTTCCCCTGTCTTCTGATTTTGATCGCCCTTCCTCTCGTGGTTTTGGAGATTTCTCTTTGTAGTCTATGCTCCTTAAACATTTTCTTACGTTATCCCCTTTTCTCTCCTCAGGTTTTTTGGTGCTCTTTTTATCTCTTTCACCTTTATTCTCGCCATTTGATTTTCTTTCCAACTCATATTGATATAGCTGTTTATCAATATTCTGCCATTCTGAAGGACTTATATTGAGCCAACGGTCTTCCTCCCGTCGTTCTTCAAATACTTCAATTAGGTCGCTAAAATTCCCTTCAAGCTCTGCCTCACTTTCTATTTCAATAGGCGTGTTTTGCTTTCTCTTTTCATTCTCGGGGTTGGCTATTTTCAGCTCCATTCTCGGTTTCTTAGCTGGATTACTTGGTATTTCTCTCTCAGGTGTTTTAATGTTTCTTAGGAAGGCTCTTGAGCCCTGTTCATTCCTCTTGGTTACTTGGTTCTTTGTTGTGTTCCCCACGATCTTTGGTGGGTCTTTCTTATCTATGGTAGGTATCTTTTTATTTGCCTTTTGAGATTCTTGGAACATTTCATAGCTCGGCTTATTGTGGTCTTTATTTAGATCTTTTTCTACCATGTCTGAAGAATCATCCGGTGCGGTGGTGCCATTTCCCCCTTGATTTCATTTTGGTTTCTTCAACCCCCTGCCAAGTACCAAGGGTCCACTTTGAGCTAAGCTCGATTTTGATGCTTCTGGGGATACTATTCCTTGATCCTCTGTACCCCCAGGTTCAAGTAATTCCAAGGTGGTTTTGGGTCTTTCACAGAGAGCTGTTGGGGATCCGGTCTTTGTCACTTGTGGGCTTCCAAAATCGCCTCCATCAGCACCTGTTTATCTTTGGAATCTCTACTGGCCAGCTCTGTTAGCCTGCCTTGCCATCTAATTGACTTCTCTGTTTCATAGTCCATCCTCTTTTCTAGTCTTTTCAGGGTTTCGTCAGCCTCTATGGACTGGTCCGTTGTTTTCGAGTTTGTTGCGAGAATCATTTGCAGAGAGTCGTTTATGTTTTCGTAGAGCTTCAAATATGGGGCGAGAGTAATATTCAAAGCCGCCATCACTCCATTTTGTATGTGTGCGAGATCTTCCATTCTGCCTTTCTTGCATAATTCACTTATTTTTTCCATATCTTCAATTCCATGCTCTTAATTTGACCCTTGGTTATGGTCTCTTCATTTTCCTTTGCTGGTGATTTTAGTGAGATAGGAGAAATCTTGGCCTTTTTTTACCATGTATCTGGTTATATGTCTCCAGGGGATCTTCTATGTCCAGGGCATCGATTTTTTCTTTAATGAAGGATAGACTTTTCCTTTTTTCCAATGTAATTTTCCCAGTAAGGTTCGAGATATCCTGTATGAGTTTCGCTGCCAGACAAGAATTACTTAACGGTGCTTTTAGGAGGGTATTTCTCTCGTCTCTGGTCATCCCTTTTGGGGCGCATACTGGTGTCCATGGGGTGCTTGAGTCCCACTGGGGGGTATGATTTAGTTCACTTAATGTAGCATCCTTTACAGCTTTTCCATTCATAATGCTTGGGGTCACTGGAGCCATGTGACTTCCTTTGTCCGACCAGGGGGACTCGTCCTGCCATGAGTTAATCGAGATGGCACTAGTCTGACCTCTTGCCATTTCATCAAAAATCTTTTCCTGGGTGCTCTTTCTCTTCCTCCCTTGACTCGGGCTAGGTGGCTGACATAGTTGGCCCTCGTGGCTGGGCTGGTCCGGCGAGATACAGGGACTAGTCGAGGGATCCAGTGTGGAAGTTTTGGACCCAGTCACTGTGCTTGTTTGAGCATTGCCTTCTGTTAGAATCTCACTGTTTTGGACAGTGAGTGTTTGAATTGCAGGAATGATATTCTTCACTGTTGATGCAGTGGCTTTGTCTACACAGTCCTTGGCTCCTACCTTTGTTGGCAGGGCTGTACTTTCTTCCACCCTGCTTGTCAGATCTATAGTGGGAGGAGTTATCTCTAGTATTGTCGATGGTAACTCCAAAGCAATCTCAGCCCCTAGAGTAGAATCCACTTTGCAATTATCAGATGCCGCCGAATCTGAGTTTAAGTCCGTTGTTTGTACATGTGGTGAGGTCAGATGTATTTTCGCCAAGTTGTCATTGTTTGAATTAGCCCTTCCTGTTGTCCGGGGGTTTTCCCCTAATTGGTCCGCCAGAGGAGGTGATCCCTCTGCAGATTTTGAAGTATCTGTAATAGCGGAAAGAATAAGATCTTTCTCCTGCGTGTTCTGACAACTCCCC
Organism: Ambystoma mexicanum; assembly: GCF_040938575.1. NCBI lineage: Eukaryota > Metazoa > Chordata > Amphibia > Caudata > Ambystomatidae > Ambystoma > Ambystoma mexicanum. The sequence continues at coordinate 130,612,464 of NC_090929.1, read as the reverse complement.
CCAATTAGGGCAAAATCTTTAGATACGAAAAGGGGGGGAAGGATTTCCATTTACATCTATTTCCTTTCCTGGTGCAAGAGTGACCCCTTATATTTCCGGTGCCTCCCTCGGTTCTTTTTCTGGGGATTTTGTCTCCTGTATTTTGTCTACTGGCTCCGGAGGTTTGGTCGTTTTTTCAGAGGGTCCCTTCCCTAGGGCCGATAGAGTATCGTCGTGAGCAAATACCTCCTTATCAGCTTTGTCCGTTGTTACAGGCTGGTTCAGGATCTGCTTATCCCGGTGGGGAGGGGCAGGGAAGGCAGATGTCATTGCAGATTTACGTTCCAATGAATGAGTGTCGGTCAAGAAGGGTAGTTTCAACTGTTTCAGTGTAGGCACAAGTTTGTTTCTCACTGGGTGTTTAGGAGAGGGGGGTGGCGAGCTGCGGACAGCCGGGTGGGAGGCCAACCTCTTTCTTACCTGGAGTCTTGTTTCTACCGGTGCTGCCTCTGACTCTGCGGGTTCGCTTGTCAGGCGACCCATTTTGGACCCGTCGTGCAGCTCCTCCCGTTTATTTCTGGTCCCAGGTATAGCCGGTCAGGGCCACATGTGCTGCTATATGCTCAGGTCAGGGCGCCCCAGCGCCTAACAGCCGCACAACAGTCACCGGGCTTTACGCCTGACGGGCTTAACGCCGCAAGGGTGGTAGCCTCTGTCCTTTGAGGGAGCCCAGAGTCATGTGATCAAGTCACCTGTCAATTGCCCCGCCTCCTCCAGGAAGCGCGATGGTGCAGCGATGCCGGCAAGAGCTCGAGACAGCTCGCAATGCCGGGTAAGTAAGAAACAGCTTCTGATCAGTTTAAAATTCTTTTCTGAATGAGCAACAGATTAAGGTGCACACTCTGCGCCTGAAAATAGTTTGTAAAGGGTTTCCTGAAATGTACTTCTCAAACCATCCATGAACTCTCGACTTGAGCTTCTGCCCATTGCATGCACCTGTGGGGGAAAAGCTTTGGCGGGGCAGGTTTGCTGAATGATACAGGGTATTGTGTTGTGTCGGCTGCATATGATGCACACGCCTTGAGCACAGTTATCTTTTGATTCAATCTGTAGATGGTGACATTAGAGCAGTGATCTTCATACTGTGAGGCTGGCCTCCCCTTTTGGGGGCCAGAAGGATGGCAAGGGGGGAACACAAGGCTCTTCAAAAAAGGAGCATGGTGACTGATTTCAATAGAAGTTATAAGAAGATATGGCATCTGTGGGGGCAGCAACACCATTTTTACTCACAGGGGGCTCGATAGCAGTATTTAACTAAAGGGGGGCTAAGTATCCACTGCATTAGAGCAAAAAATGAAACTAGAAGGAACATCAGGGGTGATGGAGGGAGAACCCAAGGCTTGACAGAGAAGCACAAATGTTGCATAGAGCCCAGGATACAGATGATGGTGCTTCATGACGTCATTTGTGCAAGCATTCATCTGCAGAGCCCAGACAAAAATAGCACCTTGCAGGGATGAAGGGGTGTGAAATGGAGCTGGGTTCTTGCATATCAAATCCAACTGCATTCTTACTTTGAAAGAGAAATGGCTACTCCTGTGACTGCTGCTGGCCTGGGACACTTCATGGCAGCTATTTAAAAAGCTTCAAATGGGGTATCACATCATTGCTTTACACTTAACAAGTGGCTACCTTGCAAATGTATTTGCATACAAGGCATGACTAACAGCATGAGGATCCATGCTGGGAGACCTGTTTTTCTGTTTTTTTGCTATTTTTATAAATATATACCGATGGAAAACAGATTGGGTTCTGTCTGTATAAATGTGTAAAAATCAGGAAAATGGAAAACAGGGAGCCCTAAAGACCAGCACAGCCTGTACAAGTCTCTGAGTCTGTCTTCTCTTTCTCTTTTACAGGAAGTCTTTGCTCTGATCTTATCGCCAACTGTTCATCTGGTCCTGAACAAGTCTCTGAATCTGTCTTCTCTTTCTCTTTTACAGGAAGTCTTTGCTCTGCTGTTATCGCCAACTGTTCATCGAGTCCATGCCAAAATGGTGCAACATGCACAGACACTACCGATGGGTACACGTGTGCTTGTCCGCAGATGCCCTTTGCGTACACCGGGCGGGACTGTGAACTACTTTATGACGAATGCTCTCTGAAATCCTGTCCAAGCAATGGAACCTGCAACAGCATGCCAGGAGTCCGGGGACACAGGTGCATCTGCAGGCCGGGTACACCATTAGCCAACTGTACCACTGGTGCCAGTGAGTGTGAGTGCGTGCATCCTTACTCAGAATGCACACCTACCGACAATGGATTTATCTGCCAATGCCCAAGTGGCTTTAGCGGCGTAGACTGCCAAGAAAAAGCTTTGCCATGTGTCAGTAACCCCTGCCAAAATAACGGCACATGCGTGGAAAGAGCGGGAAACTCCTACAGCTGTGCCTGCAGCCCCGGCTTCCGAGGTCCCCTCTGCGAAGAGGACATTATCGAGTGTGCCTCCAATCCGTGCCAAAATGGTGCCATCTGCATAGACAACATCAACGAGTACAGCTGCTTCTGTGTGCCTGGGTTTCAGGGCAATCACTGTGAAATTGACATCAATGAGTGCGCATCCAGGCCGTGCAGGTACAATGGCACCTGCCTTAACAAGATGGACCACTACGAGTGCAAGTGTGCTTTGGGATATATAGGTAAGTGTCACATGCATTCACTATCGTGCAAGACCTTGCAGCGTGTGTGGAGAGACTGCCACCTAGAAGAGAGGGGGGTTTAAACTGGCTCCCTTTTGACTAATGGGTGCAGTAGAAGGCTTGAATCATAGATTTTGTTTTTTGAATTTGTAATGCACAATTCCCGTGAGACCTAGCAGAGAGTGCATCTGGGTGCAGATTTTAAGATCAAGGCCGCTTTTTTGGGCGACCTAAAGACGCTGCATTTGATTAGTTGGGATGCCCGTGAGAAGGGCGTTGCAATAGTCAAACTTAGAATTCACTAATGCCCCAACTACCAATGAACGACCATTATCGGCATTAAGAGGCAGAAGAGGCTTCGGGAGTTTAAGGTGAAAATAAACCGATTTTACAGTTTCACTGACTTGCAAATTGCAGTTTAGATTGGCCTGCCCGATACATCTGATTTTTTGCACTTTGGTGGAAAAGGTCCTTGTAACACCAAAAAGGGCTGAACAAGGAAAGCAAGGCATCATATTAGCTATTTCTTTCTTTGATCCAAATACAATAATCTTGGTTTTCGAGGGATTTAACACTGAAGCTTATTCGCCAACATCCAGTCTTTTATCTTGCACGCCCAAAATGATAGATACATGTACCGCTGCTTCGAGGGGATGATTTAGCCGAACGTAGATTTGAGTGTCGTCGGCGTATGAGTGGTAGCTCATGTTGAACTGGGAAAAGATACTCAGCAATGGGCAGAAAAACATGTTAAATAACAATGGGGACAGGAATGATCCCTGATGCCTACCACACTTACCTTGTAAGGAGCTAGAGCAGTGTGGGCCCATTTTGACTTGCTGAGTGAATGATGTAAATCATTTCAAAGAATCCTTAGAAACCCGAGCCACTGAGGTCAGTCTTGAAATAAGAATGTCAAGTCCACAGTATCGAACGCCGCCGATAGATCCAGCAGGACCAGCATGCTGATATCACCATCGTCAGCGCCCCGCTAAATGTCATCCCAACATAGACACGTGCCATTTAAGTACCGTGATCTGGTCTAAATCCCAAATTATAGATATCCAAGATCCCATGGTCTTTCAAAAAGCTTGTAGTTGTGTGGTGACAATGTCTTCTAGGATCTAAGAGGGCCAAAGCAGACCAGCAATGGGTCAGTAATTTGATAGCACTGTATGATCCAAAGTTGTCTTTTGAAGTAGTAGGGTATGATATGATTTTTTTAGATCGGTTGCAACATGCCTTGAAACAACGAGGCATTAATGAAGGTAGGCATAAACCCACTCAATGCCAATGCATGTCGTTTAGCCAGGTAAACTGGGATAGGGTCATAGTTGAAGTTAGTCGGTTTTAATACAGAAATAAGATTAGGGACCACTTCTGGGCTGACACGAGAGAATGCAAAACAAGTTACTGTCTGATCAACTATAGATTCTGTATCTACATCCAATATGGGAACATCCTGGTTTGCTGATTGGTAATCAATATTCATCTGAATGAAGTTAATTTCATCCATAAAGAAATCATTGAACTAATTTGCCATCCTAGATGATGGGGAAAGATGAGGGGAGGTAGATAGAGGGGAGGCTAAACTCTTTATAGCAGCAAAGAGGGCTTTTTATCTATTGTTGCCAAGAGCAATATGATTCTGAAGACATAAGGATTTAGCTGAGATGATCCCTTTTTTATAGATGTTCAAGGCTATTTTTGCAGGCTGACGATCTATAGGACTTCTTAAGATGGTCACATTTCTGTTGAGCTACTCATTCTTTGGCTATCATTGAACAGTGCCAATGATCAGTACAGCTTACTGGTCATTCCGAAGAATTGCTATTGGGCAAAATGGCGCATGAGTAAAATATGTATTATAGCCCTTGAAATGTTGATTAATGGGTCTCATTGGGCATGCTGCAGGCTATACGACCCAGTATAGCCCACACATTACTGAGAGAGCCACACTCCAAGCTTACTGGCAGCACACACAAACCTGGAACTGGAATTTCCCACAATGGCCATGGTGGAATTGTTTTATATATGATCAGCAGGCCCGTTCATATTTGCCTGAATCCGATTCCCCATGACTGTCCAGGTGGATTTAAATGCTGCCAGCAGGCCCCTCTATATCTATGTGAGTGTAAACGCCAAAAGCGAGATAGAGAATGTTAACCGTCCTCTTATAAAGACATAAAAACGCATTATTTCCATCCACCATTCCTGCCTTTTTGACTCTTTATTCTTTCTCATGAAACAGCGAGGGGGGGTTATAATAACTTTATAGGGCCTGCCCTCTGACTGTCCCTGGAGTTGCGGGCCAACAAACCTCATTAAACCCCCCCTCGCTGTGCTCCTTGACCTTTTGTCAGCCATCAGGGCCTATAATGCCCATATAGACCATGGGCATGTTCTATAAAGCTTAACAAGAACATTGGAATGTTGGCTGTGCTGTTGCAGACAATGGAATGGCAGAAGACAATGTCTGGCATAAGTCGATAGTCTCAAACCTCCAATGTTTGTTCTTTGCCTTCCCTTTTTTTAAACCGAACAGTCTACCCTTATTGGGTGAAGTGTTCTAATAGCATTACACCCCTTCTGCCTTTGGCTAGCACGACTGTTAATGCCCGGTCTGGCCCTCAATGAAGGGCTGTAATGGTATAATCATAGATGAATTCCCAGGGCTCTGATGAGGGTAGAGACCCTCAGAATCACTGTGACAGTGACTGGAAACAGCGCTGGGGCATTACGGATGCTCTGTTGTTAAGATGCTTGAGGCTCAAGGGGCACTTGATCGATTTGTCTTGTTTGGGGGATTCCTCCTGACAGATGCATGATTCTGATTTGGGATATACTTCCCGTTGAACGATTTTTCCTGTTTAAGGGATTCATGCTGTTTGTGGGTATTCCTCTTAATGGATGGTTCTGGTTTCGGGGATACTCCCTGTTGAAAGATGCTTCCTGTTTAAGGGATTCTTCCTGTTTACGGGGATTCCTCGTAAATGATTCTGGTTTGGGGAGACTCTCTGTTGCAGAATATTTCCTGTTTAAGGGATTCTTCCTGTTTGTGAGGATTTCTCCTCATAGATGGATGATTCTGGCTTGAGGAGAATCCCTTTTGGAACATTCTTTCTGTTTAGGGGTTTCTTCCTGTTTACGGGGATTCCTCCTCATAGATGGATGATTCTGGCTTGAGGAGACTCCCTTTTGGAACATACTTTCTGTTTAGGGGTTTCTTCCTGTTTACGGGGATTCCTCCTCATAGATGGATGATTCTGGCTTGAGGAGACTCCCTTTTGGAACATACTTTCTGTTTAGGGGTTTCTTCCTGTTTACGGGGATTCCTCCTCATAGATGGATGATTCTGGCTTGAGGAGACTCCCTTTTGGAACATACTTTCTGTTTAGGGGTTTCTTCCTGTTTACGGGGATTCCTCCTCATAGATGGATGATTCTGGCTTGAGGAGACTCCCTTTTGGAACATACTTTCTGTTTAAGGGATTCTTCCTGTTTACGAGGATTCCTCATAATGATTCTGGTTTGGGGAGACTCCCTGTTGCAGAATATTTCATGTTTAAGGGATTCTTCCAGTTTGTGAGGATTTCTCCTCATAGATGGATGATTCTGGCTTGAGGAGACTCCCTTTCGGTGCAGACCGCCTTTTTAGAGGATTCTTTCTGTTTGCGGGGATTCCTCATGAGGACGGATGATTCCAGTTAGGGGGATAATCCCTGTTGGAGGATACCTCCTGTTTAGGGGATTCTCAGATTCTTCCTGTGTGCGGGATTCCTCATGAGGGATGGATGTTTCTGGTTTGGGGGATGCTCGCATTTGGAGCACACTTCCTGTTTAAGGGATTCTTCCTGTTTGCGGGACTCCTGATGATACGTGGATGATTCTGGCTTGGGCCATGCTTTCCCTGTGAGGGAGGTTTCTGGACTGTTTAATGTGCCCTCGTTGGGGTCTTGATAATTGGTAGATGATTGTAGTTTGTTCAGTGGTCACTGATGACGTCCCTAGATGCTGCAACAATGCTCCCTGGGGTGGAGCATTTGAACCCGAGGACAGATAGATTAAAGGAGCCTGTTGATCTCAGCACACAGGAAGAGGAATAGGGACAATACTTCTTAAACAGGTAGGGCAGAGCCATCTCTTGTGTACATTGAACAGGCACAAGGTTTTGAGGAGCATCTTGTCCTTGACCGGAAACCAATGTAAGGAAGCACTAGATATGTGATGTCTTTTTCAAAGACTTAGTACAAAATGGACAGACACATACTGTCGATGGAAGCAGATGGGAGCCCCGAAAAAGGAGCTCTCCTTGCCAACAAGAGAACTAAAGAGAGCACCTCTCCCAATGTCTCATTTTAAAGAGGATGGAAGAAAGGACACATGAGGTTTGTTGAGGCTTAAATAAGCTATGGAGAGTAGCGATGTGCCAGGGTCTATCCGTAGACCTAGGCTCTGGATAAGGCCTGGGAAATGGGAAGTGAAATACAGGAGGAGAGCAAAGGATGGGCAGAGGGAGAGATCACAGCTCTGTCTAGGAAGGCTGAAGAAAGAGATGTTCAACCTTTCATCTATTGAGCTGCAGCCAGCCTAGAGACAGAGCAACCCCCTACGATAGAGACTTGGGAGTGGAACGTAAAGCTATACATACAAAGCCGAGTATCATCCGTGTATGGTGGATCCTAGCCTCTAACATATAGAGGATGGAGAAACGAGGGTGCAGATAAGTGTTGAATAAAACAAGGGCGAGAAGGCAGCCTTGGAGCAGCCTAGAGGCCAGTGATAATTCTTGGCATGCCAGGAGAAAAGGCAGAAGCAGATTTGCCAACCTCCGCCTGTAAGAAAAGAGTGGCACCAGCGAAGGATGGTAGCGGAAAGTCAGGCCACTGAGCATCAATGGGCCAATAGGATCATTTGCTGCATTGCATAGAAGGTCTCTTAAGGGCCAAGAAGATGAACATCAGGGGCCAGATTACAGAAACCGTGCACCAGTGCAAGAGCAGGCTTTCACGGTATTAGCACTAGTGCAAACGATGGGACATATTAGAACATCTTTGCACCGTGGCAAGTGTAGTTTGGCATGTTATAAGCACAAGGAGAAAAATTGCCCTAGTGCAAAAAAGATACATTTTCAATGCATTTTTGCATCAGCGCAAACTTTGCCCTAGTTCTAATACCATTCCGTATTATCACTAGAGCAAAGTTTGCCCTGGTGCTCATAGCATGCCAAACGATACTTGTCACTGTGAAAAGATTTTCTAATGTGCCTAAGTGTTTTTTAAAAATAGGGCACACTTTGCACCTGTACTTGCACCAGTGCAAAGTTTCTGCAATCTGGCCCCAGAGGTTGGTGTTTAGACACCAATCTGTTTCCTAATGTAATTATATGTTTAGCGTTGTAATAATATATTTCTGTAGTTAGGTATGAGGTTTGGGTGCAATGGAAACATATTTGCACATGGAGGTCATCGTTGACCGCCCCTCATCCAGTCAGAAAGCTCAGAATGCAGCTAATAACTACAAGCATTGACTGCATTCAGAGACTTTTGACTTCAGAAGCAGACAGGGAAACAACAGACAGAATTGCACTGCATTCAGGAAGCACCAATGCAAATTCCCAGCAAGTCACTGCTGCATCAAAGTGACCTAAGTGAAAGCTAAAGCATGGACACATGCTTACACGTTCACACAGGGAAACAGGTCACTTTTACATTACACCTTATGCATGCTCATGTTATAAACATTCCAGTTCAACCAAGGTGGCAATTAAATTGCAATGCCTTGCTTTTAAAGAGAACCTTGTTATATAGATTTTTTTTAAAACACATTTTATTTACTAACACTTTGCTCATTATTAAATTACTGTATTATGTTCCTTTTCTCACTCCTCTGCAAAACCTATATGGCCATCAGCACTATGTGCTTATCACCTTATATACGTTGTGAGGGGTCATTATCGCTTGGGATAATGACTGTTCCCCAACTTGCGGCCCTTGGTTTCATCTTGAGCCATTATTTGTGGGCAGGTCATTATCCCGCATTAAGGACCCCTCCATTGGTCTATAAGGATAACATATAATCTAGCACATTGTGCAGTAGCACACAACCACTCTCTTTTCACTTTACATTTACGTGTTTAATGCAGGGCAATCCTGAGAATGGATTCTGTTTTGGGTTCATTTCAGTGTTGCTTGATTTTAAACGGCAGTGTTCCATATGGTGATTATTTGGCATTTGCAATTTCAGAAGTGGCACACATTAGGCAGGTGATTTTGTATCATACATGTGTCTCACATGTATGTGATTTTGATGGACGTTGGGGTGTCCTTGCTGGGACTTAAGTGGTGGATGGCCATTTGCAATTTGGGTTATATTACAGCCTTGTAGATTGTGGACGGGGTCGTTACTGGGAGATAATGACCTGCCACCAAGTTCTCCTTGGGCCATCATTTGGGGAATGATCGTTATCAGCGATAATGACTCCTTCCTAGGTCTATAAGGCTATTATCACATGGTGCTACTTTCAATCAATACATGTTTTGGAATATTTCTGATAAAGTAAAACTTTAAGAGCAAGTAAACAGACAAACTGAGTTAATAAATTAAATGTGGTCTTATTTTGTAGCACTTAAAAGAATTGTTGTCTTCATAAGTCAAGCATTTTAATTGTAGCTTGGTTGAACTGGAACACGTTTAACTTAACATGCATTAGGCATCATTTACAAGTAAATGGTTTCTCTACAAGAAAGTAAAGGCATTTTCCAATTTTTAATCTTTCTCTTGTGTGTGTTTAATACCATGTTGCAGCAAAAAACAAGTCCTGCCAGAGGAAGTGTCTTGTTAAAATAAAATCTTGCCTGGAAATTGCATTGTTGCTTCCTGGTCTGCTCCCGAAGACAGAATTTTCAGAATGTATTCAATACCAGTCGTTATTGACTTCACTGTAAACATTCTGATTGGCTAAGAGGAGGTCAATAACGCTTTCCATGTGCTAATAACGTTTATTTGTTTGGGCAGTTGCACATGGTACAAAGAAATTTCAATCAAAGTGCATTTGCGCTGTGAGCTAGTGAAACACTTTTGGGACTGTTGAAGGGGCTTTGAATGCCTTTGTTTATCAACTAGTGTATTCAAGTATGCGCTTAGGAGATAAGCATACTCGCAGTTGCCCTGCTGTTTGAAAACATTATGATGTTTATACCACACACATTTTGTGCCTGTTTGTAATGTATGTTACTTTCTATCATTAGTCATAAGATGGAGAGTCGGGATTCCAGAACATTCTAGATGGATATACCTAGCGCGAGTTGATCTTCGAAGATGACCCCCTATCTTCTTGCAGATATTCTCAAAGCAGCAGAGTTCACACGGACGGATGGGAGTGGGCACAACAGAACTGCTCTAGAGTTTGAATATTGAAGGGTTGATTCCGAGCTTATTATCAAAAGAGTGTGGAAATATGACATTCTCCCCTCCATTTCCAGGACCACCATTCAAAAGTGGGTGAAAGTTTTGGAGGGGGAGGTGTTGTGCTTTCCAGCAGAAAAAGCTGGAATGGAACAGGTCAAGCCCGGTGGTACTCAGGAAAGGGAATGGGGTGAATTGGGAAAGGTACTCTCCTGGTTCCTTTGGGATATTTGGCCCGTTCTCCCTCTTCTTCTCAGAGTGGTCTGACCTCACCTCTTCTCTCCTGACCTCCACCTCCAAGCTTCTCCTCCTCAGAGATTTCAATATTCTCCTTGACTTCCCTGATACAGCCTCTGGACTCTTCCGCAACCTCTGTGACACTCTTTCCCTCTCCATTCTTCACTCCGATCCGATGCACCTAGCTGGACACACCTTGGATGCTCTCCTCTCTGCTTACATCCCCATCTCCAACCCTCTCACCACTCCTCTCTCCTGGTCTGATCATACTCTCCTGTCCTCTCACCTGGACCTCCTGGGATCCCCGGCTAAGCCCCGGACTGCACTACCAGTCCCCTTCTCCGCCTTTCGCCTCGATGCCGAAGGTCTGTCTGTGCGCTATACTAATGTAAAAATAAATAAATTAAGCGTGTCTCAGTTGCTGCTTTTGCTGCCACCTTCATCCATCCCCCAAGTCCTTCCTCTGACTCTCCCTCTGACATAGCCCTTACTAACATTCAACTCTCCATCTCCAACGCTCTCGACATCCTTCCTCCTGTTGAGTATCCCATGAAGCCTGCCTCCAAGCGCAAGACCTGGTATGACTCTAACCTCTCTGAAACGCAAGTGCAGAGCGGCTGAGCAGAAGTGGCAGGCTTTGAGAACATCCTCTGACAAACCGGCCTGCCGTCTACTCCAAAGGCAATATAGACCCTGCATCTGCTCAAAAAAGATGGCCTATATCCAAGCTGGCATCTCTGGAGCCACTAACAACACGGCTGAATTTTTCAAAATCTGCAAGAAGCTCACCAATTCTAATGCTGTCGCCCTTTCTCCTCTGCCTTAATTGGCCCTCTGCACTGCACTGACCTCCCACTTCATCACTAAAATGCAGGAAATCCTGTCCTCAATCTCCTCTACACCACTCCCTTCTCACTCATCCGCTCTCAGGCATCCCTTACCCTCCTCCCTCCCTCCTACTATCCTCTTCCTCTCCCATATCATCTGATGAGGATACTAGACACGTCCGCTCTATAGAATTCCCATCCAAACAGATGCTCCCCTGCTCTTCTAGAACTATTAAGGACAACATTTGTCTCCCTTGCTCCTGCCTTGGCTGATTTCTGCAATCACTCCTTTGCCACTGGATCCTTCCCCTCACTTCTCAAGCACTCCCTTTTGCACCCTCTCCACATAAAGTCTTCTTCTGACCCTTCCAGTCCGGCTAACTACCACCCTATCTCTATTACCCCCTTCCTGGGCAAACACTTGGAGAAGCTGGCCATTTCCCAGCTTATCCACCACTCTGAATCGGTTGTTTGTTTCCACTGATCCTTCCTCTCTGGCTAACTATCGCCGATATCCATTACTCCTTTCATGGGCAAACTCTTGGAAAAGCTGGCCATCTCCCAGCTTAATCGTCACACAGAATCTGTTGGTTGTCTCCACGACCACCAGTCTAGCTTCAGAGCAGCCAGAAGCATGGGAACTACTCTCCTGAACATCCGTGAAGACCTGGTCTCTAACCTCGAATCTAACCTTTCCTCTGTCCTCACTCTCCTCAATCTCTTTTCTGCTTTTGATATGGTCAACCATGCCATACTGCTCAACCACCTCCATGATAACCTGGGCATCAACAATCAAGCTCTGGCCTGGATGACCTCCTTTCTCACTGATTGACCCTCCCAGCTTGGGCCCTTCCTCTCTTCTATCTCTCTCTACCTGTGGTGTACCCCAGGCGTCTATTCTTTCTCCCTGGCTGTTCAACCAATAACTGGCACCTCTTGCTCACTGCATCACTACTCTCTGCTCCAACATTCAGTGTTATGCAGATGACACCCAGCTCTCTTTTAGGCTCCCCTCAGCCACCTCCACTCCTTCTCTCATTCCTGACTGTCTTTCCGCAATCCAGGAGTGGTGTGCCGCCAACGATGTCTGCCTTAATGCCAGTAACACAAGCTCCCTCCTCTCCTCTCTCTCTCTGGCCGCCCACTCTGGGCCCTCTTCCTTCTCCAACCTGTGAGGTTAAAAACCTTGGAGTCATCTTTGACTCCACCCTCTCCTTCTCCCCTCACATCTCTGATGTCTCTAAGAAGTCAAACTATCAGCTGCACCTCACCTTCCTTTCCTCACTTTCCCACAGAGGCTCACTATCTCCAGAGCTCTGGTCCTCTTTAGGCTGGACTACTGCAACAGCCTCTTTCTAAATCTTCCTACCTCTACTCTCCGTCCTCTACAACTAATCCAGAACAGGACTGCAAGACTTGTCCTTGGCCTAAAGCCCAAGGAACATATCTATTCAGCACTGAAATCTCTTCACTGACTCCCAGTGACAGCAAGGATCAAGTTCAAGACCCTTTGCATCTTCCACAAGGCATTCTGGGGCATGGGACCGCACTACCTCCAATGCTCTTTTCCTAAACACCTCCCTTCTTGAGCTCTCCACTCATCCACCTCCAACTCTCTGCGGGTCAGTCGCTTTTCCAAGCAGAGAGTTGGGGGCAGATATCTTTTTTCGCTGGGACCTCCCTCTGGAACAGCCTCCCTGCCTCTCTCAAACTTGAGCAGAACCACCTCCGGTTCCGGAAGCAACTCAAGACCTTCCTCTTCACCTCTGCCTTTTCTCTTCCGCTCCCATACTGATGACCCGTCTGGTCCATGCAGACCCATACTGAACTCTCGCCCAGGTCCTCACTTGTCCTGCTGCATCTACCTTGCACTGCAACCTGGCTCCCACAGCACTTGTGGTCTGTATCTGTAACCCTACAGGCCCCTCTCTCTGCACTTAAGAGGCACCCGTTGGCTGCACTTTTCTATACCTGCACTGAGCCACCAGCTTGCACCACTTTTTGATTACCTGCGTTTCTCCATCCTCCTGCCTTTTTTTTGCACTGAGCCCATCCTCTCCCCTCACTTGCAGGATCTGAATGACACAGGGCCTAGTAAGATCATTGTTTTGTCCTCCCTCTGTTCCCCCCCAACTTGTCCTGTCGCGCCTAGAAATTCTTGTGTACAGGCGCGTGATAAATATCATATCATATAGAAGAGAAGCGGCAACAAAAAGGTTCAAAACGCAAACCTTTATTAAACGTTACATCATTAGAAGTCACCCTTGGAACATAAGGAGCATTAGATAAAACAAGGAGGCAACGCACAGTGTATGCTATGAAAGTGTGCAGTGCAACAAAAATACATTTGAAAACGGAGGAGGTAAAACTCAACAAAAATTCTAAATGATGACATGAGATACAAACCATGACTTAAGCAACTTAAGTATTAATGTGGATGATGAAAAAAGAAATCATAAAAGCAGTAATGTCACTTACAATCCTGCAAATACTCTGAGGAATAATTATAAAAGGGGCCCTGTCATGAGTCATTTTATTTTAAAACATTGAAGTCATTGCTAAAGCTACCTTGCAGAACAAAAAAAGACATGTAAACATGCTAAATAGCCACAAAGAGGGCCTTCCACATGGTTACTGAGGCGGCCATCTTTCCAAAGCCCTTGCCTGGGCCCATGACTCCTGTAACAAACTATCAATGATAGTCTAAACTGATCAGGATACTTTCTAGGCAGTGAGAGGCAATGGCTGCTGTCACAGCATATTCCTAATTTCTTCACTATAGGAAACATTGTTCAACTCTGAAGTGCAATGATACAGATCTGAAATGTATTAGTTCCCAAGTGGCACATACTTAAAGCTATTTGGAAATAATGTTTAGACTCTATTTCCACCTATCTTTTCTTTGTTCTATCTTTCATTTTTTCTTCTCTGTTCTTTTTTCTCTTTGTATTGCTCTTGCTTTCTTTATTTTTCATAATTGTGTTCTTCCTGTCCTTCTTTTCTTTTTTAACTTCCTTTTATGTACTTTTTGTTTCCTTTCTTTTTGCATTTCTTTTCATCTCTCCTCTCTTACCTTTCTTCGGTTTTTCGTTTCACTTCTTTTATTCTCATTCCATTATTGGATTTTCTCAATTCCTTTCATTCTTCCTTTTTTCATTAATTCTTTGATTCTTGTGTTCTTTCATTCTTTCTTTTGTTTTCTTTCATTCTATAATTCTTTACCTTATTTCATAATTCTGCCTTTATTTACTATTTTCCTTCTTTCATTTTGTAATCCATACATTCCCTCATTCCATCCTTTCTTCTTACCTTTTCCCTTTATTCTTCATGACTTTCTTTTATTCCATCATTCTCTGTTTCTTTCTCACATTCTTTCTTACTTTCTTTCCAATGTTCTTTCCTTCATTACACCATTATTTCTATACTTTTCTTATTTTGATCGTTGTTTGGGGAGGAGGATAGCTTAGGGCAATGTGTTTGTCTTGGAAGCAAGACAATGCAGCGCAACATAGGTTTGAATCCCAATCCCACCCTTAGAAATCACTCACTGAAGCGCTTTTTAAAAGAACAAATATGATTATTTTAAAAGTTTCTCTTTCCTTCCTTCTTATTTGTTTTCCTTTATTCCAACTGTTTATTTTCTTCACTCCACCGTTCATTCTTTCTTTTGTTTCTTCATTACATTTTTCTAAATCTTTTTTCTTTCCTTCTTTTTCCCTTTTTTCTTTAATCCTATCTTTCTTTCATTCCTTCTATCTTAATTTCTTCCCTTTCTTCTTTCCATAGTTCATTATTTCTTTCCATCTTTCCTTCTGTCCTCCATCTCTCCTTTTATTTGTCTTTCTTTCTTTTAATTCCATCTAACATTTATTGTTTCACTTCATTCTCTTGCTTGCTTGATTTTCTCTTTCATTCACATTCTTGCAGGGCTCCGGTCCCAGAGTTAAGTTTGGGTTGGGGGAAGGGGAATTGGGATTTTCTAAAGGAAAACCAAAACACAAACCCAGGAAGGGCATCAGGTAGCTGGATCAGCGGGCTGGGATTGTGTATTCTCGCTCGCTGGTCCAGCCACCTAATTGGCTGAGTGCCCTTCCCCGGATGCAAAATATGCACACAGGGTCTTATGAAATAAATAATACAAATGTACATCATTCTTTAATTGTATCAATTATAATTTTTAATTCTTATACAGCACTTCATGCCAGATTCCTTCCACATGTAAGCACAGTAACTATGGGTGTTTCTATTACCTTATTGAATCGCAGGTTGAATGACTGAGTCAACTCTGTTGGATTTGAATTTGTGAAGTGCAGGCGTGTCCCATATTAAAGGCGAGTGCTTACAACATACCTTAGCCACACAGCTGTGCATGAAACATGTTTTGCCATGACATGTTAATAACTCATTCATCTCCAGTTACATATGAATCATCTTTAATGATTCTTTTCTACACCAGTTTGTCTTTCAGGCAATAAGTTTCCGCCTTGACTAAAAAGAAATCCTGCCAACAACTGCATACAATCAAAAACGTCTTCCCCCTGATTGCATCAGACCCCAAGATGGAAGTGTTGCATGCACTGATCATTAGCAAACTAGACTATTGCAACTCCATGTAACTTGGTCTTCCAAAGTACCTCCTGAAACAAATGCAACTCATTCAAAAGAGTCTCTGTGATGGATAGTGCTCTGCCCGAATAGACGATTATGATGCATGGTGCGCCACATGCGTCTGCATGTTTTTCTGCTGGCCATTGGAATGTCATCCAGGTGACCACTGCACTGGCCTTATCCTTGTTGGATTATTCCAAGGGTGCCCAACTGGATCTTCCTATGTTCCTGACCAAATGTCTTCAGTTGATGTAAAATGTGGTTCCATTCCTCTTATTGAGACTTCAGACATGTAATCATGTGAGTCTGGCACTGCAAGTGTTACACTGGAACCCATGTTTTAGCCTGGTAGAGTTCAAGGCTGTGCGCATGATGCACAAAATATGGTATGTTATCGCTATTGCTTTTTTGCAATATACATTTAAAAAATACACAGACACAGACATCTGATGTCTGCCTCAATGTTTCTTCTGGTTGTGCCAAAAACCAGAAAGAAACCATACTGTGACAAATACTTTGCTGTATGTGCCGCAAGATTGTGGAAGTCTCTTACTATCAAGCTTATATCGCAAGCAGATTATTTCAGTTTAAAAAAAAAACAACTAGAAACCCATATCTATGAACAACCTACTTATTAACCACAACTCTTTATATTGTGCTCATTGGTATTTAGCTGTTTTCTCAGCTTCAGGAAGCCATCTGGATGGTGTCAGTGCACGACATAAACCCCCTAACATAGTATAAAACATATCCAAATGTATTCAAAAGCATAAGAAAACGTAAGGATATGAAATTTATCCTACACATGCACAACCAGTGAAAGCCAGTCTCGCAATAACCCAGGAAAGTGGGAATCCCTCTACCAAAAACAGTAGATAATGACCTATCAACTCTTCTCAGGAACAACGCAATTGAGAGAGCCACTGAGCCGACACCATGGGTCTCACCATTAATTGTAGTCCCAAAGTCTGAAGCACATGTCAGACTTTGTGTAAACATAAGGTTACCTAGCACAGCAATTGAGAAGAGAGAGAGGGATAAAGAGAGAGAGAGAAAGAGAGGGAGCGAGGGAGAGAGAGAGGGAAAGAGATAGAGAGAGAGAGAAAGAGAGAGAGAGAGAGAAAGAGAGAGAAAGACCCTGGGGTTTGTACAGAGGACCTGATTATCCATATAAATCATGGAAACATCATCCCAAAGTTGGATTTAAACAAAGGGTACCACCAGCTTGTGCTGCACCTCAAATCCAGATACATCACTTCTTCTCCACTCGTCTGACAGTTTCATTTAATTATAAAAGACAAAATGTATGAATTTCCTCAACTATTTATTGGCAAATATTGACCAGGCACTGCCCCTTTCTTTCTACACGTGAAACATTTAAGCTTTGATTAAAAAACACATTTGCATCTTTCACCTGGAGTAGTGCATGCCCCTGCAGCGGCATAACCATCATGGACATTGCGCACACATGGTGGTCGAAGCTGGCCCGCAGCGTGGCATGCCCTGTGCTTTGTTAAGGAGATAAGCATGGGGCCCTCAGCATGGCTCACAAGGGTGGGGGCCCACATTTTGTGCTACACCACTGTCTCTGGTAGAGCTGCAGTGTGGTGTAACTGTTTCGATTGAACTACACCCAGGCACGTCCCTGGTACCAGCCGGTACATGACATGTTGCACATCTCACAGATGGCGTCTGCGTGCAGGAATGCCCCTGTAGCTGCCAGAAGTTCACTGGAAGGGGTTGGATACTTTTATCTTGCAGACAAAATGAGCAAAGAGATGACAGAGCACCTGCCATCTTTATAATGATATAGACTGCCCACAGTTTGCACAACCCCCCCTCGCATTGACACTGCGGTATCAACCAACTAGCAGTACTTGAAAAAATAAATATTTTATAAAGAGTGTTTCACCCAGAAACCATTACAAGAGAAATTAATGGTATATATAGGGGTTGTACAACTCTAGGCCTGGAGGGCCAGAAACATGTTGGTTTTTCAGGATACCCTTCATTAGTATTCATGAGATAAATGTACATACAATATTCTGAATGTATGCACGCTTTTTCTCATGGCTATTATTGAGGGCTATGGTGATAACCTGTTAGTATTCCGGCCCTCAGGGCCTGGAGGTGGAGAACCCTGGGTGATCTTAAGTCAAATCCCGCACATTAGCATCAGCGTTACTGACCAACTGGCCGCTGGGTGCAAAGGATTGTGTGAGACAGCAACCGGTGGCCAGTTCCTTGACCGTCTGTGTGGCAAATACATGAGCCTTAAAAAAGCACAACAGAGCCAACCCTCTATGGCACCATTTAGCTGCCTTTTAAACTAAGCTACATTCTTACAATAACATTTAACATTTTGTCACTGCGGGTACACCATGGACATATGCACATGCATTCGTAATGATATCAGAACTGGGGTCTGTAACCTTTCGCTCGCCAGATGCTTTGAACTACAACTCCTATCAGCCTTAGAAATCATAGTGCATTGTGAGGGATCATGGGATCTGTAGTTCGGATCAACTGGGGAGTCATAGGAGATTAGATGAAACACACCTTGCATCTACATGACATTTAATTTGTGCTTTATTCGTTGGTCAGGGACAGACAGAAACACAGTGAATGGTGTAGGGTGGGGAAGTACCAGGCCCATCCTACCGGTCCTTTTCCTGTCACATGGATTCAATATGGAATTGCAATATTTGCCTCTGGTATAGTAAGTGACATTGTTTGCCTGATGTAATGTACTGTTTCCATGACTTCCCTTGGAGAGAAAAATATATAGTGATATTGCTGAGACTGACTATGCTGACTACTGCTGATGGGATTTGTAGCCCCAAACATACGGAGAGCCAAAGCGTGCAGATCCCTGTCATAGGACCTGAGATTTTAAACATGCATCAATTTGGTAGCCTGTTTCTGGTCTCTCTGGAATTTTTCTCCATGATCTTTTGATCTGGGCACATCACTGAAAATGAGGGCCCCCGCAAAGTGATGGATACAGTGGTAATACAACATGCCTGGTTATGCCTCTCTTCATCAATCCCCTTCGGGTCTCAAGGTGTTTTGGACTGCAAACCCCATGATACTTGGCCATTGACTATACTGGCGGGGCTGATGTGATCTGCAGTCCAAAACCTCTGCAGATCCAAAAGTTGTGGACCCTGGACTAGCCCAGCATTCTTCTTGCTCACCTTAAGTTCCAGAAATGCACTGTTTGGTAGTTCTGTTCACGTCAACTGCCCATCCATTGACTTCACTGCCTTTTGTTGGAGACAACTATGAGGCAAACATTAATGCAGGGAGTTGTTCCCCCCTCAATTAAAAGTGCCACACCTATATACATATTTATATTCTTCCATCTAGCCCTGTCTATGTACCATATCATACCACTTAGATCCCTCTCCCATGCACCATAGATAAGCCAAGAATCAGGCCAGCATGTAGAAAGAATATATATTTATTAATTAAAAGGAAAATTAATATTTGTACAAAATCTCAAATCATGCCACCTCACTCCGTGGCCCAAATGCTTTTCTTTCCTAACAATTCACTTTTCACACAAATTGAAAACACTAGTTGGTTTAGGTTAACACAGATTACAGACTATTTAACCCCATGTACAGTTTTCCTTCATTGGTTATTTCCACCCAGGTTACATAGAAACACAGGTCTATAGACTAGTTTGGATACCTTGTTCACTCACAAACTACTCTTAATGTACACAGTTGTGCAGCACCCTGGACATGGCAAAACAATTTCTCTTCACCATATGCTTTACATGGTGTTTACTTTAAATAACATGCAACACTTTCCTATTGGCAAAAGCAATTTCACACATGCAGCAGTATTTATTTTTAATTTCCTTGTGCACTTGGCAATGCTAGCAGTGTTGGAGCACAACTTTTGAATACAAACCATTGTTGTGTAAATGGAACCCCTTTTCCTCCACAACTATGAAATTAAGTCTCTCTCTTCTATCAGGTGTCACTTTCCCACCCTCTGCAGAGATGTGCTTTTAACTCAGTGACTTTGCTCTTTTTAAGTTGGCAAGACACTTTTCTGCCCAAAACCAGAAATTAAGTTTAATATGGCAGCCTCCCAGCTTTAAGGCAGGATCTGGGGAATAGGGAGCAGTTGGGAATTTTGTTTTTATGCACCCCTCCCTTTAGGGAATTTTGGGGTTAGCAAAAAGAAATAGGAGTACCCAATTCATTTAACAGACTATATTTCTATCCACACTGGAAGCGATGTTGTTGATTTTGAATTTCAACAAAATCAGCCTGTATTGGTTGGCTATAGGGGAATTCATTAAATTATTATTTAATAAAAAATACTAAGAATCTACTTGGTCTTCCCGCCCAATGAATAAGGGAAGATATTAAATCAAATAGATCCCCACAAGACTTGGTTTGGTTGGACAGGTTACTTACATAGAATATCTCTGGGTTTTGTGCTCAGTAAAATACATTGCCTCCTGGATCATCTCATGGGGAAAGGACGGGGATCTGGTTAGGTGACCTCTCCTGGTTCAGGGATGGATACCTCCAGAATCCATCCCTTTATTTGCCTCTCCAGGTTCCCTCGAGATTTTAGTCTTTCTCCTGGACTAATCCACCTCCCAGGCAATCTTGGTTCTCCAGCAATTTTTCCAGCATTTCCTACTCAGATGATTTCAGAAATCTCTCCCTTTTCCCATTGTATTTCTCCTTATGAATCTTTAACAACTCCCCAAATTATCTAAATGATCAGGTGTCAGCTAATTGGCTCTTGATCTGGATTGGGCATTTTAGTTAGTGGGTTTCTTGGGAGTGTATGACACCACCCCCTTGATTATCTTTCTGATCAATTTTACAATTGCAGCTAAAATCTACAACATGGTGGTTTTCTTCAGTTTACAAATAAGCATCATACAATATATATGGTTGCATTTGTCTGACCATGCTGGATTTAATGAAATGTGTCTGGCATTGGCTCTATGTTGCAGATTCAAATGTATTCAACAAATATAACAGTTATCAACACCAATTTTCTATACAGATATCTAATTCAACAAGCTATCATCTCCCAAAGCTGCGCTTTGTGACATTTTCTAGGAAGCTGTCATCACATTTCAGCTTATGACTTCAGTTCCCACGGTTGCATTGTTATAAATCAACAGCTAGGGCTTCTCATTAGCTTTTTAATGACATTTCTATCATTATTGTGTGTATTATGGTTCCCGAGATAATGGCTTAAGTATGATCCTCCAAACATTCCTATGTAAAAATTATTGACATGCATATTTTCCCTTCAATTAACTGGCATATGTTATTCCCCATATCTGTGTGTAGGCCTGGTCTCTAGCCTTTGTTGACCCAAGTCTGCTATAAAAGCACTTAACATTTCATTCTCCCAGGGCTAATGCTCAACTGTTTCCTCATCTTTGAGAGCAGAGAAGATAGTTCTGCCTCCTGTCATCATGTGGTGGTCTTCTGTTGTGTGTCATCTGTCAGTAAGCCCAGGGAGGGACCACAGGTTTACTTGAATTTTGGGGAATTATTCAGAGTTCAAATCCATTAGCTGGGTCATTGTTTTCACGGTGTGGGTTAAATACCCCCACCATAAAACCACTCTTCATCGCTCTGCCACAACTTCAAAGACATTCCCAGAGTATGATAAGGTTAGGGGGTAGGTGATAGGTTCTTGGCTTCGAATCTCATGTATAAACATGTTTTTGGGCTGAACTCAGCTGATCTTCATGCACAAAACTCACTTTTCAATGTTACAATTTATTTACTCATGACGCCTTTTTTAATGTAATTGCATCAGGCCATCAATGTCCAACTTCACATTATAATATACATTTGAACGGGTCAAGCCAAGGAGTTTCCTCTGTAAACTGTTCCTTTCAAACTAAACTGCTAAATGTATTAATTTATATGGTAGCTATCTGTGTTAGCAAAGCTGCACTTTAGCTATCCGTCATAAGTAATAGAAAGTAGTTCAAGGTCTTTGGCCTAGTCATTCGAATACAGTGTTTGTATTTCTTTTTCTTTGAAAACAGGATTTTATTTTAGGCAGTTGCAAGTGAAATTTTGTCCTTTTGTCTGCCAGCCAACAGTGAGCCTTTTAATTTCCATCTGCAATGTAGTTTCATATTTAAACTGCAGAATGCACCCCTTTCCATGGTCTCTCTATTATAGCAAATTAACCAGTCTTTTCATGGTTTTGCAGTTCAAATTAACTGCTGGCCTTTTCTCTGCCAGTCCAAAGTGTGCTTTCCAATTACAAGGAAGTATTTCTGCACTTTTAGGCCCAACATGGCCAGGGCAGTTCAACGGTTTTGGGGCTATATTAACCCCACACTTTGCCCTCTTCTCCATCAGTCTAAGCTCCACTGTACGGAATGCCCATATCACCTCCATTAAGAAGCAGCAACCTCCACATAGATTGTCAATGGCTCCTTTCTCTGTTTGGTCCATTGTCTTTAGATATCTGCTCGATGCTGTAACTAAAAACTTACCCTGCGCTCTGATATGCTACTTCCCAGCATGGTCTACAAGAGAGAGAGGCAATAGTCACTCAACTATTGATTACATCTACATATCCAAGACATGGCACAACAGAGTAGTCTCAATGAGAAAACAATAAACACCAAATAGCGCAGAAAGAAAGAGAGTTGGACTGGGTGAAACAGTGCGATAAGCTGGCGCATTGCTGCTTCTTGAAGGAATACCCTTTGACTTTATGACACACTCCCTAGTTACCTGAAGTGCTCAGTAAGTCTGACTTATCAGCAGATAGTTATGTACTTCACACTTAATCAGCTGCGCACTTGAGACGTATACAGACCGAGAATGGGACATCCCCACAAAAGAACGAGTTTGTCTTCAATGTAAAGTGCCAGGAATGATGTAAAACTGGAAACATGTGTTCTTCATTTATAAAGGTACTTAAGAATATTTGTAACAATTATTTAAGTGGATTTTACATGGACACACAGGAAGTAGATTGTTATAGATTGTTAAATGGAGAAAGTCAAATCACCTACATTGCAGGTATCCACTTTATGAAAGCATGCTACAAGCTATTGGGTGAACCGGAAAGGCAGTGGGAGTAATGACGACTGTTTGTTCATCTAAAGGATTTCAAGGTTAAGGGATATGACTAATTCCTTCTTCAACTGTCTGCCTTCGTAAGTGATCGGAATGTTGGGTGATTCCATTACTTAATTATGTTTGGAGCGTCTGCACTATCATATTAGGGTTTCATTATTCATGATTAATTCACAATAGAAAACTGAATATTTTGAGCCGATGAATTTTACATCGGTGTAATAATAAGATGTGTGTTTATATTTTGTTAATAGAGGTATTTTTAGAAAGGTTGTATGAACTTTTCTAGAAAGGTTTTTGTTAAAAACAAATATATAAATAAATAAAAACGAAAGATAATGCTACGTCTTGCCTACTTATTTCCAAAGTGCAGACTCTCGTATAGCGAGTGCCCGGTCGCCCATTCTGCCTCAACCTACTTAATGGCATGACACCTCTGATGGACGGATAAAGTCACACAATCATTGTTTCTGTTGTTTAGGAAACAACTGTGAGTTTGAAATAGACGAATGCCAATCAGACCCCTGCCAGAACAACGCCACCTGCAATGACCGAGTGGGTTTCTACACGTGCACCTGCGCCTTGGGGTACGAGGGGGAGCACTGCGAGGTGGATATCGACGAATGTGTCAGCCAACCCTGCAGGAACGAAGGGTTCTGCATTGACCGGGTCAATGGGTAAGCTTCAACCGAGCTTCTTGCCATGTAGTTTTATAGTGATTGTGCATGGCTTTTCTGCATGAAATTGAACCACTGAGAGTTTCTTGCTAAATTCTGTTTGCAGCAGGATCCAATGCCTTAGAAACAAACCCACTATGTCCATTTTGCAATGAATTATGCGTTGGCCATGTTAATATATCACTTGTATCACAACACTGTATCTTGGAACAGAACACCCAGGAAAGTCTGGGTGTAGGGCATCCATCTTCCCCTGTTTACCCAAGAGTTTCGTTGCTTTTTTAAGCATCTTTTCATAAAGTTAGGCTGAGGGTATATGCCTTGTCACCGCCCGCTCCACATCATTATGTGGAATGGGCCGGGTCCAGGGTCTGCGAAGTTTTGCACTATGACTTCCGTGATACCTCAACATTGACTTTGCTTGCTAGGGCTGATGGGAAATGTAGTCAAAAACATATGTGGAGCCAAAGGTTGCAGACCCCTTGACTTGGTTAAGGGGCGGGGCTCGGAAAGTGGAAGTACGTCATGTTGTGTGCGGTGAGGCATTGAGTTATTCCCCACAATGGTGGTTGGAGCATGGACTCTGCACTTTCTGATTGTCTTAAGAGAAGAAAGAAAACATGCTGCAATGCTCCTTTATCAACACTTTGTCCCACACAGAAGCAATTCCGCATAGGCGCGTTCGTATTTGTATGCGACCAATCGGCCGGCAGCAAGAAACATAGCTCCTGGCTTTTTTTATTATGCTTCATGCTGGAGTCCAGCCTCTAAGTGCGGGTCCGATATCGAACCAATGCTGCTCAGTGTTGTTTTTCTTCCAAGACAGGCACAGTGCCTCCCGCCCTTACACTTATAGGATAAAAGATGGAACTAATTCGTTTAGAGCTCCCAGTACATTATTTCTCTGTGGTGGCATGTAAAAATAAATGAGTGAGGTCCCCTGCAAAATCTGGTGACCCATGGCATTGAGGCAATCTAGGGTGTTCAAATGACTTGCCAAGCTGGGTCCCCTAATTGTGAAAACGTACTCTGCTCCACGGGGCTTCCTGGAGTGCAGGTAGTGTCCCCGATGTGGTAGTGCCATTCTCAGGCATACAGACACTGGGCCAATTGAACAGAGCTTATTTGGTTCGCCAAGACTACCCAATGGCTGCCCTATGGGATGAGAGTCTTCTAAGTGAAATGGGTGAGTTTTATCTTGGCCTGTACCCAGGGGTATTGCTAGGTCTAGCAAAGATCCGGGGCTACTCTGATGTTAGGACCGTTGGGACACGGGGCTAGCTAGCCTTTTTGTTGAAGCCTCTGAGATTCTAACTGGGGCTACAACCAAAAGATCTGGGGCTATAGCCCCCTCAACTCCCTCCAGCAACGCCTCTGCCTGTACCACCAAATGGTGTGCCAAACGATACTTCAAGGAGTCTGTTTGACTTGCATCTGTCTGTGAGGCCCAGGGATGATGGACAAATACAGTTAAAGAATCCACGTTCTGCCCTTAGGCATCGATTTCTCTGAGTCAGAGGGGCTTCTTCAAAAGTGTTTTCCATTGTAACACAATTCCAGTATATGGAGCATATATTTTGTAGGGGCGGTGTTGCTTATGTTGGAATCAGGGAATCCTGTTTCCCTTTTTTCGCAAAATGTGGACCTCTTAAAAAACATAATAATCCTAATATGGAGCAGTAGATATAAACTAGACTTTCATTTGAGATTCTCTGATAAATTCCAGAATGCCTTTCTAAAATCTTACCAGCACCTCCTTATGCCCCCACACCTTCTAGGCACTTCGTTCTCATGTTGCTTTCCCATTTCAGGGAAGAGAGTGCAGAGGGGTGTGTTCCAATCCGCGTTCTCAGCTACAT
Source organism: Ambystoma mexicanum (assembly GCF_040938575.1). Classification (NCBI taxonomy): domain Eukaryota; kingdom Metazoa; phylum Chordata; class Amphibia; order Caudata; family Ambystomatidae; genus Ambystoma; species Ambystoma mexicanum. The sequence goes on along the minus strand of NC_090929.1, from coordinate 130,587,072 downwards.
ATGAGGTATGTCGTTTCGCAGATTGCCTATGAATATGGCCCACCGTGGTGGGTGGTATTTCTTACCACCAGGCGGTATGCATACAGTGGGCCTCATTATGACCTTGCCGGTATCCTGGTGGTAAACCCGCCACGATACCGGCAAAGGCTAGTACAGCTTCCGGACGGATCACGAGTGCCGGAGTGGCGGTGTTCATCCACATTCATTGCATCCCATTGGACTCCTTGAGGGCATTTGGTGTCATTACAGGCACCGGCAATACTGGTGCCGATAATGATGGCTTTTTTGCCAGTAGGACGCCTGCCTTACCTCCAGATCTTGCTAGAGGTAACACAGGTGCCACACCAGCAACCCTGTAGTCAGCCGGTCCGGAAAAGTGCCAGTATAGATTGATACTGGCACTTTTTTACCAGACCGGCCGATTTATAATGAGCAAGATTGATCAGGATTACAGTAAGAAATTCACCTTGGATCAGACAAGCGGTACATTGGTCTCCTTTCTCTCCTTCATGCTCGGCTCTGTGATTTCCACCTGCAGGCCCAATGAAAGGTTTGGGGGAATGACATGGATGGGTGGGAAGGGAGATGTGTTTTACCACACACACCTCCATGTAGTGGGCCTCTTGTGCCACCTAATGAGGGCTGGGCTGTGTCTGCACAGAGTGTCCCCCGATAAATGTCAAGGAAAGCAGCCCCTGCACTAGAATGGGAAAGGCAGCCTGAGGCACTAATGGGGTGCAGCTATGGGTCCTTCCGGAAGTTTTGTGCCGTCCAGAATAGACTGCAACCCTACGCCTCCAAGCACTGCTGTTGAAATATGTGGCAGAAGATGGAAATGTGACTATTTACTGTCAGTTAAATGAATGAAAGGCAGACACAGGTCAGTCTAAGGCAGCGGTCTTCAAACCTTTTACCCACCGCTGAGCACATTTTGGCCAGTCCAAGCCCCCTCCAGGGTGTCCACCAGCTAGAAAGTCCCGAACGCAAAGAAGTATTATGCATTGTCGAATGTTGACCCAAATGGCATTTTTTAAGCAGTTAGTGTTTCAGCTCCCTGCTGGCTGCCTGCTATGGCATTTTTTCAGCAGACGGTTAGTGTTTCAGCTGCCTGCTGGCTGCCTGCTATGGCATTTTTTCAGCAGACGGTTAGTGTTTCAGCTGCCTGCTGGCTGCCTGCTATGCTGCAGACTAAAACCAAAAAAGTGATGGGTGGAAGGTTTTGAAATAATCTGAACCACTTGCACTGCACTGGGCAACCTGCTACACTTCTGTTTTTTTAGCCCGCCTGCGCCATTGGAAACGGACTACAGCCATATGCAAATCAGTCAGGTACTGCCACCAGTGTGCTGCTAGGCCATGTCCCCTCTGCACGGAAACACAAGCAACCCCAGACATGTTTCGGCCTTGCTGGTCCTCCTCAATGAGGTGCAGCTTGGTTCCCTATGAGGCCGAAACATATCTGGGTATGCTTGTGGTCTTGTGCAGAAGGAATGTGACCAAGTAATTCAGGCTGGACTGCCCCTTTTGTGGTGGGGCCAACCCTGATTTGCATATGGTCTTTCCTCTTCTGTAATGGCTTCACAGGCTGAAGAACGATGGTCTCGAGGGTTTGCCAGAGCAATGCCAGAGGTTAAGATTCATTCTGAACCTTCCAGCCATCACCTCTTTTGTTTTCTGCTGGCTATGCTGAGCCTTTTTAATGTACTCCATTGGTGCCTCAGGCTGTTTTTCCCACTCTACACAAAGGGGGGCCTCCATGGGGCGTGTCACATCTTCAGGTGGTCCTACCCCCACACAATATACAAACAGCAACGATGGAAGTGGCCCGAGCCGGCCTCGGTCTCCACCCACCCCATACCACCATCCTCCCAACTCAACTCCCTGCACAGTCCCAGGGCTCCCTCCGCCACACTCCCTGCACAGTCCCAGGGCTCCCTCCGCCACACTCCCTGCACAGTCCCAGGGCTCCGTCCACCACACTCCCTGCACAGTCCCAGGGCTCCCTCCGCCAGACTCCCTGCACAGTCCCAGGGCTCCCTCCGCCACACTCCCTGCACAGTACACTAAACAACCTCACCACATAATTTCTCAGGTCTAGGTGGCTGACATATCTTCAATGAATGTCAAAAATGCTGTTTTAAAGAGAAGACCTCAAAAGTTGACAAATCATGAAAACTAACTTGACAAATATTTCACCCCAGTAGAAATATGTTCAGCTAAAACAGTACAGTTGTGGGTTCCCCCTCCTTATTGGAAGACTACAACAACCAGAACACAAAGCGATTACACTGTCCCTCATTCCAACTCCCATAACCCCAGACTGAGCTTCTCTATTTCGGGCTGTAGTTGTATGACAGTGAGGGGCATGGCGCTTAGGTGAGCACACAAAATTTGCTGCCACGCAGGAGAGCTTATTGAGTTAAATGCTCATTTATACTAGTGTGTAAATGAGCATTTAACTGGAGCAATTTTTGAAAGGGGACACGCCTTGTAAACCCGGAGTCTTGGTGTTAATACTGGAGGTTAGGCAGCCCTGGAGGGACGGGCAGGCCAGGCCTGCTGCCATGCCCCACCTCCCTTGTACCGTCGGCTCCACCTAACAAACTCCCTGCACAGTTTCAGGGCCCCCTCTGCCACGTTCCCCACCCAGAAGTTGGGCTCCCTCCACCCCGTTCCCCACACAGTCCCTGGGCTCCCTCCCCCCCTGTTCCCTACACAGTCCCTGGGCTCCCTCCACCCCGTTCCCCACACAGTCCCTGGGCTCGCTCCTCTTCACTCCCCACACAGTCCCTGGGCTCGCTCCTCCTCACTCCCGACACAGTCCCTGGGCTCCCTCCACCCCGTTCCCCACACAGTCCCTGGGCTCCCTCCATCCCGTTCCCCACACAGTCCCTGGGCTCACTCCTCCTTACTCCCGACACAGTCCCTGGGCTCCCTCTACCCCGTTCCCCACACAGTCCCTGGGCTCCCTCCATCCCGTTCCCCACACAGTCTCTGGGCTCGCTCCTCCTCACTCCCGACACAGTCCCTGGGCTCCCTTCACCCCGTTCCCCACACAGTCCCTGGGCTCGCTCCTCCTCACCCCCGACACAGTCCCTGGGCTCCCTCCACCCTGTTCCCCACACAGTCCCTGGGCTCCCTCCATCCCGTTCCCCACACAGTGCCTGGGCTCGCTCCTCCTCACCCCCGACACAGTCCCTGGGCTCCCTCTACCCCGTTCCCCACACAGTCCCTGGGCTCCCTCCATCCCGTTCCCCACACAGTCTCTGGGCTCGCTCCTCCTCACTCCCGACACAGTCCCTGGGCTCCCTTCACCCCGTTCCCCACACAGTCCCTCGGCTCGCTCCTCCTCACCCCCGACACAGTCCCTGGGCTCCCTCCACCCCGTTCCCCACACAGTCCCTGGGCTCCCTCCATCCCGTTCCCCACACAGTGCCTGGGCTCGCTCTTCCTCACTCCCCACACAGTCCCTGGGCTCCCTCCACCCCGTTCCCCACACAGTCCCTGGGCTCGCTCCTCCTCACTCCGGACACAGTCCCTGGGCTCCCTCCACCCCGTTCCCCACACAGTCCCAGGGCTCCCTCCATCCCGTTCCCCACACAGTCCCTGGGCTCGCTCCTCCTCACCCCCGACACAGTCCCTGAGCTCCCTCCATCCCGTTCCCCACACAGTCCCTGGGCTTGCTCTTCCTCACTCCCCACACAGTCTCTGGGCTCCCTCCACCCCGTTCCCCACACAGTCCCTGGGCTCCCTCCATCCCGTTCCCCACACAGTGCCTGGGCTCGCTCTTCCTCACTCCCCACACAGTCCCTGGGCTCCCTCCACCCCGTTCCCCACACAGTCCCTGGGCTCGCTCCTCCTCACTCCGGACACAGTCCCTGGGCTCCCTCCACCCCGTTCCCCACACAGTCCCAGGGCTCCCTCCATCCCGTTCCCCACACAGTCCCTGGGCTCGCTCCTCCTCACCCCCGACACAGTCCCTGAGCTCCCTCCATCCCGTTCCCCACACAGTCCCTGGGCTTGCTCTTCCTCACTCCCCACACAGTCTCTGGGCTCCCTCCACCCCGTTCCCCACACAGTCCCTGGGCTCCCTCCATCCCGTTCTCCACACAGTCCCTGGGCTCGCTCCTCCTCTCTCCGGACACAGTCCCTGGGCTCCCTCCACCCCGTTCCCCACACAGTCCCTGGGCTCCCTCCATCCGTTCCCCACACAGTCTCTGGGCTCGCTCCTCCTCACCCCCGACACAGTCCCTGGGCTCCTTCCACCCCGTTTCCCACACAGTCCCTGGGCTCCCTCCATCCCGTTCCCCACACAGTCCCTGGGCTCCCTCCACCCTGTTCAAACACAGTCCCTGGGCTCCCTCCACCCCGTTCCCACACAGTCCCTGGGCTCCCTCCACCCCGTTCCCTCACAGTCCCTGGGCTCGCTCCTCCTCATTCCCGACACAGTCCCTGGGCTCTGTCCACCTCACTCCCCACATAGTCCCTGGGCTCCCTCCACCCCGTTCCCCACACAGTCCCTGGGCTCACTCCTCCTCATTCCTGACACAGTCCCTGGGCTCGCTCCTCCTCACTCCCCACACAGTTCCTGGGCTCGCTCTTCCTCACTCCCCACACAGTCCCTGGGCTCGCTCCTCCTCATTCCCGACACAGACCCGGGGCTCGCTCATTCTCACTCTGCACACAGTTCCTGGGCACGCTCTTCCTCACTCCCCACACAGTCCCTGGGCTCGCTCCTCCTCATTCCCGACACAGTCCCTGGGCCCCCTCCACCCCATTCCCCCAGACAGTCCCTGAGTGCCTTTCCCACTCTTCCCTCCTCTCAGGCAGATGGAAAAGCACACCTGGAAGCTTGCTCTCTGGAATAGTGTGATGTCCCACCTTATGAGCCCCAGGCTCAGTGTTAGGCCATGGGTGGATAGGCCTCTGGTGCGCCGCGCGGGAAAAGCTGGGTGCGGCTAAAGAACACACAGACCACTTCGATCGTTGCATAAACCCGGACTGACGCCCTGACGCCAGTTCCGGTGGTTCCTTTATTTCCCATGTGCCACGTGACCTCTTACTGGCGGGGCACGTGACACCACAAATAGCACTTCCAGGGTGTTTATTTCCTGTGTCTGCCACACCCACTGAACCTAATCCTGACCCCTGTCACACTGAGCACGTGCAGCGGGAGCCATGTTGGGATGGGTAATGGCTTTATTTTTCAGGCTGTGGTGCTGCACTCCCCAGGGCATCAGTCCACACTGTTGTGGGTTCCCCCTCCTTATTGGAAGACTACAACAACCAGAATACAAAGCGATTAAACTGTCCTTCATTCCATCCCCAGGGCATCAGTCCACACTGTTGTGGGTTCCCCCTCCTTATTGGAAGACTACAACAACCAGAATACAAAGCGATTACACTGTCCTTCATTCCAACCCCCATAACCCCAGACTGAGCTGCTCTATTTCGGGCTGTAGTTGTATGACAGTGAGGGGCATGGCGCTCAGGTGAGCACACAAAATTTGCTGCCACGCAGGAGAGCTTATTGAGTTAAATGCTCATTTATACTAGTGTGTAAATGAGCATTTAACTGGAGAAATCTTTGAAACGGGGCACGCCTTGTAAACCCGGAGTCTTGGGGTTAATACTGGAGGTTAGGCAGCCCTGGATGGACGGGCAGGCCAGGCCTGCTGCCAAGCCCCACCTCCCTTGTACCGTCGGCTCCACCTAACAAACTCCCTGCACAGTTTCAGGGCCCCCTCTGCCCCGTTCCCCACACAGAACCTGGGCTCCCTCCACCCCGTTCCCCACACAGTGCCTGGGCTCCCTCCACCCAGTTCCCCACACAGTCCCTGGGCTCGCTCCTCTTCACTCCCCACACAGTCCCTGGGCTCGCTCCTCCTCACTCCCGACACAGTCCCTGGGCTCCCTCCACCCCGTTCCCCACACAGTCCCTGGGCTCCCTCCATCCCGTTCCCCACACAGTCCCTGGGCTCACTCCTCCTCACTCCCGACACAGTCCCTGGGCTCCCTCTACCCCGTTCCCCACACAGTCCCTGGGCTCCCTCCATCCCGTTCCCCACACAATCTCTGGGCTCGCTCCTCCTCACTCCCGACACAGTCCCTGGGCTCCCTCCACCCCGTTCCCCACACAGTCCCTGGGCTCGCTCCTCCTCACCCCCGACACAGTCCCTGGGCTTCCTCCACCCCGTTCCCCACACAGTCCCTGGTGTTGTACATGAACAAAAGGGACACAGCCCCTTTAAGAAGAGCAACACAGAAAGAGCGGGAGGAAAGCGGAATGGGAGGGGGTTGGAGCGGGAGAGGGCAGAAAGTGTAGAGGAGTGAATAAAGGAAGTTCACAGCAGCCCTGGCTCTGTCTCGTCTTTGCGTGCCTACGCGTGATTGAGTGGAGCCTAACACCTGGGCTTGCTCCTCCTCACTCCCCACACAGTCCCTGGGCTCCCTCCACCCCGTTCCCCACACAGTCCCTGGGCTCGCTCCTCCTCACTCCCGACACAGTCCCTGGGCTCCCTCCATCTCATTCCCCACACAGTCCCTGGGCTCATTCCTCCTCACTCCCGACAAAGTCCCTGGGCACCCTCCACCCTGTTCCCCACACAGTCCCTGGGCTCCCTCCATCCCGTTCCCCACACAGTCTCTGGGCTCGCTCCTACTCACTCCCAACACAGTCCCTGGGCTCCCTCCATCCCGTTCCCCACACAGTCCCTGGGCTCACTCCTCCTCACTCCCGTCACAGTCCCTGGGCTCCCTCCACCCCGTTCCCCACACAGGCCCTGGGCTCCCACCATCCCGTTCCCCACACAGTCTCTGGGCTCGCTCCTCCTCACCCCCGACACAGTCCCTGGGCTCCCTCCACCCGGTTCCCCACACAGTCCCTGGGCTCCCTCCATCCTGTTCCCCACACAGTCCCTGGGCTCCCTCCACCCCGTTCCCACACAGTCCCTGGGCTCCCTCCACCCCGTTCCCACACAGTCCCTGGGCTCCCTCCACCCCATTCCCACACAGTCACTGGGCTCCCTCCACCCCGTTCCCACACAGTCCCTGGGCTCGCTCCTCCTCATTCCCGACACAGTCCCTGGGCTCTCTCCACCTCACTCCCCACATAGTCCCTGGGCTCCCTCCACCGCGTTCCCCACACAGTCCCTGGGCTCGCTCCTCCTCATTCCTGACACAGTCCCTGGGCTCGCTCCTCCTCACTCCCCACACAGTTCCTGGGCTCGCTCTTCCTCACTCGCCACACAGTCCCTGGGCTCGCTCCTCCTCATTCCTGACACAGTCCCTGGGCTCGCTCCTTCTCACTCCCCACACAGTTCCTGGGCACGCTCTTCCTCACTCCCCACACAGTCCCTGGGCTTGCTCCTCCTCATTCCCGACACAGTCCCTGGGCCCCCTCCACCCCATTCCCCCACACAGTCCCTGAGTGCCTTTCCCACTCTTCCCTCCTCTCAGGCAGATGGAAAAGCACACCTGGAAGCTTGCTCTCTGGAATAGCACTTCCAGGGTGTTTATTTCCTGTGTCTGCCACACCCACTGAACCTAATCCTGACCCCTGTCACACTGAGCACGTGCAGCGGGAGCCATGTTGGGATGGGTACTGGCTTTATTTTTCAGGCTGTGGTGCTGCACTTCCCAGGGCATCAGTCCACACTGAGGAGGGGGCGCACGCACCCCTCAGTTTGAAGAGCAGAGGTCAAAGGTTTGCAAATCCCCTGTTGCTCTTTAAAGAGTCACCATCACTGCAGATGTTTTGGCCATGCCAGGGATTGGCCATTAAAGGGTTGGTCAAATGATAAAACGGTTATTAAAGTGCCACTATTTCTGCCAACGTGCTGCCAGTTCCGCCAATGAGGTGGCCATGCCATAGATTGGGCATTAAAGTGCCATCAGTTCTCTTAAACAGTTGGCCATGCAGTAGATGGGCATTAAAGTGCCATCAGTTCTCTTAAACAGTTGGCCATGCCGTAGATTAGGCATTAAAGTGCCATTAGTTCTCTTAAACAGTTGGCCATGCCGTAGATGGGTATTAAAGTGCCATCAGTTCTCTTAAACAGTTGGCCATGCCATAGATTGGGCATTAAAGTGCCATCAGTTCTCTTAAACAGTTGGCCATGCAGTAGATGGGCATTAAAGTGCCATCAGTTCTTTTAAACAGTTGGCCATGCCGTAGATGGGCATTAAAGTGCCATCAGTTCTCTTAAACAGTTGGCCATGCCGTAGATTAGGCATTAAAGTGCCATTAGTTCTCTTAAACAGTTGGCCGTGCCGTAGATGGGTATTAAAGTGCCATCAGTTCTCTTAAACAGTTGGCCATGCCGTAGATTGGGCATTAAAGTGCCATCGGTTCTCTTGGCCATGCCGTAGATTGGTCATTAAAGTGCTGGCACCTCTGCGTGGTTGTACAGGCTGTAGATTGGACACTTTCACATCACACCAATCGCTTGCATTGCTGTGTTTGCTTGTTTCAGATATGAGTGTGACTGCAGTGACACCGGATTTACAGGAGACAACTGTGAACACGACATTCCAGAATGTGCCTCGGACCCCTGTGAGAACAACGGCACCTGCCTGGAAGGTGTCAAGAACTACAGCTGCGCCTGCTGGCCAGGTGAGCAAAATGGAGTCAAAGTTGTAGCTGTTCAACACTTTAAATTGATATCTCAAAGCGTGTGTCCAAGTCTAGGGAGTGAGTCGGCAGGAACACCTGCTGTACGTTGAGATCATTTTACATGCTGGGCACAACAACCTTGGATTGCATATTTTTTGGGGACTCTTTCTCCAAATTATGATGTAATTGTTATTCTTTTCTCGATGCTTCTACATTCATTTATGCTTTTATCACCAATGTTTTTTCAAACTTCATCACATGGCGACGTACTGTAACCGCAGCCACGCTATGCACACGTGATGTTGTGCATTCTAGCCCATGGCCTGCCTGAATCGCCACAATTGTTTGAGAAGTATCATTCATGAAGCTTGGATAATCTTTGGCTTGGGAAAAAAAGAAAAGGAAAAAAAAGATCGTCTTCAGGTGGCTACAAATAACTAAAGCGAAACAATGCAAAAATATCGGACTCTGACATAAGATTCCAATCAGGTACAAATCGGAACTGCAAAGAACTTACTATGAAACTTCCTGAGTTTCAACTTTGCTCGAATGGATTATATGGAACATAACCGCTCTGTTTGCCCCCGCATAATAATCCCGGTACAGATTATGCAAAGTCTACGAGATGCATCCAACTTACCAAGTAACTCGTTTCTAATCACCAGTCTCTGTGTCAACAATATGTCCATTATATAAATCACTGTGCCATGCTTGTACACCTAAAGTAACCATAACAATGTTTGCACCCAAATTCAACACGAAACTGCCTTTTAACTAAACAAAACCCGTGTTGTTACAACCATGTGCAATGTGATCCCTAAATCTCTCTCAGCGACCATCCTCTTTACTCAAGACCAATAGTCGGGACACCAATGCACATGAGAAAACATGCTCAGAACCCCCCCCCCCCCTCAACCCCATTGTTTCCTGTCCCCAAAAGGAACACAACCGCTAATCTTACCTTCCGTCATACCGAACGTAGCCCTATGTCAAATGTTTGGATATTCCAAGCTTCCAAGCCCGTAAACTATTTCCCAGGCATTACATTCTGTTGTTTCGCGGTTAATAAGCATAGACATAGGACTGTTCTAAAATGCCCTTTTCATAATGGTATTGTGGCGGAAATGTTGAATAGAGTTCACCAAAACGGAAATGTTGGTAGCGTATATGTGTCTCCTGTAATACCCTTCCCCTGTATGTGCCACATCTAGAAACTAAAGTACCCCTTTATGTCTGAAAATATATATTGAAGAAGTGCAGTTCTCTTAATAAAAAACAAAATACTCACAAAAATAGCTCGAACTGAGAGGGCCTCATTACAAGTGTGGCAGTCCGGAAACAACGGTGTTGGTAAGCTAACTGGCACTACGAGTATGCCTGCCGGGGTAGCTGCGCCCGACAGGTCTAACCTGCCAGGCTCAACAGCCCCGGTAGGCAGACTTGTCACGGAAGCACCGCACTGTTAGCAACAGTGCCGGTGGTTTGGTCTCCCCACTCCCATAGAGTCCAGTGGGACTCTATGGGAGTGGGGAGCTACAATGTAATGTCCCGGTTGCACCGGGAAGTCAGATGCCTTTCTGTACTGAGGAACAATGCTATGTGATGCCACTTCCTGTTTTGTCAAGGGGTGAAAGGTCATGTGCCATCACTTTCTATGATGTCAATTGGGGGCGGAGCCAAATTACATCAATTCCTTGATGATATCAGAGGTCAAGGGTCATGCAATGTCACTTCCACTACCCCTGGCATTTTGGTGAAATGACGTCCCTGAAGAGACAACCAGAATGGCCAAGGAAAGAATTTGGGAGCACAAAGGTGATATAAAACCTTGCAATTTAATATCACCTGTGGCAAGACATTTAATTGAGATGGGTCATCAAGTGACTCAGTTGAAATTTCAAATCATAGAAAGTTTCACAAGCCAAGCCAAGAAGAAAATATTTTTACAAAGAGAAGCATTTTGGATTTTCAGATTACAGACCATGTTCCCCACCGGGATGAATGAGGATTAGTCACGCAGTCTTTTCTTATAAACGTATTGGTTTTGTCTAATAAGATGTTTGGATTGTCACACTTTATGATTTTTTTCTTTTTGATTTTTTGATTTCTATTCGTATTTGCATTTCTCAATTTTTTCTTCTCACCTTTTCATTTTATTTTTCACTCGTCTGGTGGTGGTACAACATATTCCTTTACCGGGATTGGTTACACGCATATTCTCAGTTCGAGCAGTTTTTAGGACAATTTTGTTTATTATTAACAGAACTGCCCTTCTTCTTCAATATGTATTATCAGACACAAAGGCGTACTTCAGATTATAGATGTTGCACATACAGGGGAAGTGTATTACAGGAGACACTTATATACTACCAAGATTTCCATTTCAGTGAAATCTATTTAACATGGCCACCACAAAATCATTATGAAAAGAGCATTTTAGAATAGTCCTATGTCAATGTTTAATTACCGTGGCACAACAGAATTTAATGCTTTGGAAATGTGTTACAGACTTGGAAGCTTGGAATATCCAAACGTTCAACATGGGCTACGTTCAGTTGTGTTCGTTTTGGGTAGAGGACAAATAGGGGGGCTCTTGAGATAAGAGGATGGTCACTGGGAGAGGTTCAGGGATCACATAGCACGCAGTTGTTCCAACACTGTTTTGTTTAGCTAAAAGTCATTGTAGTGTTGAATTTGATGTATATATTGTTATGGTTACTTTAGGTGTACACGCATGGCACAATGATTTGTATAATGTTGCTGTCATAGACATATTGTTGACACAGAGACTGGTGACTAGAAACGAGTTACTTGGTGAGTCAGATATATCTTGGAACACTTTGCATAATTTGGAACGTGACTATGAAGGGCAAACAGAGCGGTTGTGTTCCATATAATCCAAATGAGCAAAGTTGAAACTCAGGAGGTTCTTAGCAGTTCCGATTTGTACCAGATTTGACTCTTATATCAAAGTGAGATATTTTTGTTTTGTTTTGTTTTAGTTATTTGTAGCCACCTAGAGACGATCTTTATAGATCGAAACATGTGCATGTCTTGGCTGTGATTACATTACGTCGCCCTGCGAGGAAGTTTGAAAAAAGTATAAATGAACGCAGAAGCATCGAGAAAAGAATAAACATTGCATCATAATTTGGAGAAAGAGTCAAAAGTTTTTTTTGAAATCTGAAGGTACTGTACCCAGCATGTTAAATTATGTCAACGTGTGACAGGTGTTCCTGCTGACTCATCATTAAAAAACACAAGAGTTGAAAAAATTAAATCTGGAGACAACATGGTTGCTTGTGAAGGAGTGAGGCAGAACTACATTGTCAAACGAGCTAAATTACTGAGTGGTCATTTACTTTGTTATAATTACTTTGTTCAATTCTTTCCTTGTTTTATTTTAATGGGGGGACACCTTCCATATCGCCATCTATCCCCTATACCAAGAACGAAATGACTGAGGAAGAAATGACTGAATGTTATTTGTTCAAAAATAACATTCACTATTTCCTCCTGCAGCCATTTTGGATAACCGGATCCCACCGACCCCCTTACTTACCCGTCGGCGGCACACTCCGCTGTGTACCGTCGAGCTGCCGTGACCCTGCAACGCCTGTTCCCATTCATTTCCGTGATCGTGAACTGGCCCTGCAGGGTCCTTTTCTATTTTGTTTTTAAACTGTATAGGAATGGGTGCGGGGGACACTCTTGCAAACCCCTTTGTCATTATAGTGAACAAGAGTGCAGGGGATACCCCGCAGCCCCCGCTCCCCTTGTTCTCTATAATGCCACTGAATGAGAGATTTGGTCTGAATTTTCGGCAGGGACATCACTTCACCGAAATGCCAGTGGTAGCGGAAGTGACATCATACGACCCTTGACCTCTGATGACATCACAGGAAGTGATTTGTTCTATATAAAGTGCTTACGCTTAAGCACTTTATATAGAACAAATATACTTACAATATCACCCAACCTGTCTTGGTTCTCATTTATTGACCCCAGAAGAATGAAAGGCTGAGTTGAGGTGTTTAAGAACAGGCTAAATCAGTGACTCACCCCCTGAAGTGTGCCTAAAATAAACCTTTAATGAGTCTAGCAATTATTGTATAGAATTCCAGAAAGACAAATTATTTGGTATTCCTATTCTTTCTTATTTAGGGTCACTGCTGAAAGTGTTAGACTTGTGGAACCCCTGTTCTTTTTTTGTCTTTTTTTTTAAGAGGCCTGAACAAGAAAGCCAGCCTCTCCAGAAGCAAAGAGCCACATGGCGCTGGCCACAGCCCAGGAGGATGCATTTAAAAAAAACTTTTTGTGTTTTACATTTTTTTAGGGGTAGCAAGGGAGACTACAGGGGTAGCAAGGGAGACCTCTGGCAACCCCTAAATGACATCCCTGAAATTCGGCCAAATCTCCCATTCAGACTTTTATTTTTGGTCTTTTTGGCTATTTCCACCCATACCAACACCCACCCCCGCTACCTTCTATCCCACAACATATACACACCTTTTTTACAGCCATGAAGTAATTTCAGTGAAGTAAATTCCCACTTAGTAATTTCTATGAAAGAACAGTACAGGGTCTGCCGCATGCATAAGACCCATGACCCCTTTCAAGTACAGGACAGACCGTGAGTAGATGGCGAGATGGCCTCTATGTGCTCTATCTGATGATTCAATATTATATTTTTAGAGAGCAAGGTGTCTATATTCTGGGTGAGATGATACCTTGGGGCTAAAATGGATGACTGTGGGGATGTGGAAGCACAGTTCTAATCTGGAATCATCGATAGATCAAATGCGGATTTCATGCCAAAAACACTTCATATCGTCCTGCCTCTTTTCTTGCACCTGCCAGGATTGGGACCTTTAACAGGATCAATCTTCCAGGGGTCAAGTCCTAAAAAAGAAGTGGGGGGACTCATTAACATACGCGATGGGATGTGAAGTCACTGGAAATTAGCATATCAAAGGGTAATATGCAAATTTCATTCAACTGGCTTTGCAACCATACAAATTGCACATGACAAATGGCCATTTGCCTTTCATAAAATCAATATACTCACAAAACCAAGAGAGGATAGTTTTTTCTAGCAGGGTTTGTTTAAAAGTGTGCATGTTTTAAACCTCAAGAATCAATGCCAATATTTGCCCTAGAGAGTGCAGTCCAAAAATGTCGCATTTCACATGTAGTTGTTTCAGTTTTTTTTTTTTTTACCAGGGTACATGGTGTAGTAGTCAAGTGCCTGACCTGTGAACCTGGTGACTGGGGGATTGGGGTTTGAAACCCAGGTTGCTTTGTGCTTGAAATTATAATTTTGAAAAAGACAAAGGCCGGATTCACAGAAAAGTGCACTTTCATCAAACAAAGTTCGCGCATTGAAGAAAAATACTTTGTGTGTCCCTACGCAGATAAGAAATTCTGCCCGCTATGCGTATTCACAGAATTTTCCCCACAAAACAACCCAATGTGCAAGGAGCACCTAGAATGCCCACGACACGCCCCCACGCATTGCAATTCCAGCCACGCATACAGACCTTTGCGCACTCCTCGACTGTGAAGCAATGCACCCCAGCAATACTGCATGCAAACCCCCCACAACCAATGCAGCAACCCGGCACACTGGGTAGTGCCCCTCGTAACTATTCCCAGCACTGCCTCAACATGCATACCATGTCTCGTAAAGGCAGTCATTTCCCAGTAAATATGCGTGCAAACCCCCGTATACAGTGTCTGCACCCCACTACACTTCTTACCCGCACCCCTAAATTTGATCGGCACGCCTACTGTCTGGACACACCTAAATCCAAGATCTGATCTTACCTTTGTGCAGTGGTTGCTATGTGCATGGGTCTTTACGCATGTCTTCGGGTGGCGGTTAGATAGCAAGCTTTGCGTGGTGATTTCCCCAACGTGAGGTTGCACGGTCAGATCCATGAATATTCTTGGTTAAGGGCAGTTGTGGGTGTGCGATTGACTACCCACATTTTCCTTTGTTCTTCCTCATTCTGCATGTTCCGCCCACAACTATGAGCTCTGTGTATGTCCAACCCACCCTCTGCGTGGAGTCTCGTGCAAAATGCTCAACTGCACGCAGACACACGCAGGACCAGTGCAAGGGCCCCGTAGTGTATGGATTTGTCCCGCAAAGTCGATTCCATGAATCAGCGAAGCGGGGTTTTGCACACAGTATGCCCCCCAAAGTCCAGATTTACCCACACAGTATTCCATGAATCAGCCCCATAGGGTCTTCTTTTAGACACAGCAGAGTCCGTCCTCTGAAAAAAGTGGGAGTACGCCGTCCACCCGCATGTACCCTCGAAAATCAACACCAAGAGAGGGTATTTTCTTCCAATAGTATTATGGAAACGTTAAACGGTGGGCAAGATTTAAACTCCAAGAATCAAAAAACAAGTTTTTCCTGCAACATGCAGTCCCGACATGAGATAGTTCATCTTTATTTGTATGATATTTTTCGATGTTTTTCTGGTGCAGTGGTGAAGTGCCATCTGTGCGAGCCTGGCGACTGTGGATCGAGTCGGAGGACGGCATGGGTTCGACAAAGACAGCTCATGGTTCTAATTTTACGCAGGTGGACGCCGGCCACCCGCGTATTCCCTCAACTTGAGCCCTGATGGAAAAAGCAGGGGACGCCATTTTGTGCCCCCTCCAGCAGAGGACATTGAGCGATGCAAGTCTATGATAATTGAATGAGAGGAAGCAGCAGCGCCTCCCTCATGCAAATAGAAAAGCGTGCAACACATCTGATAAGCTTAACGCTTAAAATCATTACAAGAACAAAAGAAGTCCCTTTATAAGTTGGGAGCCAACAGTAAAAATGTGGTGTTTGCCAAATTCTGGTGGTTTATCATGCGCCTGTGCAGAGGTATGTAGGGAAATACCTCTGGCGGAAGTCAAATGTATTATTACCGCTCGAGGCATTACAAGTCAGATTTTCAAAATCCTATTTCGTAATCCAATTTTTACCTGCACCCAAAAAGTCAAGGCAAAACATTTTATAAAATGCCAAAGTTTGATTTTTTTTTTAAAGTTCTGTACAGAGGTTGAAGCACGAGAACCTCCCCTCAATACAGTAAAATCAATGTTAATTGGGGCCATCTCTGATCCCTACCCTCACAACAGCTATCCTATGAAATGCAGAAAAGCGTGAGAAATAAGTCCTTGGAAGTTTAATAAATATACATGAGTTGCATTACCTATTACTGAAGAAATTCCATCAAGTTGAGGGTGGAAATGGATGAAAAAATATAAAAAATATACCAAGTAATGCTACTATAATACCGCCAGCGGTATGTGCACAACACCACTATCGTTACCAGTGTACCAGTGGTAACACCTAATGGGGCAGATTTTTTCGGAATATTGCCAGAGGAGTGGCAATTACTCTGGCAGTATTCTTGCCAAAGCATTTGCCCAACTTGTAAAGAGACCCAAAGGATTGTTACTACTGTTGTACTCTCAGTGCTGCAATAAACATAGAAAGAGGCTTGTATGCAGATTTTCGGTATTACCCGAATTGTTCGTTTACAATTGTTCGAATGACACAATTGTTCGAATAATAGGGGTCCTAATTGACCTTCTGCACAATTGACCGTATGGTCATTTTAATATATATTATGGGTTGGGTTGGTGTAATAATAATATAAGGGGATTGGGAGGGGGGTTGGGGTGGGGGTTGGATTGGGTGAGGGGCTGTGGGGGGTTTCCCCCTGCCTATATATCCTAATTGACCGTTTAAATTCGGTCAATTGTGCAGAAGGTCAATTGTTGTTCGAACAATTGACATTCGAACAATTCGTATACAACCAGATTTTCTGGGCATAGGTTCATGTGCTCGCTGGTCATCTTTTTAAAAGGGGGGCCCAAGGGGAACGCAAAGCGTTTCCTCCAGGGGTATTTCTGGGCGCTGCACAGGCCAGCGAGCTGACCTGCGTGCAGAGCGCCTCGAGGGGTATATAAGGGGGCAGGGAAGGTTCGGGAGCAAGCAACAGTTGGAACTGACTATGTTGCGTCCTTCGGACAGGGTCAGCATTAATGGTGGGTTCCGGGGACCGGCAGAGAATTCCATGCCTTGTTTGCATGAATCGGGGTATTTTGTTGGACAGGTTAGGTCTGTAGGCAAGTCCCTCATTTGCAATGCCCAGCTATTGGGCATTATATATTGACATACACGGTGCTAGCCACGCAGCTATTCATGATGTCAGACATCTGCAGACCTCACTGGTAGAGATGGATTGCACAGGCTGGTTCGATGTAGCAATGGGAAAGGTTCATTTTTAGCCTGGAGGGTAATGATTCAAATGTGGGCGAGGATGACGATAGCTTTCAATATAACACCAGATTAGCTTAGGGTGTTTGTAAACATTGGGTCAACAGAGGGCCTCAGTCTCTTAACTTTGCCTCGCCTCCAGTCCATAACTTGGGTTTGGGCCGATAACACGGTAGAGCCACATTTTTGGAGGCTGCTATAAGGAGATTTGTTGAGGAGGAAAAAGGGCAAACTTCTGATAAAGTAACAAAAGAGGCTGGGAAAGTGGAATTCATTTTACATGTCAAGATTGGTTTAATTTGTTATTGCAAGTGCCCATGCTGGCAGACGTGTACGTCGTGGCGCTTTTGGGGAGGAACGGGCATTAGCACCCAGTAGATGTTTGCTAATGAGACCAACTGTCTGTCCCCTTTACTTTTACGCTTGTCTAATTACATCCTCTGCAATAGTATTACCTTTAAACTTTCAGAATTGTCTTAATTACCTCATTCTTGCACAGGTCTTTTTCACTCGAAGACATGTCACCGGCACCGAAAACTAGAATGTGATAACCAGTAACTGCTACTCGGCCCATCTAGTCACCCTGGGCTGCTCCCTGGACCAAAGTCTTACTTTGATTCATCAAAGCCCAGTAAAAGCAGTCTTCCATGTGTACTCTTTTCTCTGTCCCCCTGTAGGTTACACGGGGTACCACTGTGCCATAGACGTGGACGAGTGTGCCGAGTACCCATGTGAGAATTGGGCCCTCTGCTTGGAACGGTCCAACCGCACTCACTATGGACACCTGCCCGAATTTGACACCGAATTCAGCTATGACGGAGCTGCAGGCTACATCTGTCGATGCCAGCCAGGATTCACAGGTACGCCAAGGAGCACACCTGTCCTTAATTCAAGATTTGGTTGCTCCAGAAAGTCATGCCTGTATTCCATTAACCCTTGTAATACATGGAAAGCAAGAACACAACAGTTACACAGGGTAAGGATGTGATGATAACAGTGGTTCTCACATTGCAAAACAGGGGCACTCTTGACTGTTTGGGGGGGGGGGGTTGTTTTAATGGGTTGGGATGAAACTGATATGGGACATATTTGATCCACCTGATCCCCAAATTCTGAAGTGCCTGTGACCCCAAATCTGAACCATCTTCTTCCTCAGATAGTAACACAGCTACTGCTATTGTGATCCTATTTACATTTGTAGTATTTCTACTGTTTCTTTTCTTGCCATGGCATTGTCTTGGGAGGATAGCTCAGGAACAATGTGCTCGCCTTGGAAGCAAGATGACCCGGAGCACCACAGGTTTGATCCCCAGGTCTGCGCTTAGAAACCTCTGAGTATTAAGTGAGTTATAAATATCATATCATTGAGGAAGACCCTTACCTTTCAGATATACGATTAATAGTGGTAATCCCGTGCATTACATTCGTGGAGCTCAACATACTTATTTTGAGTTTTTTAGCATTCCTCTGGTGCTAACTACATACATTCTGTCATACATATTACCAGTTTTATATATTTATTTATTTACTTATTTATTTTTCAAAGGTGAAAATTGCTCAATTAACATTGACGAATGTCAGTCCGGGCCTTGTCAAAATGGCGGCCGATGTGAAGATGCCACCAACGGGTACCTCTGCCATTGCGCCCCTGGATACACAGGTATGTTTCAAATAATCATTTCTCTTAACGGGCTTCTATGGGGGGTGGTTTAGATTAAGAACATGCCATCCTGGTTTCTCAAGTAAACAAGGCCTACTCAATATTATTTGTTCAATGGATGTTCTGTCCTTGTTGGCGGGACAGGGGCAAAAGCGTTACAGTCCAATTGCTCTAATTTCCCAGCTCATGATTCATGTCCCAAAATGATGTATGTTGTGCTATGTTATGTTACATTACTGGACTTCGTACCATGCTCTGCTGCCATTTGCATGGTCACCAAGCGGTTTGGCGGATCTGAAGGAGAAGTGGGGCAGCCAGTGTTCCTGTCTCTAGATTAGTCAACGGCTGTACCAGCACCTCTGTGCTTATCACCACTGTTCGTCAGCACAGGGAGTACTGTTCTCCAGCTTACTGTATCTGTTGCCATGCTTGTGTCATGATGATCACCTGTAACCTGGCCCTCATGCCTTTGTCATTTCCTGCGATTGTACCTGTGACATTTCACCTATGTTTAAGCACCCAGATACCTCAGGGTTAGGTGCGCTCTACAAGTAATAAACTAAACTAAACTAGCTAAGTGGGGAGGGAGCGATAATGCCAGAACACTTTGCTGGTGTGTTGATGCGTGCAGTTGGGGTGTACCCAGTTACTGTGTGCAGGTCTGTGTCTGGGTGTTTTGTTTTTTGATGGCACTGAGGCATTTGTGTCCCAACGAGCACCCTGTGCATTGTTTGCAATGGTGCACTATTCTGATGTTTGAATTCTGTTGGAGGGGTCTTCCATTGCCTTGTGTGAGTGGCTCAGATAATCTGGCATCGGTCTTGCTCATTATCATAGCTCTCTCACAGAGCAACATATGGGGGTCATTTTGAAAAAAATGCAAAGTGCATGCAGGGCACCACCAATGTTTGTGCTTACGTGCTGTGAGGCCCACTTCATGCAATTCTGAGTGCAAAAGTAAAGAGTAAAACAAGGCAAAATCACTGTTTCTCTTTACTGTTTTGCTCTGCATAGCAAAAAAAGGAAACGTTGCCTGCAAATCCTGCTTTGCCGGCTGCGCTTGCTTATGGATTCCTTGGAATCCGCCCTCACATTAGCAGGTGCTAATGCGAGGTGGATTCCGTGGGAATCCATTAATTTTATACCTGCACGAAAATCTCATGTGGGCGTAAAACAAAGTGCTCACACAAGACGGAGGGGGAAAGCACGGCTGTGCACCGTGTCCCCTCTCCGCCTTGTGTTATCAGAAATACGGTCTGGATGGTTATGTGAAGACGCAAAAGCATCACGCATTGCTTTCACTTTCATTTTATGCTCCAACCCATTCTTAAATGACCCTCATCGGGTGTTTGAACATAGCGGGTCAAAATATTCATATGGGATAAGGTTAGTGGAAGTCCTGATGTGCACCGTGGAGCGTCCACCTTGTGTGGCCATGGGTCCGCCTCGTTAGGTGTGACCCTTGGGCCTTGTCCCAGTGGCGGTGCCCTACAGATGAGGTCATTCTTAGGATGTGCCGAGATACCTTGGTAAGGTCAGGGGGTTTTAGTAGGCGCAGTGTGAAAGTAATTGTCCTGAATCAGAGTGGAAAAATACAGGGACGATGGACGCCAAATGTTTATTTATTTTATGTTTCTGTTAGTATATGGTATGACAATATAAACCTTTTGCATATTTATACAATTTGAAACGCACTTAAAACACAGATTCAACGCAGTATTCTTACAATCAAATTGAAAATCATAAAATCTTATTCTCAGTCAACCTTTTTTAAAATGTTTTTATTCTGTTTATTGGCATTTTGTTAAACACAGCAGTTGAACAATAAGTAAACATCAAACATTAGGTCACGACAGGCCAATAACTCTAAACAATAAAGGGAAAAAAAAGAAAAAAAGGTTAAGTGGTAGGAGTTACCACCATTAGAGGAAGATAGGAAGGGGGGAAACAGTCCAACCAGTCGTACTCATGTGTTGCACCCTCACTCTCTTCTCAAACAGCACCACTTTATTTCACAGCTAGAGGAACAATCCGCCAAAAGTATTTATTTATTTATTTATTGCATTTGTTATACGCCCAAACCGAAGGGTATCACGGCGTAGCTACAGTCAACCTCAGTCAACTTAGTATTTACGTATTCTCAGTCACCCTTTGTTTTGTTAAAATATAAATTTCATAATGTTGCTAACAGACATAGAGACTCATCATGAGTTTGGTGGTAGCCCTTAAATGCGGTAGTAGCGCTGTTACCGCCACATTTAAGGCAAATCATGGCTTCGGCTGATTTCCCCCCAGCTCTCAGCTGGGGGGAAATCTGCTGAAATATTGCCGATTTTCGGTGCGTTTACCGCCGACGGGAAATCCGCCGGCGGTAATAGCGCGAAAATTCCCCATTGAGCCCAATGGGGAATGGGGAATTCCCGAATGAGCTCAATGGGGAATGGGCAATACCCGTTCCGCCAAACCTGTGATCCGGCGCTAATAGTGCCGGTGGGCTTGACTGTAGGGCTATTAATGCCAGCGTTATTAGCGCTGGCGTTACTGCCCAACTCGTGATGAGGCCCATAGTATAAGGTACCTATGTTAAAACCTTATTTGTCATTTCTACTTATCTATACATTTGTTTGCTTGTACAGTTTAAGCATCCAGTTTAAGCATACAGTTGGAGACCACATGTCGCTAATCGGCTATTTCCAAAGCGTTCATGATTGATATTGTGAGGGACGAAAATGCGAATATTTATGAGGGTGAGTAAACTACCGTCTCCCTCACCCCACACCCCCCGCCCCGCCACATCCTCCCTCCTCGCCCGCACCCTTGCAGGGTGGGATCCCCCAGTAAAAAAGTCAATGTCCAGCACTGGTCTGGCATCTGTCCTGTTTTGTCATAGTTGGTTATTTCGCGCTGTTTACGCCCATTCAGTCCCTTTAAGTTGTCAAAAATGTACTTTCATTTACCGTAGATTCAGGTATGTTGTGCTACATGCATTTGTTCCTTTTACATCTCGCGGATACTTTGAAATCCGTGCGAAAGCAGGCAAACCGCGATTAAACGTCCATAGATCGCCATCTTGTGGCCTAAAACATAAAACAAATGTACGAAGAGTGCGTCTATTATATTTACAGCAATTTCGCCACATTGTAGGGTTTACAGATTGATGGGAAAGGAAATTAAGGGGATTCTATCAAAAGGCTACAGTTGCTCAGATGGGTAATGCACCTGAGATTTGATTGCACTTATTGGCAATGCACTCCTGCCGTAAACAGGACCGGCTGAAGGTGAGCAGGGGAGCATTTCCAAATGAGGCATGGGGGATGGATGGGTCTC
Source organism: Ambystoma mexicanum (assembly GCF_040938575.1). Classification (NCBI taxonomy): domain Eukaryota; kingdom Metazoa; phylum Chordata; class Amphibia; order Caudata; family Ambystomatidae; genus Ambystoma; species Ambystoma mexicanum. The sequence continues at coordinate 130,565,178 of NC_090929.1, read as the reverse complement.
CTGGCTATATCCCGCTCAAGTTTGCAGGCCCTGTTCACGCGCACACTTTCCTTGTGTGCACTACCAATGTTATTCAGACTGATACGTCGACGTGGCTAATGGCTGTGCTTGTTATTCAAGCAGATGGAGAAAATTCAATAGGTTCTAGACGCTAAGTAAATAGGAAATTTCTATTTTTATCATAACATGAAAAATATTTCAATTCATTTAGCTTCTGTGCAAGGATGGGACAAGAGACATTGCTGGACTGAGCTAAGAAACACTTCAGGTTAGGATGGCGAATAGATCAATGGGAAAACACTCCCAGGACAAATCAGAAATAACATTCAATATGGAGCAATACGTTTTTTACTTCAAACCGATCTGAACTGAGTCTTTGCTAGATTATCCAAATGTGCGGAGTTAAGCAAAACAAAGCACACTGAGGTTGTAATTTGCTCAGAGTCACACAATTTGTCCAACTAGAGAATGATTTAAGCGCAGGTTTCCTAGCTCGATAGCTTGCACTTCAGCCAGTGGACCAGTTGATAATACTTTCTGCACAGCTGTTTTTCATTCCGGCTAGGCAACTATGGGTGTGGATTGGCTATTAAAGGGAGAGGGCATTCACCTGGCTGGCCAGCAACTTCAAAGCTTTTGGGGTTGGTGGCCCGATGCTTTGGGTCTGCCACGCTGCATGCGGGCTAGTGGCCTGCTGGTTTATGGCTGCTTCGATGCATGCAGGCTGGTGGCCTGCTGGTTTATGGCTGCCTAGCTACAGGTGGGCTTGTGGCCTGCTGGTTACGGGATGCCTCTGGTTACGGGATGCCTCGCTGCATGCGGGCTGGTGGCCTTGCTGCATGCAGGCTGGTGGCCTACTGGTTACGGGATGCCTCACTGCATATGCGGGCTGGTGGCCCCGGTGCATGCAGGCTGATGGCCTAATGGTTGCGGGATGCCTCGCTGCATGCAGGCTGGTGGCCTGCTGGTTACGGGATGCCTCGCTGCATGTGGGCTGGTGGCCTTGCTGCATGCAGGCTGGTGGCCTACTGGTTACGGGATGCCTCACTGCATGCAGGCTGGTGGCCCCGCTCCATGCAGGCTGATGGCCTAATGGTTACGGGATGCCTCGCTGCATGCAGGCTGGTGGCTTGCTGGTTACGGGATGCCTCGCTGCATGCAGGCTGGTGGCCTGCTGGTTATGGGATGCCTTGCTGCATGCAGGCTGGTGGCCTGCTGGTTTTGGGGTGCCTTGTCGCATGCATGCTGGTAGCCTGTTGGTTTAGGGATGCCTTGCTGCAGGCAGGCTGGTGACCTTCTGGTTTAGAGCTGCCCCACTGCGTGTGGGCTGGTGGCCTGCTGGTTATGGGTTGCCTTGCTGCTGGTGGCCTGCTGGTTAACACCTTCCTCGCTGCATGCGGGCTGGTGGCTTGCTTGGTTATTGCTGCCTTGCTGCATGCAGGCTTGTGAGCTGCAGGCTTATAATTATAATTATTGTTTTTTTATAACGTGCTTAGTACCGAAGAGGTTTCTAAGCACAGACCCGGGATCCGAACCTGTGTTGCTCTGCGCCATCTTGCTTCCAAGACGAGCAAGTTGCCACTGAGCTATACTACCAGTGCCAACAGGGCTGCCCCCCTGCATGCAGGCTGGTGGCCTGCTAGTTTATGGCACCCTCGCTGCATGCAGGCTGGTGGCATGCTAGTTTATGTCTGCCTCACTGCAGGTGACCTGGCGGCCTGCTTGTTTATGGCTGCCTCGCTGCATGAGGGCTGGTGGCCTGCTGGTTCATGGCTGCCTCGCTGCAGGTAGGCTGGTTGACTGCTGGTTTAGGACTGCCTTGCTGCATGCAGGCTGTTGAGCTGCTGGTTTAAGCTGCCTCCCTGCATGCAAGCTGCTGGCCTTCTGGTTTGGGGCTGCCTTGCTTCTTGTAGGTTGGTGGCATGCCAATTTTGAGCTGTCTCGTTGCATGCGGTCACTGGCCTCTTCCCTTCTCCAACAAGCCATTGGCTACTCTGACAAAACAATACGTAGCTGCTTTTTTAGCATACCTAAATGGTCTGTGACACTCTCCTGCCTCCCACAGTGATCATTCTAACTAAAAGACTTGACACAAGATGTCTGCTTGCAGGTCCTGTATTTTGCATCTTGCTGCTGAAATGAGGTCACACTATTTTAGTATGGCCAGTGCAGAATGTCTCAAAACAGGGGAGGAAAACCCCCAAAAAAAGCAATTGCCCCTTCATTATTTGTAAGGTTAAAGGAATCGTATATACGTTCAGGAATACTGGACACATTTATTTTTTTCACAAGCACGTACAACTATGCAGGAACCATGTGTTAAGCTGAGGATGGGGCGCTCGTTGTCTGTCAGGTATGCTTCATATATTTATTTATTTGTTACATTTGTAATGCGCACTAAATCCTTTGGCATCAAAGAACAGCTTAAGTAGAACAGAGCAAGCATAGCAGACAGAAAGGAGTAGAGTTAGAGGACATGTTACAACTGGTACATTACGTAAACAGCTGAGTCTTCAAGAGTTTTTCCGAAGACCCAGTATGATTGCTCTTCTCCAGCATGGGGTCTGGCATGGATTCACATGCTCATGAATATTCCCCGTCGTCAGGCAGAGAATCCTCGGTAAAGAAAAAACCAGTATCAGTTTCGTTTCTGATCTGTCTTTCGTAGTAGTAACCAATCACTGGTCTCTGCGTCATACTGACGACAGCCAATGACTGCCCTCTACCTAAGCACCGCCTCTGGCAGCCATCTTCAGATTTTTACCGCACGTTCATGTGTTGGGATCCTCGTGCTATTGCTCTCGAGCGTTAGTGCTATTTTTTCACGTTTTTTGCTCAAAAACTTCGTTTTTTCGGTCAAAAGAGCCTCAAGCTCCACCGACTCTCCATCCGATCAACGGGGACCCGTGTCGGATTTGTCTGCGCCCCTCAAGGGTGAAGATTTCATCGAGCTACGCTTTGGAGGACTCCAGAAGCTTCTCAGGCCCGGACATGGCCCAGGAGAAGGGAAGCTCGACGCCCGGAAAGCTGTTCAGGGTCTGCCCTGGATGCCAGCTGCAGAACGTCTTTAAGGAGGATGAACACTCCTTTTGTCTCTACTGCTTACATGAGGACAAGACGCACGTGGAGAAGGACTGTGCGTTTTGCGGCAATATGTCGGAGCGGACCATGAAGGACCGCCATCAACGTCTCGCCAACTGGCTGGAAGGGAAGAGCCCGTCAGGCGAGAAGAAGAGGAAGAAATCCGAGCGGTCTTCTAAGACCTTTGAGGACGCCCCGGCGACGGGGGTCCAACACAAGGCCAAGCACCGCGAGTCCGCTGGCACCGGGAGCGCCGAACGGTCGGGCTCTACGGGCGCCAGGCAGGGCACACCCTCCCCGGCACCATCAACCAAGAGCCAACGCTCTGGGTCGGGTAAGAGGAAGGGCGAGCACCCGGCGAAGCTCCTGGAGAGGCCCCGGTCGAGCTCGAAGGCCCCATCGGAGGGGGAGCGAGGCAGTGTCCCCCCCCTCAAGGATAAGGCGGTGAGCGCACCTAAGGTGGTGAAGGCCTTAATCCATCCGGCCAAGCCCTCTATCGATACTGTCGTGGCGACCCTGGCTCAGCCTGTGGAGGCTACACCAGTGGTGGCGACCTCGGGGCTCAGAGTCTCCCTGCCACCTCGGAGGGAGTCCTCTTTTGTGCCCATCGATAGGACCCCCGTGAAATCCCCGGCAGGGAAGAAAAAGGGGGGCAGGGCGTCGTCGTAGATTCGGCTTCAACCTCGGAGGAAGAGCTGATCGAGGTCTTAAGCCACGGCATTGGCGTGGAAGAAGACCGGCCCGTCGGGATGGATCCCGACGCAGGTGACGACGACATCGTCGAGGGTGCCGACGGGGCCCCTGATCGCCCGTCGGATTCCCCTCTGCCAGCGCCGCAAGACAACTCGGCAGCCATTTTGTTGGCTATACAGTCCTTATGCTCAGAGATAAGGACGAGACTACCGTTGCCGACGGAGGAACCTCTCCCGTCGGGGGATCCTGAACCGGGACCTTCTGGCGTTCCCCCGCCCAAGAAAAGAAGGATTCACCCTCCACCTCTTTTTCAGCTGTCGCGCACCGTCCAGCCCTCCTCCCCGTCCACCCGAGGGGATGATACGGGGACTGACACGGCAGCGACGGGTACGGACGACGAGGTATACGACGAGGATCTACCGTCGTCACCTCCCACCAGGGCTTCTCCGCCCGACGAGATTGGTTCGTTCCACTCCATGATCGCCAGGGCATCCGAGCTTTTCCAACTCTGCCCTGAGGAGAAGAAAAAGGAAGGATTCCTTTATCAACGGCGCAAGGCCAAGAGGAAGACGGTCTTCGCGGTGCCTCTACTGGACGACATTTGGGATGAGGGCCTCGCCCTCCTCAAGAACCCTTCCACTACGCCAGCTAGAAGAGACCGGTACGAGAAGAAGTACTGGGTCCCGGACGCGGCCCCCCTGTTCCTCCGGGCGCAGCCTACCCCGGACTCCGTCGTCTCCGCGGCGGCCAGGAAGAAAGCGGGGGGGGTGCGGCCTCCACATCGACTTCCCCACCGGACGGCGAGGGAAAGAAATTGGACACAATGGGACGCAGGGTCATCTCATCTGCAGCGACGACGATTAAAGCGGCCAACGCCTTGGCTATCGTGGCCCGCTATGACAGGGAGCTATGGTACAAACTGGCTCCCCTGCTGGACTTCCTACCGGACGACAAGAGGGCGGATGCCCTGGAGATCCTACAGGAAGGTGAGGTGGCGTCGGACCACGCCATCACTATTGCGGCGGACATCGCCGACACTGGGTTTCGCCAGTTGGGCAACGGCGTGTGCCTTAGGCGGCGTGGATGGCTCAAGGTTACGGACTTCCGTCAAGACGTACAGACCAGAGTCCTGGACATGCCGTTCGATGGGAACAACCTGTTTGGGAAAACAGTGGACGATTCCCTTCAGGCCATTAAAGCGGACACTGAGACGGCCCGGGCCCTTGGGGTTCTGCAGCAACGACGGACGCCCTTTCGGAGCAGCGGAGGCAAGGGCGCCTCCGAAGGTTCCGGCGGCGGTTTCTCCACCTACCGTCAAGCGGCCCGCTCGTCGTCTCAGGAGGCCTACAGAGGACGAGGCAAGTCTGGCGGACCCCGCCGTCGTCGCCAAGGAGGTCAAGGCGGCAAAGCCTCGTCGAAACAGGATTGAACCGACCGTGGGGTCGGGCCCCCACCGATGCACCCCGGTGGGAGGCCGGCTGGCGAGCTTCGTCAGCGTGTGGGAGTCCATCTCCACCGACCGTTGGGTGCTGGACACCTTAGCCCGGGGCCACGCGCTCGAGTTTCAAAGAAGGTGCCCGCGCGTCCCCCCCGTGGCCAGGAAAGAGCTTCACGTCCCTCAGCTTCTCCTGGAGGTAAGGGCGATGCTCAGGAAGGGCGCCATCGAACTCGTCCCAAAGAGGCTTCGGGGCTCCGGAGTTTACTCGAGATACTTCCTCGTGAAGAAGAAGACGGGAGGATGGCGCCCCATCCTAGACCTGCGACGTCTGAACAAATTCATCAAGGCGCAGAAGTTCCGGATGGTCACCCTCCAGCACGTCCTGGGTCAGCTGGAGGAAGGAGACTTCCTGTCGTCTTTGGATTTGGAGGATGCCTACTTCCATATTCCCATCCTAAAGGGGCACCGAAAATTCCTCAGGTTTGTGGTCCAAGGGCGTCACTACCAGTTCAAAGCCCTCCCCTTCGGACTACGGTCGGCACCCAGGGTATTCACCAAGTGCCTTGCACCGGTGGCGGCGCAGCTGCGCCGCGAGGGGATCCACGTCTACCCCTACCTGGACGACTGGCTCATCCGAGCCAAGACGAGGGAGCTCGCCGTTGAGCACACGTCAAGGACCGTCCAACTTCTCACGGACCTGGGATTCTCCGTGAACTACGCCAAGTCCCACCTGGTACCCGCGCAAAACGCACTGTTTCTGGGAGCGAAGCTCGACACAGTGTCCCTTCTGGCCTCCCCGTCGGAGGAAAGGACCAGGTCCATCCTGGGCAAGGTACAGCGGATGTTGGCTTCCGACGCGGCCAAGGTGAGGTCCATCAAGTCCCTCCTCGGAATGATGTCTTCTTGCATCTACCTCATTCCCATGTGCAGGCTCCGGATGCGCCCGTTGCAGGATCACACTCGACGAGAGTTTCCACCAAGCGGTCCGGTGGTGGGGCACCCGCGCGCATCTGATGGCGGGCATGGACTTCCAGACCCCAGACCACCAGGAGACAGTGACCACGGATGCCTCCCTGGAAGGGTGGGGAGCGCACACCGAAAATCTGCACGCGAGAGGCCTTTGGCTCCCGACGGAGAAGTCCCTCCATATCAACGTCCTGGAGCTCCGTGCAGTGTTCAGGGCCCTCAGGTCCTTCCTTCCGTCCCTCAAAGGCAAGGTGGTGAGGATCTTCACCGACAACACCACCACCATGTTTTACATCAGGAAACAGGGCGGAACCAGGTCCCCAGCACTGTCCAAGGAGGCGCAGGACCTGTGGCATTGGGCCGTCGCCCAAAGGATGTTTCTGGTGCCGTTTCATCTGGCAGGGATAAAAAACACCATCGCCGACTCACTCAGCAGGGAGCTGCGCTCGTGCCACGAGTGGGAACTACGGCAGGATCTAGTGGATCGCCTCTTCCGACGGTGGGGCATACCCCAGATCGACCTGTTCGCGACGGCGACGAACTCCAAGTGCCAGAGGTTCGCCAGCAGGTTTCCCCAGGCGAGGAGCATGGGCGATGCTTTCTCGTTCCCCTGGGAGGGCCTGTTCCTCTACGCGTTCCCTCCTTTGCCACTGCTAATCCGGCTCGTCAACCAGCTCAAGAGGTCACAGTGCAGGATGATCCTCGTCGCACCTGCGTGGCCGAGGCAGATATGGTTCCCGGACCTTCTGGACTTGTCAACGTCCCCGCCAATCAAGCTGCCGGTGGATGCGGATCTACTCTCCAGGGAAGGAGGCGCCATCCTCCACCACGACCCGAAATCGCTGAACTTGCAGACCTGGCTCCTGCAGCGCTAGAGTTTGGAGGATACGACATACCGGCCGACTGCAGAGAGGTTCTTGCAAAGGCCAGGGCGTCCTCGACTCTTAAATGCTACGGACACAAAGGGAAGAGGTTCTCTGTCTGGTGCCATGCACAGAAGATTAACCCTCTATGGATTACGGCTCCCCAGGTACTGCCGTACCTGCTGACGCTGGCCAAAGCTGGACTGGCACACGCGTCCATCAAGATTCATCTTGCTGCGATCTCCCGATACACCAGAACCACGGGGCGGACGTCCTTGTGGTCTCATCGTCTGGTGAAAGAGTTCATGAAGGGACTGTTCAGATCGTTCCCGCCGGTGAAGGCTCCGGCCCCGGCGTGGGAGCTCAACGTGGTGCTGACCAAGCTCATGGGACCTCCGTTCGAGCCTCTGCACTCGGCCCCGTTGAAGTTTCTGTCGTGGAAAACAGCGTTTCTTGTGGCCATCGCCTCCGCACGACGGGTGGGAGAGATCCAGGCCCTTTCCTGCAAGGCCCCGTACTTGACTTTTCACGACACGAGGGTAGTGCTCAGGACGCACCCCTCCTTCATGCCCAAGGTACCGTCGGACTTCCATCTCAACGAACCCTTGGTGTTGCCTGTGTTCTTCCCGTCGCCTTCGTCGCCGGCTGAGAGGACTTTGCACTCGCTGGATGTGGCTAGAGCGCTGAAGTTCTACATGGACCGCACAAAGTGTTTTCGGAAGACGTCACAACTCTTTGTGAACTTTGGACCTGTCAATCAGGGGAAGGCTCTCTCGAAGGCTTCCATTTCCAGATGGCTCTCCGGCTGTATCATGTACTGTCATCGGTTGGCAAACCGACCGCTGCCTGGCCGTCCGAGAGCCCATTCCACCAGAGCGATCGCAGCTACCACGGCGTTCCTTTCTGGTGTGCCCCTGCTGGACATATGTAGGGCTGCTACGTGGAGGTCGACGCACACCTTCATGAAATTCTACTGCGTCGATCGGGATTCCAGGGAGGAGTCCAGGGTCGGCCAAGCAGTGCTGCGCAACCTGTTCGCCTGAGGTGAGCCTGGTGAGGAGGTAAGATGCTTAATGTTGAGTTTGATGTGATGCTTAATGTTGAGCCTTTGCCACCTCCCGTGGTTGTGCATGTGTGTACTGCTACGTATTCTTTATTCATGAGCATGTGAATCCATGCCAGACCACATGCTGGAGAAGGAACAAGTTACTTACCTGTAACTGTTGTTCTCCAGCATGGGTCTGGCATGGATTCACATGCGAACCCTCCCGCCTACCCCTCGACGGCTCTTCACTTGGTCATACTGCCACTTCACGTGCTTCCAAATCTGAAGATGGCTGCCAGAGGCGGTGCTTAGGTAGAGGGCAGTCATTGGCTGTGGTCAGTATGACGCAGAGACCAGTGATTGGTTACTACTACGAAAGACAGATCAGAAACGAAACTGATACTGGTTTTTTCTTTACCGAGGATTCCCAGCCTGACGACGGGGAATATTCATGAGCATGTGAATCCATGCCAGACCCATGCTGGAGAACAACAGTTACAGGTAAGTAACTTGTTCCTTCTCTTAGGGAAGGAGAAAGTGAATTCCACAGTTTGTCCGCAATGACTAGGAAGCTAGAGCCACCTGCTCTTTCCAGTCTGAAGCTAGGTTGGATGAGCATGTTAGCATAAGCTTTTCTGGCCGGTCTTGTAGAAGAAGCTCTCTTGACAAGTAAAAGAGGGGCGCTCTTAGAGGGGCACCTATGGGTGATTGATAGAGTCTTTAATACAAGTTTTTCCTGCATCGGGAGCCAATGGGCCTTCCTTCTGGCAAGGCAGAAGTCTCAGGTTTAGGAATGTTTACGGCTGAACAAAGAGCATTATTTAGAATCAATTGCAGTTTGTGTATATTTTACATAGTTGTGCCAGGAAACAGGGCATTACAGTAGTCGACTCTAAATCCTATAATGACACAAGCAATGGTGAGGGAGCTGTCCATCGACAGGACGGGCCTACAGGCATTAATGAGTTTCGAAGTGTGGGCTGCTGAAGAGGAGATGGAGTTGACTTAGCATGAAAGGGAGAGGGATGCATCAAAGTGCACTTCCAAGGTTTTTACTGACTGGGAGACAGATAGTTGCCATCTCTGGTGAAAGCTTCATATTCTTGGCTGATGTTATGGAGCATTAAAGGTGATCCAACGATGAGCAACTCAGTTTTATCGTTGGTTAGACACTGAAAGTTTGAGGACATTAATTGTTTAATAATTTGGCAGATCAGGTTGAGGATTCTCCGAGTCAAGGTGATATTTGCCAGATAGGGGGAGGAGAATCTGGGTGTCATCGGCGTAGTTAGTATAGGAGATACCCATTGTGTCCAGGAAATCAAAGAGGGGTTTTGTAAAGATGTTGTAGAGTATGGGTGTAACACATGAGTCTTGTGGGACACCACACGAGATGGGAGCCGGAGGGGCACTAGCATTGTCGGCGAAGACTCAGACAGATCTGTCGTTCAGGAAAGAGGCGACCCAGGTCAAGGCCTCTGGAGAGGAGTTGGCCAAGATTGTTAGATGATGGCAAGGAATTTCATAATCCACTAAGTCAAATGCCGAATATAGGTCTATCATCATCTTAGCTGCGGCTAAAACCTTAAAAAAAACCTAATTGATGCGTGATACATTAGTATTGGCAAAAACAGTCATGACATTACTTTCCAGACATTTAGCTGATTCTGGTGCCCTGACCTAAAGCAAAGATCAGTCTTTCTTTAACCTACTCCACAACCCATAGTTAAGGCTTTATTCTATTTGTATTTTATTGTTAAAAGCACTGACCTAGCTCGAGAGGAGCAGAACGCTGTACAGGGTGTGGGCAGCTAGCGTTTGGGCTGGCATCTTTTAACAGTAGCGCAGTACTGTGAGTTAAATTCTGTGCGTCGGTCTCTACATCTTTTGGGATTAGTCATTGATCAGGTCTTGTTGGAAAAGCCATCTTTTGAGATATTTGCGAAATTGGCAAATTGTGGGGGCATTCTGAGCTGACACTGGGATAGAGTTTCAGAGGGTGGGTGCATGACAAAAAAAGGATTTTAGGTTTTAGACCTTCCTACCCATAGACAGCTCCACCCAGAGGCAATCTCTGGAAAATCTCCTTTTGGTGTTTCCTTGTGGCTGTCAGATGATAGGTTTTAGCAGCTCTCTTGATGGTAATTTCTGAAGTTCTGTCTCTTCTCCCATAGTGCATCCACTTTATATAGCAGTGATGGCACCATCAAGATTTAACTTTTGGACAGTGCCCTGCAAGAGTTCTAGCAAACAGGATTGGACAGTTACCAATCTCTCTTCTCCCAGCTCTAGCCCCTCTCTAAGGACTGGTTTAGAAGTCTGGAGCAGACATATGGCAACTTGCATTTGAATCCCCTTTCGTTTCCATGTCAATTTCTGGCAAAATCTAGTTATGTGTCAACAATCTTGTGATTTACTAGTAACTGCCATAATATATATATAGTCTGATTCAGCTAATCATAGGGAATTAAATAAAATGGCAGCCAGGTCTGCACCATAATGGCTGTTTGACAATTTTCTGCCATTTTCACAGAATATATAGCAATTATGTACACGCAATTTATTCCCCACATTACTAATTTTACCCTCCACCAATTTGCCAACTCTTAAATTCAGATCATTTTCAGATCAGCTAGAAACTCATTTTAGCTGGTCATTTAGCTTAGTTCCCTAAATCACAGGTGGATTATTTTCATTTCAACAAAACCACCTTGAAATTATCTATAAAAATGACACATAAATCAATGCAGTACGACTTGTGGTTGCTGGGGAAAAAGGCCTAAGTTATAATGGTCTTTTTAAATGAATTGGAAATCTTTATGCTCAGCAAATGGGAGCTCTGCTTCCTACCGGCCATTTGTCTCTCTCGACCAGACTGTGACCATAGTTTTTTATTAGTCTCTGTTGTTTGAAATTGGTTATTTGAAGTTGGTTCCTGCAGATCGTCAATGGGGGATGCATTTGCTACACTGAGATCTTCCACTGCAGCTAATGCGCTACGTCGGCCGTGTGATGTCACAAGGCCTGTCCTCTTATCTGAAGGGGACATCATTCTGATCTGAAAGGCTTCTGTTTCTAGTATTTCTTTCAAAGTTTCAGCTTCCTTTGATTGTACGCCCTGTGTTCACACCTCCCCACTATATTCTGGTCATGCACCAGCCACAGCAAATGTTCCTGCCCAGAGCCCAGCCTTTCATCTCCTTTCAGGCAGGGCACATTTTATAGCAGTTGTAAACAGTTGGGATTCATACACCAGGCTGGCAGTAAGGGAAGCCACTTGTGAATTTTGCCCATTCTCCTTGGCTGAAATGAACTCACATTCTACATTTTCTGACATCAGCCTTCATTCTTTGACACACGGTGTATTTTACTGATTAGAGTTCACTTTTCTTTTGTACTGAAAGTGCAGGGCTGTTTCCTTCAGGCATTAACAAAATACACTTTTAATTACTTGCTGTTCATTTTTCTGCTGAAAAGTGGGTCTGAATTGTCAGAGTGCACCCCTTTTGATGGGTGATAGTTTCAGTGGAAACATTGCTGTGTTTATTTCTCAACCGCAAGGTCATGTGCTTTTGCAATCTGGATTACAGTTTTGTTTTAGCCTTCTCTGGATTTCCCTTGCAGAAAGACACCTGCATAGTCTGCCTAAATAGGCTCAAAATTTCAGCGTGTAGGTTTCTGAATGCTGGCAGGTCAGTGTCCCAGAAGGACCTTCAGTTCCATTGGTTTGGGGCCTTTGATTACACCCCACAATTCAAGCCAGTCTGGCGATTTGCTGCGCGAGGAGCACATGCCACCAGATATGGGGAGCTTAGCCCTGAGGTACACTAGTGTGATACTCATTACTGCTTTGTAGAAATTACATCCGGTCTTGAACATTACCCTGGACTGGAGAGGAAACCAATGTAGTTTGCACAGTTTGGAGGAGATTCGGTCAAATTTACATGTTCGCGCAAAAGGATGTGCTGCAGTGTGGTGGACTGCTTTTAGGGGCCCCAGTTGAGTGGCTTGGAGCCCCAAATGCAACTTTCAAGTTCACACTTCAGGTCACATGTTTACGTCCCAGAAGAACAATGTTAGTTTTTCATCCCTCTTTGCTGACAAATTGTGCATCATTAATTGATATTAATAATTGCACTGTGATAGCTCAGGAGGTCAATGCAGTGATAGAAAGTATATATGCAATGTTGATTTACATGTGTCTGTTGGGGCAGCAGGTGTAATTACTCAACCCTCTATCCATCCTACCTCTACATACAGGAGGTGGTGGAAGGTGGTTTTATGTCACATCTGCTGTTTACAGTCTACAAAGATACAAGACTGTGGTAGCCTCCCAACTATTCAAAAACGGGCCATGATTACTTATGACTAATTCATTGAGCATTTGTAGTGTCCACCTTCCAAATAGTAGGTCCATTTGGCAACACTTGCGAGCACATTGCGTTGTTGTTACTCCTAAACCTTTGGTTTTTTGGAACAGTGCAAGCAGTAAGTGGAAATGGCAGGAGTCACATTACAACAGCATCCACACTGCTTGAGATAATAACACCCCAACCAGAGACAACCCCACTGACAAGTAATGAAGGGTCCAAGGTCTTTCTCTACAGGTGCCAAAGGAGAGACTGTGGGACATCTGTGCTGTCGGCGTGATGTGGAGCTCCAAACAGGGAAGCATTTTGTTGTTGCAGTCAGGCCCTTCCACTGGCAGAAGTTGCAACTCATCCATACCGGGTGATAGTGTGGTGCAGGATGAAGGAGATGAAGGGACTAGGCAGCTGCAGAGAGCTGAACTCAGCTGAGGGAACCTTCCTGAGCTGATGTTATGCCAGGTTACTCTAGTGAATGAGTAACCCCAGCAAATGCATGCCCAATGGGCCAAGCAAGGCCTGCAGCGTTTTGCATTCCCACCTTTGCATGCTAGATGGAGTACCACATCTTAATATTTTGGTAGAGGGCACTCCAGAGCATAATTGTTAGTGAGGGCTAACTGGAGTTCTATCACTGTGCTGCCGGTGCCGGCGCAGGATGCAGGACTCAGGAGGGAATATGTGCATGCTTTGGATTCTGTGTGAGCTTGTGCGTGCGTGTGTGCGTGCGTGTGTGCGTGCGTGCGTGTGTGTGTGTGTGAAGCCGCTGGCAGTTTTTTGGGTTCATAAGCCAAAAAAAGTGCTAGCAATGCAGGTATTTCTCATCTCAGCCAGCATGAAAATGTCTTCCTGCAATGGCAGAATGGTATTTTTGGGAAAAGCAAAGAGATGTGTGCTCTTGAAAAGATAATGACATTATTGTGGAATTTTTAGATACAGCTATAACAAATGTGTTCTTAAAGTGACACTCCAGGCTCTATTACGCGCGGCCATTATGCATGTGTTCTTAAAGTGAGAATCCTGGGGTTTCTAATAATAATTGCTAGACTAATTAAAGGTTTATTTCAGGCACACTTCAGAGGGTGAGTCACTGATTTAGTCTGTTCTTAAACATCTCAACTCAGCCTTTATCCTTCCGAGGTCGATAAATGAGTACCAACAAAGGTTGGGTGATAATGCATATATATATGTATATATATGCATTATTTTCTATATAAAGCGCTTAAGCTTAAGTGCTATATAATAACACATCATTATCATTTGGCCCTGGACATCTGCTTAAATTCACAGTAATTTGGTAATATGGGCTTATACACACTGATATTAATGATATGGTGATCCATTCTTGTATGAAATGTATATCACATTACAGTGATATCATAACCACATCTTTCGTAGTGTACTTAGAAAAAATGCTATGTGATGCCATTTCCTGTTTTGTTAAGGGGTGACAGGTTGTGTTCTATCGCTACCCGTGATGTCACTTCAGGGTGGGGTCAAATGACATCACATCCTGTGACATCATCAGAGCTCAAGGGTCGTGTAACGTTGCTTCCGTTTTGGTGAAATGACGTCTCTGGCAGGAGTAAGTTGTTGCAGTGGCAATGCTGGAAGTATTCGGCACAGCCACCACAAGTGCGTTCCTACCGTGGCAATACATGAGCTATTGGTCACAGCCAAAACAAAAGTGTTTTGTTAAAGTGGCAAAATACTGGTATATATTGTTGGCACTGCACAGGAATCGGTGGCATTGCTGACATTGCTGCCATATACGGCGGACAAAGGCATCATGAGAATGTGTTGGAAAATGCTGCTATGTACTGTTAGTGACCTGCCAGCTATTGGGTAACTTACAAAACTGATTGTAATCCCCAAACGCCTAGACTTGGACTCTTTAGTGGAAAATCTTTACGTCCCTCTGGTTCAAAAGTTCCCCAACTGCCGCTGACTGACAAGTGCCATTCAATTGGCATAATTACTTGCATGCTGGAAATCCATGGGGAGGTAAACAAGTTGGCCCTGTTTACAAACGTTGTTCCTACTTGAACCTGCCAATTGCTCACACACGCAGGAAAAGCAAGCACATTTGTCTTGTGGAGATGCACAAAGTGCATGTGCAAATTGAGTTATTACATGTACTAAATCACTAGTTACGTGCCGTTGAGGCTACTGCAAATGCTGCCTAAGTTTGTGATTGTGCGTCATTGCTAAAAGCAACGTATCAACACAAAGTCCGGGAATTCAAACGCTTTCGACTGCTACCCGCGGCCCTTCATGGCGAATATCCTGTGAAACCAACCCTACTGTGACAAGTCCACACAGAATCCTAACCCACGACTACACCCGAGAAGATGGAGTAATGAGGCTGAAGCCTCGGGATCCAAAAATCACCACTGATGGATAAAATCTATCAGCAAGAAGTAGTAAAACAGTGCAGGAACACCTTCTGGCTCAGAGGACATGTTACAGTGCAGCACACAAGTACCGCAGAAGTCCACAAGTGCCCACACACCCTGGCCCTCATTACGACCCAGGCGCAAAGCGAAAAACGATGGCGGTAAACGATTACCGCCATCGTCTTCCGCTCGTGCCGATTACGACCCGTGACCGTAAACTACGATGTCACTAGCGGCATCGTAGCTAACGCTGCCGCTGACTGCGCCAAGGGCGCGCGCACGCGAACATCCACACCGTACTTAGCGCCATGGCGGAAAGGTGCGGGAATGCCGACCCAAGCGGACATGCCCCTAACGCCATCACCCAGCCCGTTAAGTACCTTACCGCCATGGTGCAAATTACGCCATCGCGAACCAACCGTAAAGGGCCATGTAAAGTGAATGCAGCTGCCACAGGTGCACAGAAACAGCACAGGTGAAGACAATACAGACACAGGAAGTACAAAAAGAGCACACCCCACCCCTTCCCACACCCAGTCACACTCCACAATGATACCAATAGGACTAGCAATGTTGGGTCTGGAGGACCTGATAGCAATGCGAGTGCTACAACAGCAACTACAACAACTACAACTACAACAACAACAACAACAACAGGCTGCACAGAGGAGACGCAGGAGGAGAAGGAGGGCAAGGCAGGCCCAGCAAGCCCCACCAGCACAGCCAGTGCCACCACGCAGGCAGCCCCCAATCCCACGCATCAGACCCAGCCCATTCAACCTCACCGCTGAGCAGATCCACACCCTGTACCGACTGGACCGGGACACCATCACCACCATTGTGGACATGATACACAACAACATCGTCAGCATGATTGATACACCCACTGCCACCCCCCCCTACTGAAGGTAGTGTCCGTGCTCCACTTCCTGGCCACAGGCACCTACCAGCACACAGTGGGGCACTTGCATGGCATATCACAACCATTATTCTCGCGTACACTGATGCAAGTGCTCGATGCCCTCCTCAAGCACACAGATGACCACATCTCATTACCACGGTCTGCCCAGGAGATTGCCAACACCAAAGTGGGTTTCCATGCACTGGCCGGCATACCTGGTTGCATTGGTGCCATTGACTGCACCCATGTTGAATTGGTGGTCCCACATGCCATGGAGGTACCGTACCGCAACCGTAAACATTTCCACTCAATCAACGTGCAAATGGTCTGTGACTCCAACAGGATCATCACACATTGTTGTGCCAGATTCCCCGGATCAACCCATGATTCTATGATCCTACGGAACTCAACAATACCACGCTACATGGAGCGACATGCAGGCCCAAGATCCTACCTACTCGGTGAGTCTAATGACATGAGCATGGAAATGCAAAGTGGGTGTTGAATGACGTACCAATGCATATTACATCTGGCAGATACAGGGGGGTGGGTGCAACTAGCAGTAGCCAGATCATTCCCTGTGGCAGCACTGACGTCAACAGAGAAGTGTACACATCATGCCTGACCTAATCATCCCAACATGTGAATGAAAGTGCATCCCAAAAACGACACAACCATTTGCAAGTGCATTGTGCAAATTGTGGCCGCATTGACCCTAAAGAATAACACCAACATGCACGTCACCATGCACCAACTACTGAAAGGCCTGTCTCCCACAACTGCGCACAAAGGAGGCACATGACAGACAGGGACATCAATGCACCACTACAAGACCCACAAACTGTCCCCATTGACACCAGTAATGCTCACTGGGGTCATAATGAGCCAGACATCGATGTTGCTATCATGTGAGCTTCAAGCTCACAGGACACGTGCAAGGTCACATGAATGACGTCCTGAACGGACACAGTGGATGGCCACTCACAAGGCAATCGTCCCCCCTGCATTGTGTTTTAGCATGCAAAACAGTACATGAGAGCCATGAACACATACTGGTTGCACAGTGTAAATCCTTATCCACAACTCCAATTGGTGCACAGTAACAGTCAGAATCAAGGCATGGTTGTGCGTCTTGTTCACATATCAATCTCGTTCATGACACATTTTTTCTCACATTTTACAGGTGATGCGGGCTATCCCCTGAAGAGGTGGCTCCTCACACCAGTCCGGAACCCATCAAACCAGCATGAGGAGGACTACAACCATAACCATGCACGTACCCGTGTGGTGATAGAGCATGCTTTTGGCCTACTGAAGGCACGTTTCCGCTGCCTCAGCAGGTCTGGCGGGGCACTCCTGTACCGCGATGAGAAGGTTGCAAAGATCGTCATGGCATGTGTCATGCTACACAATATGTGCATCAGACGAAACGTGCCTCTGCCCCCTGACGCAGAACCACAACCACCTGATGATGGGGATGATGATGATGGGGAAGGGGCAGCACCTCAGGGAGGCAGCGATGCACAGGAGGGCCATATAATGCGTCAGAATGTCATTGACCGATACTTCTAGCACACACAGCGAGTGTGTGACATATGGATGGCACTTGGGGCACTGTGTGTGTCTGGTATGTCAACACTGTGTACTGTAACAATAAAGCACAGATACACAATGAACAATGTCCACACTTTTAGTTTGTGAGAAAATAAAAAGTGTATTGTACTACTGAATAGGTATAACAGTACCCCTCCCCCTCCCCCCTGCACACTCCAACACACCCAATACCCCCTCCCCCTCCCCCCTGCACACTCCAACACACCCAATACCCCCCTCCCCCTCCCCCCTGCACACTCCAACACACCCAATACCCCCCTCCCCCCTGAACACTCCAACACACCCAATACCCCCCTCCACCTCCCCCATGAACACCCTGCAAACATGTGACAGTGCCCGTGGTGAAATGAGTATAGTTCAGCACACTATTGACTGCCCCCTCTCCCGGAACCTGGGGCCCCCCTGCCTGTGCTCCTCTGGGTCCTGGATGACCTGCGGACGGGAGAGGCTTGTGCTGAACTTGCAGCCGAGGATGTACCGGGCTGCTCAGTACGGCATGTGTCCAGAATTGTCTGGATGAGCTGGCTCATCATCTGCCGCCCTGCAGCAAGTTTGGTGCAAATGTCCCTGCTGGCAGTTTGGATGGCAGCCCTGATGCCATCAGCACTCCTCTCCATGGCTGCACTGGTACTCACACATTCTGCTACATGCTGCGTGAGGAGTGTGCCCAGTGCTTCCTGCCTGTTGGCAATCTGCTCCAGCGACAGCTGGAATTCTGGCCCAATGGGGGGTGCCAATGGGGGACCAATGGGACTACTCCCATCTTCCACAACTCCCACTGGGCTTGGAGTTGCTGGCCATGAATTAGCTGGCGATGGGCCCTGGGTGTCATCTCCATGATGGCTGATTGGGGATAGGTGTGGTGAGTGCAGTTGTGTGTTGTGGTCAAGTCCGGTGTCATCCTCCACATCACTGTCGGAGCAGGCAGCGATGGCTGCAGTCTCCCCAACAGTACTGCTCCCTGCTGACGCATTGCCCTCAGTGGGCAACAGTGGGTGTGGTTGGGCTGCAGGTGCTGTCACGACCCCTTCCTCGGGGGACTTTGCTGCCCTGGGCTCTTCAGCCTGGCGTGGATTCTGCCTGGGTCCAGCAGAGGTGGATGCATGGTTCCCCTCTCCCACTTTCCTGGCCTTCTTGGCTGGGGTGCTGGTGCTGTCGTCCCTGCCAGTGTCCGATTGCGAGCCTGTGGTGGAGCAGAGGAGGGTGACTGTTATTGATGGTTCAGCGGACATTGAGCAGGCATTGTGAAGAGTGAAATGGATAGATGGTGGAGTTAGTAGCCCGTGACATACAGGTTGCCTCCCTTTAGGTTCGGTTTTGCATGCAGGTGTGTGTCTGCCTACTGTACAGTGTACATGCTGCATGTGCGCAGGGTGTGGCTCATCTGCTGATGTGTTGCGTCTGCCACATTGTGATTGTCACGTGCAAGTGTATCAGGGTGTCTTGCAAGGCTGGATATGAGGCACCTACCTGTGTCTCCAGATCTCGGGGCCCCTCTCTCCATCTCGCCGACACCTTCGATGCACTCAATGCCAATCAGAGAGGCACATGTCTCCTCCCATGGCTGCATCTTCAGTGGGGAGTCTGCTCCCCCGCCAGTTCCCAGGGCCAGGTTACGGTTGGCAGACATAATGCCCCGGACCCTGATCCGCAGGTCGTCCCATCTCTTGCGGCATTGTTTGGAGGTGCGTGGGGTGGTTCCAACAGCACTGACACGTTGTGCCACAAGTTCCCACACCTCCTTTTTGCGGCCTATGGCTGTTCGGGTCATCTCATTGGAGAAGACAACATCAGCCTTCTCCTGGAGCGTGTCTGCAAGCATTTGCAGTTCCTCTCGACTGAAGCGCTCCTGCCGCTGCCTGTCACATGCCTTCTTGACAACTTTAGGCATGGTTGGCTGTGGAAATGGGTGGGTTATGGGAATGTCAGGGTTTGAGGGTTGGTTGTGGTGTGGTTGGGTAGGATGGCAATGGATTGTGTTTTTTAAGATGGCCGCTGTGCTGTTTCCCGTTCCGCCGCGATTACGCTATTTCCGGTTCCGCTTAATTGCGGTCACCGCTAATTACGGTGACCGCTGACTACGGTCGGCGCAATGATGGGTGGCGGTAGGTCACCCTGCGCTGTTAACGGGGGCGGTAAGGGCTGTTTACGGCATGGCGTAGTTTACGTTACCGCCATGGCGTAATGCTCGTGCGCGATGGGTCGTAATGTGGCGCTCTTATCGCCATCGGACCATGGCGTTAACGCTCATTACGCCATGGCGGTAATTTCAATCACTTACCGCCTGGGTCGTAATGAGGCCCCCTGAGAGAATAACCTGAAACTAATGGGGGCAATCATGCTGTGCAGCTGAAGCTCCTCAGGGTAAAACCCGGGGTAAGCATTCTCTGCAGCAGTAGACCAAAATTCATACAAAATGTTGGAATGGGACTCGATCTTGGGATTGGATGGTGTGGCAAGGACGGGTCCCCTTTGATGACGAGGCTTAGCTCCACTCGATACTGGGATTGGATTGTGTGGCAAGGGGGCGTGTCCCCTTTGATGACGAGCCTTAGCTCCACTCGATCCTGGGATTGGATGGTGTGGCAAGGGCGTGTCCCCTTTGAAGGCGAGGCTTAGCTCCACTCGATCCTGGAATTGGATGTTGTGGCAAGGGCGTGTCCCCTTTGAAGACAAGGCTTAGCTCCACTTTAGTGCAAAGAGAAGGTTGGTCAGGCTGGCAGGGTCAGACTGGAGCACATAATAGGGTTGGTGCCCAATGAAAAAATTACCCACAATCCCAAATGTTCATTCGTTACTTTTATTTTTGGTCAAATGTGTTGCAAATAGTGCATTTACATTTGTTCTATAACATTGGTCAAAACTACCAGCTGCTCAGTGCATTAACTCATTAATATGTTCCACTTTGGCTCTGCAAACTGTCCAACTTCGACCCAAAAACTGACCCACACTATTGTGTTCAGTCAGGCCTTCCAGTATTGCACTGTTGCCCCATAGGCCAGTCCAGGCCTGCAGGTTGGTTTCCAAGGAAGCGATCCCTCCAGCAAACCCTGACTTGTCAAGTGGAAAAAGGGAGGGTCCCTTGTTTGTTCTCTGATTGAGCAGGCCTAGTGTTAGGCCTATGGGACGGGATCCAGTCCCGAAATTTCGCTGTAACAACAATTAAACACCAACTAATTATTTGGATCAGGATTGGGCTCTTAATAAGACTCTTCAATTTGGATTATTTTATAACTTTGAATTTTTGCCCTAAGAATCTCCTGCGCTGTTTTGCAACATACCCTTTTCTTTTTTGCCAATATTCTTATAAGGAGGCCTAGGGGAACCTCATGTGTTGCTTCTGCTGCGGCTGACTATAGAATCATCACTGATGACTGGGCGCACCACAGACTTTTACTCCCCATCGTGCTGTCTGTTTCTTCTCTTTTTTACTGTGCGTTTTTCTTACCAAATGTTTGCCGCAAAATGCAGGGGGAGGTTTGGGAGAGGCAATGTGGAATTGTGAGATTGTGGCGGGAAGATGGGAAGAGCTGGGAAGCTGGTCTGCCCCGTAAGGCACAGCAAAAAATAGGTAAAAAAATAGCACAGTAAAAAAAATACTGCAGCAACATTTCTGCACTAAAAACAAATGGAAAAGCAAATGGAGAAAGGTTAAGAAGGTCACCTTTGTTTTCTGCGGGAGTAGAGATGGCATATTAACATGCTTCATGTGCACAGAGGTAAACAGCGTGTCTCTTTGTGCCATAGCGACATGAAGTAGCATTCCTTCTTCGCCATCCTTTTTATAATTTAATTTTTAATAAAAAATGTTTTCATTGACAACAAAAGTCCATCTAGGATACATTAAGAAAAGAGTAATTCACCACACATTGACTGTGCCACACCCATGAGCCAATTCTGTTTTCAAGTAGTTTGTATTGTAAATCATTCAAAGAAAAACCATATAAATTGTATAAATGATGTGTCCCTCTAGTTGTTAACACGTGCTTCAGGTGCTCAGGAGCCTTTTTCAAAACAAAACAGATTGGGCAAAATAATCTTGTCCATGTTCAAATGTGCAAATGTGCAATATTGTTTTGCACTGCCGACGCGAGGAACGCTTTACTTTCAGTAGGGAGGGATTATCCAGGGACTCATTACTCTTTTCTTCGGTAACCAAGGAGGCAGGGGTTCTGGTTCCTCCACCAATCACCTCACCAACGCGACACGTCCCGAAGGACTAATAAAAGGGTCGCCAACAGAAGAAGTTGTACCCCGAACCTACCCCAAAAAACAGAATCTGTAGGATACATTAAGGTTTATCCTGTTTAGATTTGATGTGTGTTAGTGTTATTCTATTTTTCCTTGTGATTTTTGTCTGTGATTGTAATGATTTGTTTTTTTTGCTTGTATTTCTAAGATAAGATGAAGGTTTGTAATAAACCATATACCTTAATAAAAAATAAAAAAAAATACGTGCATAGCAAGATCTGATGAAAAAGCATTAACACTGGTTTACACTCATCTCTTCATTGTTACCCTCCACGTCTCCTAACACCCAAAACAAGAAAACAAGAAACAACATGAGCCATAATAAAACCATTTCTGGGGCAGTGCTCTAAGGGCGAATTAATCATCATACATCATCATCAGCACCTATGGCCCCGTCCTGTCCCTTTTAACACAACTACGAGAGGAAACATGTACAGTAGTCCACCCAAGGGGCTCATTTCAATGGAGCCCATATTTTGCACTGGAAAGACCACTTACCTTTTTACTTGTGTGCCAACAGTCCTCTTGATGCTGTATGTGTAAATATAACACAGACATCCTAGTGGACTCGGGTTTCCATGCCATCAGTGATCGAAGTGGGCCGGAGCGGTCGGGAGCGATGCGCCTCTACTTCTTTTAATTAAGTTTTACCGTTCCTATACTTTTATTTTAAAAAGAAACCGTTCGGAATGGTTTCGTTTAAAAATAAAAGTGTAGGAAGAAGTTGAAACTTGCACTTTCGGTGCACTGCACTCGAAGTTCCCTTAAACAACAGGGGCATGTGTTTTGGGGTTTGTATTGTGCATGGGAGGGATTGCGGCGATGGGGTTTGTGGGACCAGTGCAGGCCAGTAGGGAACATAGTTCCACTACTTCTTTTTGTACACTTCGACCACTGCGTGCCATAGTTGTCCGCAGTCGCAAAAAGAAGCGTACATGCCACATGGCATACCCGTGCAGTCCCCATCTGTATATCAGCGTCACAATACCCACCAGAATATTACCACAAAAGGAGGCATTTAGTATTTTTTGTTGGTGGTTGTTGATGAGGCAGGTATTGGTAAAAATAATTGGACCGCTTTTTTCACTTGCTAGCCCCTTTATTAAAAAGAAAGTGGTTCCCACCCACACCAGAATTCTATCTGTGCATACCGCGTCAGGGGAGGAGCGATATGAGTATACGGTAACTGATGTTAAGTAGGATCCTCATGTATAGAAAGAGAGAAGAAGCAGAGGTATTAAAGGGACTTAAAAAAAAAGTGCCAATCTATTTTATTATTGCCCATCTTTTTTTGCAATAAAATATTTTGGGCGAACCATTCCTTTAAGTGAAATGGTCTTTTAAAAATGTTCAAATTGAAAAAAGATAGATTTAGAAGGACTCCTGGCAGACTACTCTGAGCGGCCTTTCTAAATCAAACTGTTATATCCCTCCCACGCACTAATGCGCACAGGGGCTAACAGGTGCGGCCAGACGAGGGAAGTGGCGGGAGCGAGGTACGCGTTTTTCATTGTTGTTAGTGTGTGTGTTTGTGAGTGTGTGTCTCTGTGGGAGTGGAGGGGGAATGTTTGTGGTGGGGGATGGGGCGGGTACATGTGTGTTTGCATGACTGTCTGTGTGGGATGTGTGGGAGAGGGGGGGGGATGTGTTGGGCTGAGAAGGCAGCAGTGGTTGATTTTTAAGAAATCCAGCAGTGCAGCAGATGGTGGGGGCAAGATTGCCTTCCTGGGGGGTGGGGATGTTCAGAATGTCATATTTCAGCATTGTAAAGGCCACATAATATCAGACAAAAAAATCCAACTTTTCTGTGTTTTGCCTGTGGAAATATCACATAGAACCGGAGCAAAAGCTTAGTACTAACCTAGTTATTTTTAGATGTTGGTTTTCATTAGTTGGGAATGAGTAATATTGTTTAATTACCTGCCCCCCACTATCTGTAAAACAATAATCCAACACCCAGGTTTGACAGCCACTTCCCAACACTCCTGTCAAGCAAGGAACTATCCATCTTGCCTTCAACCCTCTGTGGTTAAACCCCTCTTCAAAAACCCACGGCAGACCGAGGTGGCCCAGCCAACTACCACCCTGTTTCTAACAACCGTTTCATCAGCAAAATCCTGGAAAAATGAATCTATCTCAGCTCAGTTTGATGAGCCCTACACCCTCCTTCATGAACCCCAATACGGGATCAGGCCAGTGAGAGGACTAGAATCTGTGCTCCGCGTGATCTGGGACCTGCTGAAGGACCACACAGACAATAACACAAATATTGCACCACTCATCCTAATGCACACCTCAGCAGCATTGACACCACCAGTCTTCAGATCCTGCTAAAGTGATTCCACAGCACTGGAATTAACGGTATCGCACTGCGCTGCCTCACAACCTTCGGGACGCGGAGCAGCGAAACAACACTCAAGGCCCCCTTGAGATCACCTGATCCAAACCGGACTTACGGAATACCCCAAAGGTCCTGCTCTTGCCCCTTCTATTCAACATATAAATGCCTCCCTCTGGAGATCACGACTAGCACTTGCAGCACTTGCTTGCGACATGCAGTCAACACCCATGTGGTTTGCAAACTCACAAACGATGCAACGGACATAACAGACCACAATGCCTGCCGCAAATGGGTGGACTCCTTGACGACCATCAACAGCCATCAGATCAAGCCGTCCAAAACAGAATGTGTGATCAGTGGCACTACACTTTTGAACTCTGCACCAGTTCCCTTAATGGAAGTAATGGGCCCTTGCCCACTTTTTTCTCCTACTGGGAGAAATCTAGGAGTCACAGTGGACAGTGATTTCCAACTACAGCCAATTTATTTATGTATTTATTTGGATTTATAAAGCGCCCAGCGGCCCGGGGGTGTCGTGGCGCTGTTACTGAATATTCACTTGTTGCATGTTACGAGACATTTGTTACAGAAGCAGTTACAGGCATTGAGTTACAGTGTTGAGAGTTGTTCCGAGGTTACAGAGGAACAATGATGGTGGTAGTGAAGTATAGTCATGCTTTGGTCTCAGCTTAATTAAACAGCTTGGTTTTTAGTGCTTTTCTGAAAGTTGTGAGGGATTCTTAATTTCTTAAACTGAGCGGGAGAGAGTTCCAAGCTTTGGGGGCTAATACTTCAAAGCTGGTTCCGCCGCTTTAGCTCTGTTGAAAGTTGGGATCCAATGATCAGGTGCTGTTTCATCCAATTCTACACCTTGCACAGAGCATGTCATGCCTCGCCTTGGCACTAAGGACAATTGCAGTCATCTAGCTCCTTAGTACTACCAAGCCTCACTTATGAAAATAGCCTCTAATTCAGACACCCATTCTGTCTACTTAAAAGACTCCAAAGAGTTCAAAATGTGGCAGCAAGACTACGACTGAAAAGACACAAACACATCTCCACAGCACTTCACGCACTGAACTGGCACCCAATCAAAAGGCGGATCCACTTCAAAACTCTCCCATGGCTCCTCGTACAGCAAAGGTGCAGAATCGCACAGAAGGAAATTCTCGCACTGCATGTCCCTAACAACACTAATAACTAGCAACAATGCATTGGTGAAAAGATGATACCAAATTTCAACCAGAAACTACATGAAGGATCTACCTTCTCCTTCCTAGCCACCAAACTCTGTGGCGTTATGTACCCGTTCCACGGGCAACACGGGGGGTAATGGCCCATGCCCCCAGTTATTAACGTGGGCCCAGGACCATTACCCTCTGGTGTTGCACATTGAATGGCTACATAACACCTTTAGCACCGAGGGTTGCCAAAGCGACAACCTGGGGTGCTAAAAAAATGATTTTTCTTTGTTGAATGGGACGCAGTGAGCGTCCTGTTCAACAAAGGAAAATCCTTTACAAAGATGGCCACCATGGAAAGGGAAGGCAGGGATCCGTATGGATCCCCTCTTCCCTTTCGATGGCAGCTGTGGGACCTTGAAATTAAGGAGCGGTTGCGTCGGCAAGGGCTGCTGCAGCCGAAATAAGGTAAATGGGGGGAGGGAAGTAAAATAAATAAAAAATGAAAGGGTACAGGGTTGGGGGTGGATGGCAGCAGGGGGAGCAGGCTGTCAGGCGACTTGGAACACAGGCCTGTACTGGCGTTTCAAGCCTGTGGTCCTAGCCACCTGATTGGCTGGCTCACCCCACCCGGGTGCTAATGGGTGGGAATGGCCTTAAGGATTAGCATGGCCCAGGGCAGTCAATGGGTGGGGAAATAACCAAACAACACCTACAAGATGCGTGTCCCTCCTCGAATGCCATCTCCCACCTAGCTGCACTCTAATGCAATAGTTTCGGCTTATAGGCGGCACCAAACCTTATAGCCCAAACAAAACATTTCTACAGCAGAGCATGGTGGCTTTGCGCAGTGTAAATGTTCTCATTTGGATGAGTGGATCAGATAGCGCTAGTATTTGCAACAGAGCTGGGTAAGGCTGCCCGGTCGGGGAAGCGCATGGCCATTCCTTCCCCTGGTTTACACCCACTGGAACTAACACACCCTCTGGAACTAGGCCCATGAAGGTAGCATTTTTAAGCGGATTATGTCTAGTCGATCATTAGCACCTGAAAACACTTAGCAGGGGCATTCTTTCCCAAAGCAGGGAGTCCGGCTTGCGCCGTTCACGAGACATTGGGCCTAACTCACCGAAGCGGTTTATAATGGCAAAACCCCATTGGAAAACGGACCGGGAATAAGAGCCTTGATGTCCGGGGGATGGGGAACTGTCAGCGCCAAAGTCACATGCGGCCTGTCCGCGGGTGACTGAGTGTGGAGGAGTGGATCTGACAGGGCAATAATGTCAATTAATCCATGTCTGCTTCACCAGTTAATCCGCGCATGGTCACGCTGGGAAAACAGCCTATTATTCTCCATTAGGATCACCGAGTGTTTTCTCGAACCTTTCATCCGTGCTGGCACCCCTGAACCCGCACCTCAGCACATAACATGCTGGGGGTTCTTAAGCCGTCTGCTGTGAGCTGGGCTCTGTTCAGAGAGCCATGGTAAAAGTCCTCTCTCTGTGTTTACTTTTCTCTCAGCCAGGCACTCAGGAATGTGGGGAGTGTTTATGCAGCAGCCTGTAATCATTGGAGTCAGCAGAAGTGTGTCGTGCTTCGCCCCTCAAGCTCTCCTCGAATCAGTGCAAAGCAGCTGTCGATACATTCTCTCGAACAGGGATTTCATATTTACATATGCGTGAGCATTTTCGTTAGCGCCTCCTGAGACCTAATTCTTAGGTAGGCACGTGGGTAACATTTGTAGCAAAGGGGACTATGCTCTAATGCCAGCAGAGGGCGCTAGAATCTGGCAACAAGCAAGCAGCACACCATTCTCCTTTGTTATGCGGCAGGTGGAACATCAAAACTCACTGTGCGTTGCATGAAAAACATCGTTGCCCCAGTTATGGGGCTGGGTGAATCTAAAAAACAAAGAATGGGCAAAGTGAATAGTATTGGCTTTTGTTTAGGCATGTGATGGCACTTTCCAGTTAGAACCTGGCTATAGAATGGAAACAGCTGGCAACTGGTTTACCTGGCCATGTTATGGCAGTGCATAGTAAATTCATATCTAATGCCTATAAATGAGACAACAGAGTTGTCTTTGTCAGTCCTTGTTTTCAACAGAAATTCAGTCAAGGAACAGATGTAAGGCACACACATCTCTCTCTCTCTCTCTCTCTGTCTCTCTCTCTCTCTCTCTCTCTCTCTATATATATATATATATATACACATATATACATATATTCAAAAATGAAAATGTGTGGCGGGATTTGTGGCAAAGGGGTGTTCCTTATACCATTCCACACTTTTTCAGCAATCTGCACCAGATTTTGCATAGTTGCCAGTTAGAGACCATACATTTTTTTAATATATATATAATCCTAGGTAGCCAAAATTATCAGGCACCTGAATTTAAAATGCTTCAACTATTCATCATACACTTTTCACTGCTTCATGAATCAGGGTGTTTATCGGCAGTGAAAGGTCACTTTGCACCAGTGTAATGGCACTTTGCACCGTGAAAACAATTCCATGAATCAGGCCCATTGTGTGGTGTGTTTGGATTTTTGCATGTCCCTTTTCTCACACTGGAATGCAGCTTGATTAGTCAGTGGAATTCCTAATGCTGGGTACCACCAGTGCAGTGCCTTTCAAAGGGATATTGAATTCCCTCTCGCTCAGACTGCATTGCCAGTGAACTTATTTTCGAATTCTGAGGGCCTTGCCAGTCACTATGCAATGTCATTCAATGCATTTTTAGGGTCCTTAGGACCCGATTCATGGAAATGTGTGCAGACATCCTGCAAGTGCTGCGCGCCAAGAAGACTACTGCGCGAGCCTGCGCACAGATAAAAAAATGTGCATGCCGCATATTCATGGAATTGTTCACGCAAAGTAATCATATTCGTGAGTCGCGCCCAGAACACCCTCGACACGCCCACATGCAAAGCAGAAACAGCGAGATCAGCCACCTTTGCATGCTCCCATGGGCGCAAATACACAGCCCCTTCAAACAGTTTGTAGGGTCCCCTGCAAGCGGGCCTGCATCCCATGGACCCTGCGCAGGGTCCCCCATAACTGTTCCCGGCACCCCGCCAACCTCCGTATGAAAAATCGTAACTTGGTCTAAACTCGGAAAATCTGCGTGCGATCCCTGTAAACCTTTCCTGCTCCCCACTGCACTGCTTACGCAAATCTATAAGTACGTTAGGAACCCCCTTTGCGTACACACACCTCAAAATCTGACATGAACCCCACCTCCGCGCTGCGGATCGTACACGCAAATGTACTTACGCCTTCCTTTGGGTGGAGGATCGTATGAGGGACTTGCGTGGCCATTTCCAGGCCGAGAGGTTGCACGATCGAATCCATGAATACGTCTCATGCCATGCAATTGTGGGCATTGCGGGGGACAGCCTGCAGGCCGTCCCTGGGAACGCCCACTTTTTCACATGTTCTTTCCCATTTCTGGTGTTACGCACCCTTCCCAGCCCTTTGCACAAGCCACACCCACACTGTGCGTGGAGTCTCATGCAAGGCCCACGACGGCTCATAGAGACATGCCGAGCCAGCGCAAACTCCACACAAGTCCAGCAAACGTACTGTGCATTCAATTCCATGAATCAACGAAAGGGGATTTGCCCGTAGAATGGCACGCAAGTACCCTATTTTCCACTCAAATAATTCCATGAATCGGGCCGATCATTCTGTAAGTTCTGCATGCCATAACCCGGCACCACCCATACGTCTAACATGCACCAGTCGGTGCCAACCACAAACCACAGAGATGTTCATATCGCTCACAGGTAATGGCTACTGCTGACCTGCATCCATCAACTTCATAGGTTTCTGCATCTTGCTTCCTGCTACCAAACACACCATGCCTTCCTTTCTTACAGAGCAATGTACAGTCAGGCCAACATTATTGGCAGAAGGGCGTTCGTTATGTAGGACCACATTACATTACATCAATGTTCACTCACACTCAGTGCAATGCAATGTAGTTCTTGATGGACACCTGTTTGCACTGGTTTACAATTCGATTTTGAAATATTGAATCCCATTTTAATCAAGCTGCAATACAATTTGCTCATGAATTTAGAAAAGTAGCAAAATGATAAGATAGCAGCAAAAGCCGGAGACAATAAAGGGCCAAAGCGCCTACTTAAATATAAAAGAGCAGGCAAATGGCTCCAGCTACATTTCTTGCACTATTGATATATTGAAGTCAAACTTGCCAAAAAAGGTAAACATCTTGCACCCCCAGACCAAATTTGAATCTTACCTAACACCAGATAAGAGTCTGAGGTCTGAGGTTTCAGTAGTTTTCCCCCACTTTGAAAACTTGGCAGTAAGAGGATTTATTTCAAGGAGTAAATAACTAGTTCTTATGGCCGACTGCATATTTTAGGCAAGTAAACATGCATTTTAATTTTAAAAGCATAGGGATTTTTGCTAAAGCGCATACTTTCTATGCGCCTAGTAGTTACCATGAATGAACATTTTTTTTTAACATTACAGACCCACTTAAGGTTAGATAACTCAATCACAGAACTCCTCCTTCTGTGCGCAGTGGTCGAAGGGAGCTGGAACGGTCGGGGGCGTCGTTCCACTACTTTTTTTTTTCTTTTTCTGTTAACAGTTCCACTACTTTTTTCACCCTTCTCCACTTTAATACTTAATACCAGGTCCAGTTAAACTTAGATCTGTTTCAACTCAATTGGCTGTCAACCAGCGTGGCTGCAACCCTTGAAAATTATGTTGCACATTGCTCCCTTCCTGCCTACTCTGCCCCCTGCCGGGTTCACAGCTCCTCTGCTTTATTTGATGCACTTCTACCACTGCCTGTGTGACACGAGCTACTGATGCTTCGGGACTGAACACATCAACAGAGCAGTGCAGGCAGCAACAAGGGCCCGACACATGCTTTCATATCATGCCCAGAGTAATGTTAGCAGCTGTGATTCCTTTACTAAACCTCCCATCCATCACTTTTGTTTTTCAAACTAAATAGAAAACGCACAAAATGAGTTGCTTCATCGAGTCATGTCTCCCGTATGGCCTTTCGAGTGCCATCGCGTGTATGACGTTGAAATTACCAGCAATTAACAACTTCCTTTAAAACAAACTGGCATTTGATCCAAACACAAAGTGGTCTGGGAGCCTCTCTACCGAGAACAAACATGGCCACATAACCAGGAAGGTGCCCACTGGGGAGGGTCTACAGCCACGTTTTAGCTCACTGCACCCTTCACAGAGGAGAAACATGCATTTGCATATCAGTCTGATCTCACCACATGGGCAGCACAGCACCCTCCTGAGTGGAAGAAATTCCCTAGAAAAGGGCATTTGACCCATGCTCGTCCTCATTAGAGAGGCTCCTCCACTTGTAATGTCATTTGATTCAAGTTGCTCATCATATATGGTTAGGGGTGGACAGGCCTATAGGGAACTCTGGAGATTTCCTGCTAGGCCTCTGCACCCTGGCCAGGGATGGACTGGCCTATAGGGAACTCTGCATATTTACTGGTAGGCCTCTGCGCCCTGGGCCTCTTCTGTGTGGTATTTCAGCTTGCTGAAAATGTGTACTATCGGGCCACTTTGAAAATAAATACCAGGGCCTCTTTCGGTTTTCCGGGGCCTATTGTGGTTCCCAGTCCACCCCTGTATTTGGTAGATCTAACTCCAGTAATTGGGGCCCGAGCTTCACATAACTGGGGTCCCTGACCAGTGAATCTTCAGGGTGGTACAGCACGATAGAGCCCAGGGGGGGTTTCCACAGCCAGTTGAGTTGGGGTCTTAGAACCAACGAGTCTATGTTCCATGAAGAAAAGTCTCTTATGTGAAACAGCTGATGCAAGTGTGAGTGCCAAGTGTTGCACAGTGGCAAGCTGTGACAGAGAATGCAGGATGCCTTTAGGATGCAGCAGGCAGAAGCTGCTTCTCCATCTTGCTGGGTTGCAGGTCCTCGTGACATATGTTGGGAACAGGAAAGGTGCAGTTCTAGAGTGTATTCCTCCATGCGGGGGAGCAGAAACCCTCCACCAATTGCCGGGTGCAGAAGCGTGCAGGCAACTCCTCTCAGTACAGAGCAGGGTATGCTTACAGGACTGTGAACCTCAACATCAGGGGGAACTGTGGCTTAGGGGTCCTGCGGCATATGCAGTCTTTCAAGGCACCCCCATTGAAAGCACTGGGACCCTTCATGCACAGTACTTAAGTCTCTGCTGAGGGTGGAACATGTCAGACATCCCAAGGGGTGGTGACAATGTACCTACTGTCTTGGGGGCCTGGCTGACCCTGCACATGAACGAGCACACATGACCTCCTCCCATTTTCATGGACTCCACCCTCATGCAAATAAGGGAATGCCTGCTTCTGAATGCACATATGGGATCCTTGATACCCCGTGAAGGCTCTTCTGTGGTGCACAACCCCACTGGGAGCACAAAAGTGGGTGCCGGTGCCTTCAACACGCCCAGCTTAGTTTGCCGGATATGGCCCACGGTCTGCTGAGTTCAGCATATGTCTCGATGTGAAATAGAATGCTGTGGCATAAGTAAAAGCGTCCTGGAACATTAGCCTATCTAGGTCCAAAGAATGGGTGTCATATTTATCCAACCCAAAGACTTACAATAGTGCAATCTCGGATTGAACCCTTAGAATATTTGCACACTTATACAGTACCTACCAGTCTCAAGCAGCTCTGAAGTAGGCACAAGTCTGAAACAGCTCTCATGTAGCACCAGTCTCAAACAGGCCTCAGATACCCACTACTCTCATTCAGCACACAGGTGCCCATCACTATCAAACCGCTCTCAGAAGCAGTAGTGGCTCGTATGTATTGGGGCCAGGGGGAGCCAATCTGCCAGGACTCTCACCCACTATGGAATAGCTGAGCTGACCCAGTGCAAACACTGAGAGCTCCCTTAGCTGCTTTCTGCTGCTGAGAGAGCGATCTGGGACTGTCTTACATTGTCAAAGGGAAATCTGTTTTGCCTTTGACAGTTTCTGTTCCCTAGCACACATGTCGAATGGACCATCAAGGCCAGGGATGTTTTGCTTCCCTAGCCTTCTATGGCCCATTGGGGATGCAGGCAGAGGAACTGTACGTCTGAATTTGTGTATGGGTGTTCCGGCTCCTCCCTGCATATTTAAAGGGTTGGAGGTGGCGACAAAATAGTGCTCCGGCTCCTGTGTGCATGTGTAGGAACCAGGAAGCGCACTTTGCTTCCCTATTCCTGTTTGCGTGGCGTGTGAGCCAGTGGGCTTCTGTGGCCCCATGGAGGCCAGCGCATGGAGAGGAGCAGAGTTTGAATGAGGGCTGAAGGTAAGAAGAATGTATTATGTATGGGTGCATGCATGTGTGAATGAGTGATTGAGTGTAAGATGCATGGGTGCATGCTGAATGAGAGTAGGAATGAGAAAGTGTATGGGTGCACGAGTGAATGCTGTGTGAATGAGCGAGTGAATATTGCGTGGATGTGTGTGGTGAAGTGTGCTTGTGTTTTTCTGCTGAGCCAGGCTGCTGATTTGTGGAGGTGGGTGCTGCTGGCATAATGGCATAATTGTTTACTAGCCATCTTTGATAAAGCAGGCATGATCGGTGTTAGTACGTCGCTAGACTGCCATTTAGTGCAGTCAGCCTAGCTTTTTCTTAATGTGGCATCACATTTTGTATTGGGCACCTTTGATAAAGAAGGCGTGATAAGTGATATTACATGGATAGACTGGCATTTTGTTACAGCCAGTCTAGCCATTTCTTACTGTGGCATGATATTTTTTACTGGGTATCTAAATCAGGCATTAGGGTTACTACATGGCCAGACTGGTATTTAGTGCAGCCAACCTAGCCCTTTCCTATTTTGGCATGGCATTTCTATTGGGTATCTTTGATAAATAAGGCGCAATAAGTGTTATTACGTGGTTAAACTGGCCATTTCTTACTGTGTCATGGCATTTTTTACTTTACAAAAGCAAGCATGCTAAGTGTTATAGCTATTACTTTGACATGGTAGTTTGTATTGGCTATCAGTGATAAAGCAATCAAGATGTGTTTTTATGTGGCTAGACTTGCATTTTGGTGCAGCCACTCTAGTTGTTTCTTACTTTGGCAAGGTATGTTTTGCTAGGCATTTATGATTAAAAAAAAACAAGCATGATATGTGCTATTATGTGGCAAGCCTGGCATTTTGGTGTAGACAGTCTAGCGATTTCTTACTGTAGTATTACAATTTTTACTGGACATCATTGATAAAGCACGCATTCTAAGTGTTATTATCTGGTTCAACTGGCCCGTTGGTGCAGCCAGTATAGCTACTTACTTCTTTTGCATAAGATGTATTACTGAACATCTATGATAAAGCAAGCAGGACACCATAAACTACGGCAGGAGGTGATATACAAATGCAAGATAATATAAACGTGGCTAGTCTATCATTTTGGTTCAGTCAGTTTTGACATGTTTGCATATTGTGGCATGGCATTTTTAATGGCAAAGCCAAGTGAAGTATGTTCTTACATGGGGGTTCTGCCAAGTATTGGCTGGACCAACATGAACATGTTTTATTTTAGTATCATTACAGGTAGTATATGCAAAGCAAACATTTATGTTCTTGTATGGGAATACTGCCATATATTGGTTCAGCCAGCATGGAAATGTATGGGAACAGCCAGCGTGAAAATGTTTTATACTGATATAAACTGGGGGCAAAGGCATCATAAAAATGCGTTGGGGAGTGCTCCTGTGCACTGCTGATTACTTCTATCTATTGGAATATTCATGAGTTACCCTACAAAACCAACTGCAAACTGTCTGGCTTTTTAGCCTATTTTTCACTTAAATTGTGCAGTAAAATGTCCCATCTTGACCCATTATTCAAAAAATGTTCACTCGCTATGCTTGGTCACTCTAGCATATTTGGGGGAAATATGTTTGCCCCCCCCCCAACTAAAGAATTTGCCAGCTGCCACTGCAGATTCTCGCAATACCTGCAAAAGCATTGACTCAACATGTCAGGACTGTGCTGCATGAAGATGATCCGTTTTCGCTGTGTAAGACATTGCCTTATGAAAGTCATTGCAACAGGCCTATCCAAGCCGTATTGGACTCCCATGTGTTTTTTTCTGGTGTTCTCTGGTAATATGCAGGCTTCTGGATTATCTTTTGTGGGCTTGCCTGGAAGGTCCATGTTGATGACGGGTAGCTGATGGCTTCCCTTTACTTGGCGCTGACTTTAATCAGCCACTGGTGATACCTTGCTGAGGAGGTGCTTTATATCTGTGGGCTTTGAGCAAAACTCCTTTCTGGCCCATTCGACTGATGGACTTTCCCTGTTTTAGGCGACGGCAATGCTTTGTGATGCTGTGTTTCATAATGTGCCAGTTTATTACCAGGGCACCTGGCAGTACCCATTAAGGAAAGGAAAACCAACAGTGCCAAAGCCGTGTCCCCTTCTCTCCACCATGTCAAGGAGAACATGATTGGCGTTTTCGGGCACATATAGTCAAAGCCCAGTCATGAAGCCCACCTGGGCTCACCCCAGAAGTCAGTTGTTCAACTATGGACCTGTTTGTACAATGCAATGAGCCTCCAGTCACCCCTTACAGCGCAGACTTCTCTGTAACACAGGAGAACTCTACCAGGTTCTAGGGTGAACCATCAACACCCTTCATTTCCACCCCCTTTTGAACAAATGAAGGTCACTTTTTCTTGTCTCCTTTTCTCCATGCTTGTAAGCTTCGCGAGGCAATTAATCATGCATAACTACCTTGGTTCTGCACCTCGCTTGCCCTTTAAACCTTACTCCACCCTGTAGAGGAGCAGACGAGTATGTCACTGATAGGCTCCGCCCCCTCACCACTGTCATACATAAATGACAGTAGAAGAGCCCTATGTGTGACACCAGGTATTGTCCCAATACTGCATCGAGTGTGGGAAAGATGTTATGCATTCAGACAACTGTATCGAATGTACCCACGAACTGAAAGAGTAATAGGCGATTTGCAAGAACCACTAAGCTTTGAAGAGCTGTAAAGAACATCTGACAGCTACAGAGTGATGTCATGAAGGGAAGACACGATGACGCACAGAAACGATATAAGAATACTTAAAGAAAAAAGATGTATCTGAAGTAACAAGAGAAATATGCAATCGAATATGAAGACATTGTGAGCATTAGAGAAATAAGTGAGAAGAGATGAAGTAAATGTACATACGCAGAAACGCAAGGTAGATGAGTCAAGGATGCCACATCAAGGAATACTTGCAAGGCACAAAGGGAGTCAAGAGGATAAGCCATGTACGTAAGACATATTTACGCTAAGAAGAAAACATCTGAAAGTGGCAAGTATTGGACAATCAAGAATGCAAAAGCATATGTGAGATGGAGTGATCAAGTCTCCAGTGGTCAGGAGGGGTAATAGCACCTAGTACAATTAAGTAAAATAGCAGTAAATAAAAAGACAAAATAGACAAAAAAACGTGGTCTCCTCACACATAACTCAGAAGGCGAAAACAAGGGCTTGTCATTAAACTCCAGGTGAAGATACTGGTGTACCTACACTCCCTTAAAAGTCCCAGAGCAGAGAACAGGCTGCAAGGTCAACCATAAAGAAGAAGCCTTGGTTTAGGGCCTGACCAATGAGAGATGATTGACTAATTGGGCAAGTGGGTAGTAGTCTGACGTTGTTCTCCGCACCTGGATTTTGTTTTGCTTCCGTGCTGCTAAATAAACTGAAAGTCCAAGGTTGGGAGAGAATGTCAACCAATCATATGGGTCTATGAAGCAACCTACTATACAATGTTACATAGGCCAATCTACTGCTGTTATTCTGCTATAATCTGCATTATATGTATTTAGAGGTGGTTCAAGGCATGCGTACCAGATAAGGGGCATCCAGTATGTTATGTTTCGGAAGGACAGAGAGGAGTGAAGAGGGGGTGGGGTGCCCTGATAGGTAAATCCTCCCTTGCCATTTGGGAACGAAGCAGTCATATTATGAATGCTATAGAGTTGCTGGAGGTGAAAATTGGACTCAATACGGAATCGACCTTGAACCTTCTTTTAATCTCTAGACCCCCATCCCTGACTGATAATTTTATTATGGCTTTGCCTAATCATCTATTATCTATTTTAAAGCCCAACTCCAGTTTTATACTATTCGGTGATTTTAATTATTGGTTGGGGCATAAGGAGGACACCCTGGCCGCCGATCTAGAGTTGTCCTTAGCCAACCTCAGCTTTGAACAAATGCCTACCCATTCTTTAGGTCATACCTTAGACTGGGTAGCCACTATGAAAGTAGCAACCAAGGATTTCCAGGTATCAGCTTGTCCCTGGTCTGACCACGCTTTTGTTCTTTTCACTATCAAGGCAGACTTTCCATTGAAACTTAAGGGCAGGAGCATGCAAGGCTCTATGGGAAGAAACCTTAAATTGCTGACACAGGAAAGAATTGAACCTTTGTTGTGTCCTACGATCACTTTCTCTCCAGTAGATTCTCCCGATGTGATGTCTAAAACCCTTTTATCCAATTTGGATAACATTGCCAATTCTCTTGCACCGCTTAAATATAGAAAAGTTAAGGAAGGGTTGATAGATAAATCCTGGTTCTCACCTGAGTTGAGAAAACTTAAATCCTCCACCCTCAAACTCTTTTACATTTGGAAATCCAACCCCACACCAGGATCATTGGCAGCCTACAAAGGAGCTGCCAGGTCATATAAACTGGCGATCATTGATGCTAAAAAAAACTCCCTAAACTCTAGAATCTTGAATGCACAATCTGAGGTTAAGGAACTTTTTAAGATTCTTAAGGAACAGGAATCCATCTGCCCTCCCAATGCTGGTCAATTACTTAAGGACGCAGCATGGTTTCAGGAAATTCAGGAAGCTATGCAAAATAAGCTGAATGGTATTAGAACGGATATAGTTTGTAGAAAAGAAATTCTTCTCACAGCCCCAGTAAGGTTAGGAAAAGGAGGTTCGAGAGATGTTCGACTATTCCCCAATTTAACTTTTCTGCTATCTCGGTTGATGAGTTGGCCAAAGTAGTGGAACAGCTTAAGGCAACTAGATGCAAAGGCGATCCGTGTTAGGCCGTGATAATTATAACTTGTCCTCTGACTTTGTTGGAAGCCATTTGCAAATTTGTGAATTCCTCCCTTACAGAAGGTCATGTACCGGCGGATCTAAAAAAGACATGGGTCACACCTATTTTTAAAAAACCTGGCCTTCCCATTGAGGTACCCCTCAACTACAGACCTATTACTAACACACAATTTCTGTTGAAAATCCTGGATTGTGTTGCGTATGGCCAGATTGCACAACATCTGAATGATTATCCTGTTCTTAATTGTTGTCAATCTGGGTTTAGAAAGGGTTACGGTACGTAAACTGCATTACTCGAACTGAAGTCCAGGCTTCTGGAACGGGTTGATAAGTGTAAACCCTCCATGTTGATATTGCTTGACTTTTCGGCCACCTTTGACCTGGTTGAACATTCAATTTTGGTTGCCAGGTTGGAGGAAGTGGTCAATTTTTCCCCAGCAGCGGTGCACTGGATCGCCTCCTTTTTGGGAAACCGGGAAAGCAGAGTCTTTCATGAGGAAGTAGTAGCCTCCCCCCCCGGGTCACGGTTCAATTTGGTGTCCCGCAGGGTACTTGCACTTCTCCATGCCTCTACAACATATTTATGGCACCTTTTTTCGGCATGTTGGAACAGGAAGGGGTTGAGTTTACCAACTATGAGGATGATACACAGTGTCCCATCCCCACGGTTGGAACTCATGCCAAGACGAAACTGATCTGAATAGAATGTTTGCCTCTATTGAGCATTGGATGATGTGGAATAATCTTGTGTTGAACAAGGAGAAAGCAGAGTTGCTGATCATCGGTACCCAGCCCATGTTAGCTAAGCTTGGTCCCTCCTATAATAACTTTCAATTGGGAGATGTCAAGATAACCCCCCCAAAAAAGGTAAAGACCTTGGGTGTTATCTTTGACCAACTGTTTAACATGAAGACCCATGTTGGGAGCCTTGTATCTGCGGTGGTCTACTATATCAAGCACCCTGCACACCTCAGACATTTTGGGGCAGTGAAGGTGGTCATGGGATTATCCCGTGAGATCATGTCTCGGTGGCGAGACGAGCACTGCACTGGCTCCTCTTGGAGACTCGCCTTCTTTTTATGCTTTTGGTTATCACCTTCAAATGTAGACAGGGCCTCATGCCCTCTTATCTGCAAGACCTCATCATTGAAAAAGTTCATTGGAGGTCCCTCAGATCCAGCAATCAGGAATATTTGCTGCTTCCTCGGTGAAGAACCATAAAGGCTGACAAAGGAGCTTTTTATATTGCAGCTCCTCAAGCCTGGAACAATCTACCTTTGGACCACCGTAGAAGTCTGAAAACCATAGATCCTTTCAAGAAAAATTTGAAAACATGGTTGTTCATCTGATCTCTTTTTTAACTCGTCTGCCTGAATATAACTGGCCCTGGCCTTCCTTTTTCCTTTTTTTTATGTCTGTCCGAGCCATGATGCCCTCGGATCCATGGATTACGCATTATAAATCTATTAAAGTAAAGTTAAGTAAAGGTACTAATACCTATATGTTATATAGGTACATATACTCCCTTAACCAATCCCTCCCATCGGTTTTATTATTTGCCACATAGGATGATGTCATAGGTGACGTATATTGATGTATAAAACCTTTTTGTAATCAAAACGGAGGAGTGAGTGCGTGTACTACAATTCGTTGTCTTCCAGATTGCCCTACGTTATTTGAGCTGGAAATAAAGTAGTACTTTGCCATATTATTTAAGTCTGTTTGGTTATTTGGGTCTGAGATCCTTTCTTGGTAATTCCATCTAGCAGATGAGAAGCTTCAAGGTGCTACCGCACAACCCTGAACTCTTGCACAATGAGGGAGGGTGCAAATTGAAAATCGTTAGACCCGACCTCTATTGAGGATTTTTCTTTGTCATGATTTTTGTGAAAATATTCCTGTAAGAACAAGGTTAGTCACTCTACCCATGGGTTCCCAGCCTTGGCAGCATGCATCAGCTTCCGGGACTGTTTCCATGTAGAGGTGCCCTTGCAAAGTGGAGGTGGCACCCATCAGTAGAGCCATAAACACCGGATAAACATTCCAACTGAATGACATTCAGTGGGTTATAGGAGAAGAATCCTAAGGTTCTGGTTTTGAGGTTTTAAATTGAAATGGATCCTTAAGAGTTTGATTATGAGCTAAAAAGAGACACGCCCACGTGTTTCACACCGTGGATTCTTTGCGTTAATGTAGTGCTGTCTTTCAGAAAATGTGTCTTCATGATATCTGAAGTATTCTAATGGTCGACTGATGATCACACTCCGCTTGATGACTTGCAGGGGTCTGCAACCTTTAGCTGGCTCTCCGGATGTTTTGGACTACAAATCCCATGATTCTCCCCCATTGTAT
This sequence comes from Ambystoma mexicanum, assembly GCF_040938575.1. Classification (NCBI taxonomy): domain Eukaryota; kingdom Metazoa; phylum Chordata; class Amphibia; order Caudata; family Ambystomatidae; genus Ambystoma; species Ambystoma mexicanum. Next base: position 130,525,594 of record NC_090929.1, on the reverse strand, counting down.
ATGTCTGTTGGAGCTGATGGGAGTTGTAGTCCAACGCATCCGGAGAGGCAAAGGTTACAGACCACTGGCAGGAAACAGTCCGATTCCTCAAGGGATTGCATGGTTCCTCCAGTCTTGGTATTGGCTGCTTCCAGCGATCTCTTAGCAGGAGGTGTTATTTTAGAGGCCCCATAGACAGTCTTTGCCAATATCCTTCTGTAGGGAGCCTTAACTCTTCCTGAGCACTCCTGGGATCCAGCAGGGGCAGGTGGGCCTGGGGCAGCTGTTTCTCAATTAACTACAATAACCCGAATCAACTAAATTTCCAGTTGATTTTGGTGTGCCCAAACATTTGGGTAATTCTACCAAAATGTTGTCCATGCCTTATACAAGAAATGGAAATCCCTAAAGTGGAGAGGGGACCCCACGAGAGCAGCGTGGCGTTTTTTTCTTATTGTTGAATGTGCTGCTGGGGCAAGGTGGGTCAGACTCGGCATTGTGACAGTTTCTTCTTTTAGTTATTAGACAACCCGTGGGGGAAAATTCGAGTAAATGCATGCATGACCCGGCTATGAATCAAAGACTATTTTTAGGGCGTTTCAGGTGGGAGGGTTACAAAATTATGCTGTTCGCATAATCCTGCCCTTCCCTGTAGGTCATTACATTTTGTAAAAAATCACTCAACTGCTCTTTGGGTAACCACGCTCACGGAGAGGGCTTGCCATCTTACATTTAAAGAAATATATGTCCCGGCACTCCACACATCTGCCTCCCAGTTCGTGATGGAATTCAAGGTCCCACGCGTACCCCCATCATTCATTATCCAATTCGCCTTTAATGGAAAGCCCTGACAATATCCATGTATTACTTGAGAAAAAGTTTGCCCAGGCCTATCCAGAGGCGCCAAACACATTGTGGACCATATTTAAGAAAGTGTAATTTCAATAGTTCACTTTAACCGTGAGTACGGAGGTGAGAGGTCAAGGTTATTTTTCCATTTCATCCAATCCTATCAAAGGAGAAAGGTAAATCTCTGATATTTGTAGTGCCTCATGGTTAGTTAACATGGTCCCTCTTGAAATACTTCCCAAACCTGCTCATCTTAAGTGGGATGCAAATCCCACAGAAAGTGCCGCGACGATGAATTCTTACATGTCAGCGGGCCTCTCCGTGAGATTTCGAAACCTTTGTGGTATGGTGTTAATAAAGCACGGGGATCCTAGCGGTCCTAGCACTCCTTTTTACACCCAGTGGTAATGCTGGATGAGTTCCCCGTGCACAGCGCCTGCATTGCAATGAATCCCTATGAATTCCGCCCGCTTTTGACTCCAGCTTCTCCCCCTGCATCAAAGATGGGTGCAGGAGAAGCTGTGCCGCTGTAGGCACCATTAATGCACAGAGCAGGGAACGCCGCAGAGCTGATTTACTCCTCTGCGCAAACACTCAGCAAACAGGCATGCTAGTAAACAGGCCTAGAGAATTATCCACCGGTTTTTGTGTTTTTTTGTTTGCAATTCCAGGCCTTTACTGATGTTTGTAAAATGAGGCCTGATTATGTTACAGTTGGACGGAAATAGCGTGCAGGTTATGTTGAAACTGTTGAAATTGACATCGTGTGAAAAGAGGTGCGTGGGAATGACACATCTAGCACAATGGAAGAAAGATGTACCCAGGCTGGATACATTAAGCAGTGTGTACCCAGGCTGCACAACATATCCAACGCACACCATGCAGGGACTGAAAGAGGAACACAGTGGGAATTCTCAACCTTGACCACTGAGTATTATACGCCTGGCTGGTTATTCTGGCACACATCGCCAATGCCTACAAAATGCCCTGTAGGTGACCCCAAGCAAGTGTTGGAAGTTCTTAAGCTGAACACAATGAAGCCAGAGCATGGCACTGCCCCGGCGTCTAGAGGTGACATCTCCGATTAGTGGGCCCGGGCTGTCGGACTATGATTCTGAGCACATCAGAGCCGGCTCCAGCCTTTATCCAAGCCAGGAGACATTAGGCTCAAAGAATTATCTACATGGGACGTTTTTCCAAAACACAAGCCCATAACAGAAAATCCAAGAAAAGCAACTACTTTCTAGGTTTAAACAGTTTTTTTCTGGGCAGTGGTCGAAGTGGGCGGGAGCGGTTGGGAGCACTGCACCTCTACTTTTTTTAAAATTAAGTTTTACTGTTCCTATACTTTTATTTTAAAAACAAACTGTTCCGGGGTGGTTTTGTTTTAAAAGAACAAGTGTAGCATTGCACTGAACGTTCCCTTAAACAGCAGGCGCATTTGTTTGGGGTTTGTATTGTGCATTGGAGTGGGTGTGGTGATGGGGTTGTGGAGAGTGTCGACAGTCCAACAGGGAGCATACATAGTTCCACTACTACTTTTCGTACACTTCGGCCACTGCTTCTGGGTTATAACCAGATGGGGTAACGCTGAAGGTGGATCACAGCTATGTATTCTGAAACAAATGGACGTCTGTACTCAGTTAAACTTTCATTGCTTCCTCAAACAAAGACACATTTCTGCCGGGTCCTCTTTTTCAGCTAAAAGACACTTTGACAAACCCCAGCCCTCAGATAGGAAAAACAGTGTCCAGACAACTATAAACTCGAATCCTTCATTTTCCTGACAAATGTACGCATGAGCTCCTGGAGGCCATTACACACTGCTCGAAAGCCATGAAACTGCAAAGTTCAAGAGAATTAAAAGGGAAATGAAGATAAAATCCCCTGTCTGTCGAAGTGAACAAACATAATACAGATTTCTGGGCTATATAAGCACCCAATAGTTACAAAAATTCCCTAAACTTGAACAAAAGGGGAATGAGCTTTGAAAACGTTTTTTAAAATATTAGTATTTTAAATAACTAGGTTGTCATTATAAGGTAAGCATTTATTTGTAAACTTGGTTGAACTGGAGCAGTTTGGCACGAGTTTGCTTGAGGTGCAACGTTTAAGGGACACGGTTGTCTGCCTTGTTGAAATACCCCGTGCAAGGAAATGGCCTTGCTCTTTCTTAAATGCAGACCAAGGGCCTGATTCGTGGAGCATTTTCCTATGGGATTGTGCCATTATAAAACACTTCTGTGAACCAGGCACAAATGATTTTTGTTATTTCCTGGCTGTATGGAAAACAGTCAATAACAGTAGTTATTGACTGCATTCTGAACATTCAGAATGGCTGAGAGCAGGTCAGTAATGACTTGCATGTGCTGATGATGCACAATAAATTTCCTCCCACTGTGGATAGCGGTTCACTTTGTATATTGTGGCATCTCAGTAGCTTGTGTCCCCTTGATCGTGGAGTTGGCTTTGGTGGGTCTTGAATCGCTCTCCGCGTCGCATATGGAGTGCATGCGCTAGGGCCTCGAGTCGCAAGGTCCAACTTCTTCTGAAACTCACTTAAACATTGATACTAGCGAGGCTCTGCTCGCCCCAATACACTCTATTTAGTTTACATTTTACACAGGGCGTCTAGGCGCTAGTTACAGGCAGATCGCTACTGTGCAAAAGTATGAGCAGACAGAGAGTGGTGGTGGGCACTAGCAACACCCTGTCAAGGTAGTTCACAAGCAGCATCTGAAGCACCAGGATTACAGGGGAGACCCCCAGCACACCCCAGGTGCTGCAACAGGGGGGTTACAATCGCAGAGACCATTCCTGAAGCTTTGGCAGTTCATTGTGTTTGCTGCAATTCTGTCTCGCCCTAATGAGTCCAACAGTGGGAATATTACTGTTCCTACCCCAGCCACGTAGATAGAGCCCTGGAGAATAGGTATTTACAAGATATTACTGTTCCTACCCCAGCCACGCAGCTAGAGGCCTGGAGAATAGGTATCGACAAGATATTACTGTTCCTACCCCAGCCACGTAGATAGAGGCCTGGAGAATAGGTATCGACAAAATATTACTGTTCCTACCCCAGCCACATAGCTAGAGGCCTGGAGAATAGGTATCGCCTCATTGGGTTTCCTGTAGATTTCGTGTGAATTTGATTCACTTTGATATGAATTTTCAAATCAAGAAAACACATCTTTTTTCTACGGTGATTAAGGGTAATGTTTTAACCAATGTTCACCTGTGGGTTAGTTGTTCAATGAATATTGATCCTAAAGTCCAGTGTATTGGAGCCTGGTCCGAAAGTAAAATTGGGTGCATATTAGAATGCGGGCACGCTCCATAGGTTTAATTAATAGAGAGGCAATAATCATTAGTGTAGTCGAGACAAGTATGTGTATGTTCCTGTGTGCGGTTGTTTGCTTCAAAACAGTTTTAATTGCATTGCATTTTCATAAAAATTACTGTTTCTTGTTAAAAACCCAAATCCAGTTCTTTGGGTGCAAATGTCTTCTCCATCAAAGATGTACCAGCTGCGTTTCATTTCCTCCAAGCTCTCCCCAGTGTGGTGAAGTAGGTTCTGCTATTGTGTGGCGATTACATGATACTAACCTGATTAATGGAATTATTTGCGTGTAAAACGGGGACTTGCGTGCCATTCTGCCCGCAAAGCCCCATTCATCAAACAGGGATTACATGCAAACAATTCCATGACTCAGGGCCTAAGTAGATATTTTAAATTATTCTGTAATTTCCCAGTCCGGGTTCAGGCCCCTATATCCATTCATGTTTTTGTACAAAACAGAGCCCCCCCCCCATGGCCATGTGCAAACCATGTACTGTCAGAGGGGAAAACCCAGACATAGAAGTGACCGTGCACGGCTAGTGCACATTAATGCATGCATATGGCACATCTCCTTTGCGGGAGAAGTGCACATTGTAAATACACAGGGCCCAATTCATGGAATTTTTTGCACGGTTCAAAGTGACTTTGCACTGCTGAAAAGGGACTTTGCACTGCCGACACAAACCCTGATTCATGGAACTGTGCAAAGTGTATTTTTGCAGTGCAAAGTTATTTTGCATTGCAAAAATGACTATGCACTGACTTTGCACTGTACAAATACACTTTGCATAGTTCCATGAATCAGGGTTTGTGTCGGCAGTGCAAAGTCACTTTTCAGCAGTGCAAAGTCACTTTGAACCGTGCAAAGAATTCCATGAATGGGGCCCGCACTGTATAATAGAAGGCAGCACGTGCAGAATAGGCCTGGTAACATGAGGGAGCGTGCACTGTGAACACCATTTAATATGATGGTGAACAGACACTGCGGAACACAGACTTTATGGTGTGGTGCAGCATTGCAATCGCAAATCAGATCCAATGAACAATGCTTGTGGTCTCGAGCAGAAGGCTTGTATCCTGGTGGTTCGTACTGGAAAGCCTCTTTCGGGGTGGGACCAAGCTGCATTTGCATATGGCCATTTCATTCTTTAATGCTATGGCAGGCTCAAAAAAGATGGTTTGGCGGATTGGCATGTGTGATGCCAGTGTTTATGATTTATTCAAAACTTGCCACGCATCACTTTCGAGTTTTGTATTCTACACAGCACAGAGCATGATATAGAACAGAACGCGAAGGCCACGCCTAAGTCCAGAATGCCATCAATGTATGGAATTATGTATATGGACCTCTCTCTGAAGGCAGCCAGATTCTCACTTTAGCCCTGGTCTTGATGCATCAGGGTGTAGACAGCATGAATGTGGCCTTAATGTATGTCCTCCCTGGATGACCCAAAACGGGGTGCGGGAGAGGAGGCGGACTCACATTCCATACATTTTCTCATGCATGCTTTAGGCTCTTCAACAGTTGACAAGAAACTCTGGAATGTCATCAGACTACAACGATAACAGACTCCTTCACTCAAGTGCAAGAATGCCCCTTCACAGAGGCAGAAACAGGGATACATGTAGGCCAAGCCGCCCGCCAGGGAGGCGAGTGGCTCCTTCACTCAAGTGCAAGAATGCCCCTTCACAGAGGCAGAAACAGGGATACATGTAGGCCAAGCCGCCCGCCAGGGAGGCGAGCGGCTCCTTCACTCAAGTGCAAGAATGCCGCTTCACAGGGGCAGAAACAGGGATACATGTAGGCCAAGCCACCCGCCAGGGAGGCCAGTGGCTCCTTCACTCAAGTGCAAGAATGCCCCTTCACAGAGGCAGAAACAGGGATACACATAGGCCAAGCCGCCAGCCGTAGAGGCTGCGGCTCCTTCCCTCAAGTGCAAGAATGCCCCTTCACAGAGGCAGAAACAGGGATACGTGTAGGCCAAGCCTACCCGCTAGAGAGGCCAGTGGCCCCTTCACTCAAGTGCAAGAATGCCCCTTCACTGAGGCAGAAACAGGGATACATGTAGGCCAAGCCTCCCTCCAGAGAGGCCAGCGGCTCCTTCACTCAAGTGCAAGAATGCCCCTTCACAGAGGCAGAAACAGGGATACACATAGGCCAAGCCGCCAGCCGTAGAGGCTGCGGCTCCTTCCCTCAAGTGCAAGAATGCCCCTTCACAGAGGCAGAAACAGGGATACGTGTAGGCCAAGCCGCCCGCCAGACAGGCCAGCTGCTCCTTCACTCAAGTGTAAAAATGCCCATTCACAGGGGCAGAAACAGGGACACGTAGGCCAAGCCGCCCGCCAGGAAGGCCAGCGGCTCCTTCAGTCAAGTGCAAGAATGCTGCTTCACAGGGGCAGAAACAGGGATACATGTAAGCCAAGCCACCCGCCAGAGAGGCCAGCGGCTCCTTCACTCAAGTGCAAGAATGCCCCTTCACAGAGGCAGAAACAGGAATACATGTAGGCCAAGCCGCCAGCCAGAGAGGCCAGCAGCTCCTTCCCTCAGTGCAAGAATGCCCATTCACAGGGCCAGAAACAGGGATACACGTAGGGCAAGCCGACACCAGAGAGGCCAGCGGCTCCTTCACTCAAGTGTAAAAAAATGCCCATTCACAGGGGCAGAAACAGGGATGCATGTCGGCCAAGCCACCAGCCAGAAAGGCCCTCGGCTCTTTCAGTCAAGTGCAAGAATGCCCCTTCACAGAGGCAGAAACAGGGATACATGTAGGCCAAGCCGCTGGCCGGGGAGGTCAGCGGCTCCTTCCCTCAAGCGCAAGAATGCTGCTTCACAGAGGCAGAAACAGGGATACATGTAGGCCAAGCCGCCCACCAGAGAGGCCAGCAGCTCCTTACCTCAAGTGCAAGAATGCCCCTTCACAGAGGCAGAAACAGGGATACATGTAGGCCAAGCCGCCCGCCAGAGAGGCCAGCGGCTCCTTCCCTCAAGTGCAAGAATGCCCCTTCACAGAGGCAGAAACAGGGATACATGTAGGCCAAGCCGCCCGCCAGAGAGGCAAGCGGCTCCTTACCTCAAATGCAAGAATGCCCCTTCAAAGAGGCAGAAACAGGGATACATGTAGGCCAAGCCGCCCGCCGGAGATGCCAGCAGCTCCTTCACTCAAGTGCAAGAATGCCCCTTCACAGAGGCAGAAACAGGGATGCATGTAGGCCAAGCCACCGTCCAGAGAGGCCAGCGGCTCCTTCCCTCAAGTGCAAGAATGCCCCTTCACAGAGGCAAAAACAGGAATACATGTAGGCCAAGCCACCCGCCAGAGAGGCCAGAGGCTCCTTCCCTCAAGTGCAAGAATTCCCCTTCACAAAGGCAGAAACAGGGATACATGTAGGGCAAACCACCCTCCAGAAAGGCCAGCGGCTCCTTCCCTCAAGTGCAAGAATGCCCCTTCACAGAGGTAAAAACAGGGATACACGTAGGCCAAGCCACCTGCCAGAAAGGTCAGCGGCTCCTTCCCTCAAGTGCAATAATGCCCCTTCACAGGGGCAGAAACAGGGAAGTGGCTCCTTCACTCAAGTGCAAGAATGCCCCTTCACAGGGGCAGAAACAGGGATGCATGTAGGCCAAGCCACCATACAGAGAGGCCAGCGGCTCCTTCCCTTAAGTGCAAGAATGCCCCTTCACAGAGGCAGAAACAGGGAAGTGGCTCCTTCACTCAAATGCAAGAATGCCCCCTCACAGAGGCAGAAACAGGGATACATGTAGGCCAAGCCACCGTCCAGAGAGGCCAGCGGCTCCTTCCCTCAAGTGCAAGAATGCCCCTTCACAGAGGCAAAAACAGGGATACACGTAGGCCAAGCCTCCTGCCAGAGAGGCCAGCGGCTCCTTCCCTCAAGTGCAAGAATGCCCCTTCACAGGGGCAGAAACAGGGATGCATGTAGGCCAAGCCACCGTCCAGAGAGGCCAGCGGCTCCTTCCCTCAAGTGCAAGAATGCCCCTTCAAAGAGGCAAAAACAGGGATATATGTAGGCCAAGCCACCCGCCAGAGAGGCCAGAGGCTCCTTCCCTCAAGTGCAAGAATGCCCCTTAACAGAGGCAGAAACAGGGATGCATGTAGGCCAAGCCACTGTCCAGAGAGGCCAGCGGCTCCTTCCCTCAAGTGCAAGAATGCCCCTTCACAGAGGCAGAAACAGGGATACATGTAGGCCAAGCCACCTGCCAGAGAGGCCAGCGGCTCCTTCCCTCAAGTGCAAGAATGCCCCTTCACAGGGGCAGAAACAGGGAAGTGGCTCCTTCTCTCAAGTGCAAGAATGCCCCTTCACAGGAGCAGAAACAGGGATGCATGTAGGCCAAGTCGCCCTCCAGAGAGGCCAGCAGCTAATTCCCTCAAGTGCAGGAATGCCCCTTCACAGAGGCAGAAACAGGGATGCATGTAGGCCAAGTCGCCCTCCAGAGAGGCCAGCAGCTAATTCCCTCAAGTGCAGGAATGCCCCTTCACAGAGGCAGAAACAGGGAAGTGGCTCCTTCCTCAAGTGCAAAAATGCCCCTTCACAGAGGCAGAAACAGGGAAGTGGCTCCTTCACTCAAGTGCAAGAATTTGGCTGAGTGTTAAATAGTGAATAATCACCCTAGTTTTGTCTAAAATGTTCTGTCTGAGAAAGAGCTTTATTTTTTTCTAAAAATAATGAAACTAAAATAAAATGTTTACCAAAGGGAATCTGTTTTTTCAACAAGTTTCTTGTCTACAGAAACCCATTTTTACTGTTACTTAATACAGATGTGTTGTCAGGAAAATAAATTAATGTGTAATAAAAGAAGACATTTGCTATTTAAATTTGTTGGAAAAGCTTCCCCATTCCCCTCTGCGGTGAAATCGCTCTTTGCTACGCATGTGAAGATCGCACCCCTTGGCCCAGCCTTGGTGCAGAATCTGAAACTGAAGCGATGCTTTAGACTAGATAGTGAAGAAGCCCTGTGCCAGGTGGCTGTTTGCAGAGGCGCGCTGAGATATCCTCTCCGCCACCGTGCGGTGCCAGAGTTCATGCCACCCAAGGGCACGTGCCATTTAAGCGGCCTTCTTTTTTAAAATTGCGCAGGGTAGGACATTTCTGGGGGTGATCTGAGTGCCCCCACACAGCCTCCTTGCTGGTTGTGCCGTAGGACACAGTATAGGCTTGCTGCCTGGATTCGAGGCCTAAGTTCGAGAACAAAAATTGGAAAATATAAGAGTGAAAATTCAAGTTTAGAAAAACAAAAGTTTGAAACATCAAAATGTGAAAATTAAGCCAGCAGTTAAAAAGTGGGGGAAAAGAATACTGGTGGGATGGGGTAGAACATTAAAGGGGCAATCGTATTTGCGATTAGCCATCTTTAAAAATGACATCCTAGTTTTTTTTTAAATATTAATATTATCAAGTGTAGGGAATTTCTGTAACTATGAGGTGCTTATAGAGCCCAAAAATATGTATTATGTTTAACATAGTTTTTATTTTATGTCCACATGGGATAGTTATGTTACATCTTCTTCTTCCTCTTTCTACTCCTCCATCTCATACTTCTGGCTCTTGCCTTGATCAGATATTGATCTGGTCTTTCTCTGCTTCCTTGTGTCTCGGGTGGATAGCTCAGTGACAACGTGCTCGCCTTGGAAGCAACAACGAAACGGAGCAACACAGGTTTGATCCCTGGGTACGCGCTTAGAAACCTCTGGGTATGAAGCGTGGTATAAATAACCTGTCATAACATTCTCTCCCAGTCTATCTTCCCGACCATTATCTTCTTTCTGTATCACTAAGACCCTCAAATTCCTGTACGTTCCTCTGCTTTTTCTCCCACATCAACCTTTTCTCAGCGTGATCTATGGAACTTTAACCCCTCACTCTTTATTTCTGCTTGTACTTCTGCTCTTCCTCCTCTTTCCTCTTTCTCAGCTCTCACTTCTGTCGAGGTTGTGCTTCTTCTATTTCCTCGTCTCTCTCTTCCTCCCTTGACTTGCTTTACCCTTTATCTCCCTTCCATCATACCTGCAAACCTTCCCAACATTGGCTTTCCCCTAACCTTTGCTTTATGCACCACTTTCTCTGTTGTCTTGAAAGACGCTGACTCTAGACCAAATCGACGCCTGATCACTCATCTTATTTATCCTACCATGCTCTCTATGATGGCTGTCTACTCTCCACTAAGGGTCTTTACTTTTCTGATCTCTCACACACTCATTCTGCCCACCCTAGGCGTCTTTTTCAAATCCTCCCTCAGCTTCTTTCTCCTCCTAGTCTCGACTATTCTGCTAATTCTATCTTATCTGCCTCTGACTTTGCTAAATTCTTCTCCTTTAAGGTAACTTCTCTTCGTAATGATATTGAAGCTTCCATCTTACCTGAAGTTGAGGCTCCTTCTATCTCTGTGCCTCTTACTTAGTTTTGAACCTATCTCTAATACTGATGTTTATCTTATATTAGCTAAAGATCACCCTCCTACATCCCCTACTGACCCAATCCCTTCTGCACTTATTCTTATCGTCTACCCTTCTCTAATCTTTCATCTTACCTCCTTTTTCAATGTTTGCCTCTCGGCCTCTTCCTTTCCAATGTCCTTTAAGCATGCCTCCATTATCCCAATCGTAAAGAAACCTACTGCTGATTGACTGATTGTCTAAAATCTTCGTCCTATTTCTTTACCACCCTATCTCTCTAAATTACTAGAACTGCTTGTCTACTGCCAAGTATCTACGTTTGTCTCCAAATCTTCTATTCTCCCACAATTTCAATCTGGCTTTCGTACTCTTCACTCCACGGAGACTGCTCTTCTCTCGGTGCTGAGCTCTCTTCTTTCTGCACGATACTCCACTCATCTTTTCTCATCCTTTTGAATCTATCTGCTGCTTTTGACACCGTCGACCACTCTCTACTTTTGGCGTCACTTTCTTCCTTCCGTCTTATGGGTTCTGTCCTGTCTTGGTTTCATTCGTATCTATCTCACAGAACATTTTCCGTTTCTTGGGCCGGCAAGTCATCTAAATATTTCCGGTTTGCCCACGTGTGCCTCAAAGGTCCGCCTTGGGCCCTTTTCCTTTCTCTGTTTACACCTCCCCTCATGTAGCTATCATCTCTTCCTTTGGTTTATCACACCATTTTTATGCTGACTATACTCAACTCTTTCTATCTTTTTCATCATACTCCTCTGAAATTCACCATACTCTTTCCGCCAGCCTAGTTGCTATCAATCTTGGATGTCCTCTCACTATCTTATGCTCAATGCTGGGCAGATTGAAGTCCTCCTTTATCCCGCTAATACCCTCCACCCTCAGCCTCCCTCTCTCTTTATTTCTTTTCCTCCATACCAGCTTTCAATCTCACCAATGGCCCAAAATCTAGGCCTTCACTTCGACTGTAATCTTTCCTGCTCCCATCATATTTCTCTAACCTTGCGCTCCTGTCCCTTCCACCTTCACAATATTTGCAAAGCTTGTGCATTTCATTCAAGCATCAACACTCCTAATTTCATCCTTAATTTTTTTCCGACTCTTCTACTGCTCTACTTCCCTCTTTCAGACTTCCTAGTTCTCGTCTTAGCCCTCTCAACTCTGCATTCAATTCTTCTATCTGTCTTCTATGTCTTCTCTCTTTTCAAGATTCTATTTCCTCTTCTCTTGCCACTCTTGGCTGGTTACCCTTTCATACTCAGATCAAATTAAATGTTCTCTGTCTTGTTTTAAAGTCCCTCTATGGTCTTGCTCATAGATATCTCACTGCTTTGATATCCTTCTATGCTCCTTCTCGTTCTCTCTGCTCTTCTTCTCAGTTTCTATTGGTAGCACCTGGTCCTCCCTGTGCCCAATCTCGTTTTCGCACCTTCGAGCTACTAGTCCGCCTTTCCTGGAATGCTCTTCCTTACTCTCTTCATTCTATTTCTGTCTTTTCGTTATTTCGTGGGTCGCTGATGTCTCATTTGCTGAAACATCCCTGATTGATTGTTTTCTGAACGTTTTGTTTATTCATTTTTATTGTACTGTCTCTTATCCTCTTAACGGCGCCTTGGCTTAAGGCGCTTTATAAAATTCAAATAAAATACAAATCCAAAATACATCACAGGGTCGTGAGCTGAGAGAATTTTAACTCACATCCAAAAAGAATATGAAATATGCCCTCTACACAGACAGCACATGACAGAAAACATACTCTAACTAGGCGCAGTTAGCATGACCTAAGTATTCCCCCATGTGCCCTTTGAAGACAACAGGAACAACCACTTCCGGGTTGTGCTGTTCTTGCAAACCAGCCCCAGGGCTCTCAGGGCATTTTTTAAATATCCTGTATACATTATCTGCTCCCGTTGAATTGTTTGACCAGGTGTAATTGTTCCCCACTGTGTTTTGCTCATTAGCATCCCAGATTCATTGTCCACGGTATGAACTGCTTGCCCCAGAACTAACACTCTTTTCATCCTACCTCATTTATACTGCAAAACTGACTTTGTACTGACTTTGCACTGCAAAAATACACTGTGTACAGTTCCGTGAATCAGGGTTTGTGTCGGCAGTGCAAAGTCACTTTTCAGCAGTGCAAAGTCACTTTGAACCGTGCAAAAAATTCCATGAATCGGGCCACTATATGCAAACTATTCCACTCGCACACAGCAATTTGAAAACCCTCTTTGCATACGTCAAACAACGGAACTCCGCACTTCGACTATCACCCTTCTAACGACTACCCAGACCAGCGCACTCCAATGCCATGGGCACAAGTGGCTCCCATCAGGACACAAATGCCTCTCTGCTGCCGGCAGTGTCCACCTAGAAACAGACCCCCACAGGTTACATGTCTGTCCATCACATTTTTTCCATCGAAGGTAAGTACCATTGAATTTCTTTCAACGAAAAAATGTGCATCAAAAGCATTTTTTTGTTGTTGGTGGAGTCCTCCTCCTGACCCCCCATTTGTAACCCTTAAAAACACACCCCAAACAAAATTAACACTTCACCCCACAGAAATATGCAAAAATATGCATTTGATGCACATTTTTTCGTTGGAAAAATTTGATGGAAAAATCCTTGATGGAACGTTTTGCGAATGAAAGTCTGCACACCACCCCCACATAGTACCTGGGTACTTCTGGACTTCATGCATCAATACGTCCTGCTCGCCCCACTAACCTTTTCCACCCCCTTCACTTTCACATCTGTCAGCAATCCTGGAGACCATGTAAATGGCAGCGGTTGGCAGAATACATTTTAGTAGCATAACATAATGTGATTTTCTTGGGGGGATTTGCAATCAAGCTGTAACTTAAAGTGCCACACGGTGCTGTATTAATAATACATATTTTGTATGGCAATTGAGAAATCTTCTAAGAGTGACTTGTGGTAGGTCAGAATCAGGACTCGGACAATGAAGCATGTTTCACAGTTAATTTTTTTTTTCTGTCAGTTTCAAAGCAATCTTTCCCTTAGACCAGGGGTGCACAACTGATTTTGACAGAGGGCCGAAAGTACCTTACATGATGGCTATAGTCGGGCGAAAAGTAAATGTGGGTGGGGTGGGGCGAGGCATGGCAGGAGGCTTTTTTAACCCCAATTTTTATTAAACACATGGAAAAAGAATACGTTTTTGAGGTGTAATGATTTTTATTTGTATTTCAAACTTATATTTTGTACTACACATTTTCCATTGTTATTTATTTCTATTTAGTTATTACATATCGTCCGTTTAATTAAATTATATATATTTTATTGACATTTGATTCGACATTCCATTATTTTGGACTGCTATAGTTTGCTATTTGGGTTGCCCAAGAGGAGTATGGCCTTCGTTGAATCAGGTTTCCACAAAAAGCAAAGGATGTACATCTCCTAACTGTGCCTGTTTTAGCTTTATTTTTGGGTTCACTCTTGGAGTGCGACACTATGCCACATAGCCCCCATCTCTCAACCAAACACTATGCCCCATGGCTCCCACCCCTCAACCAAACACTATGCCCCAAGACACCCACCCCTCAAGCAAACCCACCACTCAAGCAAACACTATACCCAAAGACACCCACCCCTCAAGCAAACACTTTGCCCCAAGACACCCACCCCTCAAGCAAACACTATGCCCCATGGCCCCCACCACTCAACCAAACACTATACCCCAAGACACCCACCCCTCATGCAAACACTATGCCCCAAGGCACCCACCCCTCATGCAAACACTATGCCCCAAGGCACCCACCCCTCATGCAAACACTATGCCCAAGACACCCACCCCTCATGCAAACACTATGCCCCAAGACACCCACCCCTCAAGCAAACGCTATGCCCCATGGCCCCCACCCCTCAACCAAACACTATGCCCCATGACACCCACCCCTCATGCAAATGCTATGCCACAAGACACCCACCCCTCAAGCAAACACTATGCCCCAAGACACCCACCCCTCAAGCAAACACTATGCCACATGGCCCCCACTCCCCAACCAAACACTATGCCCCATGCCACCAAGCATGCACCATGCATACATACTCATTCAGACCCCAACTCCCCCACCCCTGCATACAAACTAACAAGTATACACCATTCACCCATACAGGCCCGAACCCCTACCCCCCGACTCAGCAGACAAACTCACAAGCATACACCATGCACCCATACAGACCCGAAACCCCACCACCAACTCAGCACACAAACTCACAAGCATACACCATGCACCCATACAAACCTGAGCCCCCCACTCAGCACACAAACCCACAAGCATACACCATGCACCCATACAGACCCGAACCCTCCGCCCCCAACTCAGCACACAAACCCACAAGCATACACCATGCACCCATATAGACCCGAACCCTCCACCCCCAACTCAGCACACAAACTCACAAGCATACACCATGCACCCATACAGACCCAAACCCCCCACCCCCAACTCAGCACACAAACCCACAAGCATACACCAATACACCCTTACAGACCCAACCCCCAACTCAGCACACAAACTCACAAGCATACACCATGCACCCATACAGACCCCCACCCCCAACTCACCATACAAACTCACAAGCATACACCATGCATCCATACAGACCTGAACCTCCCACCCCCCAGCTCACTAAACAAACTCACAAGCATGCACGCATACAGACCCGGACCCCCCACCCCCACTTCTCAACAGACACTGAACGTGCACACAACAACAACAAACATTCAGGCAGACCCAATCCCCCCCACACCCCTCCAGCATCTCAACATACACTGCACTTGCAGACAAACACATTCAGGCAGACCTGACACACACCCCACCCCCGCATCTCAACATACACTGAACTTGCACACAAACTCATTCAGGCAGACCCGACACCCACCCCACCCCCGCATCTCAACATACACTGAACTTGCACACAAAAACAAACATTCAGGCAGACCCGACACACACCCCACACCTGCATCTCAACATGCACTTTCACACAACAACAAACATTCAGGCAGACCCGACAACCCTCTCCCCCCAGCATCTCAACATACACTGCACTTGCACACAAACACATTTAGGCAGACCTGACACACCCCCCACCCACGCATCTCAACATACACTGAACTTGCACACAAACACATTCAGGCTGACCCGACATACACACCCCTCCGCATCGCAACACACACTGCACTTGCACACAAACTCATTCAGGCAGACCCGACACACAACCCCCTGCGCATCTCAACACACACTGCACTTGCACACAAACACATTCAGGCAGACCCAACACCCCACCCCCCGCATCTCAACACACACTGCACTTGCACACAAACACATTCAATCAGACCTGTCACACCCCCCACACCCGCATCTCAACACACACTGCACTTGCACACAAACACATACAGGCAGACCCGACACACACCCCACACCCACATCTCAACATACAAGCAGCACAAAGATCCGACACACACACAAACAAACATCCCCCCTCACAAAATAAAATCTGTACTTACCGGACAACGTGCTGGAAGGCAGGCTAGCTGGAACGCTGGTGAGGTCCGGTACTATGGCTAGCGTGTCAAGGCTGAAATTCCTTCTGGCATCAAGCCTTACTGGCCATGCCAGTCGTAGTGCTGGCCCTCCATTGGTGCAGCACACACGCACTACGTGGCTCGTAGGAGCTATATGGTTTGTGTGCCCTGAGCCAATGAGGGCCAGTGTTTTTTCCAGGCCGGAAGACAACAAAGATTTTTCCTAATGGAGGACGGCCGATGCTGCTTGCGGACTGCCCTCCAATAGGAAAGTCTTTGTTGCTGGCAGGCCGGACAAAACAGCATGGCAGGCCGCAAGTGGCCCGTGGGCCGTATGTTATGCACCCATGCCTTAGACTATCGACTCAACCCTATCCTATGAAAGAAAGTCAAAAGGTGCTCGTCAGGACGTCTTGTAAAGTCATATTGTTCCTCTGTCCAGAATTCTAATCTAACCTATCACTGTCCCTATTTCCCAAAAGAAAAGCATCAAAACAAACAACTGAGAAACAACATTAGAAAGCCTTTGTAGAACAATCAACTCAAGGGGGTGGCTGCGGCTCCTGACCCCAACCTTCTCCTTATCAGTAAAGGCCTTTTCCCAATATTTCCAATTTGTCATGAACCACCGTACGTGCCCCTTCTGGACTTCGTGGTGCCTGACCCAAAGGGGACTGAACTCAGCAGTACTCCCAACATGGCCACTGAACGCCGCTTGCCAGTCTCTGCGTTGTACGCTCTATGTTCTTCAAAGCAGACACACCCCCGCGGCCCTGCGCATCTCATCGCTACCGCTTGCAGTAGTCAGACGTGTGTTGCCGGAGCTCGTTCAGCGATTACTTCTGATTCCTGATTCCCGGTCCCCTGAATTTCCTCTTCTTTCATCCTTCCCCTTTTTTCCTCACCTTGCATATCCTGGATTTCCATCGCATTCATATCTCTGAGTGTGAACCTCGCCATTTCCTGGACTTCTTCCCGGACATCTGAACGCTTCCTGGAGCCGGGTCACGAACCGCACTCTGGAACCCGAGGACCCACGCATGGGGTTATATAAATCCCGAACAGTGTGAAAGAAGACATCTTCGAAGATCACGATCAAACAATACAGACAGGTGAGAAGGGGGGAAACCTGTGACAGATTGAGACGCCAATACATTGATACAGTTACGGAAATGGAGGCTGCAGTTCAAGACCTCATGCGTGGCATGCAGGAGTTAACCACAGAAGTTCAAAATCTTAAAGCCGAAAATGCGGCATTGAAACAACTGGTCCTGTCACGTGACTCCGCAACCAAGGAGAGCGTGTTGTTGGGCGGAGTAGTGGATAAATATGGTGGCTCTTCAAAGACCCTTCGTGGCTTCCTCGATTCATGTTTAGTGCACTTCACCTTTAAGCCCTACTACTTTTCCACCCCCAGGGCAAAGGTGGCTTTATGATTTGACATCTCTCTGGGAATGCCTTGACTTGGGCAACTCCCTTAGTTGATTCGGGCGATGCCCTCCTGTATGACTATGATGGTTTCGTGCAGGCGCTAAAGACCATGTTTGATCGCCCAGAGCAGGTTTACAGTGCCCAAGAACATTTATTGGACTTTCAACAAGGATCCCAGGATATGCTTACCTATGTGACCCGCTTTAAACAACTTGCCAAGGAAGCAGACTGGTCCCCTGAGGCCTATTTCACCCTCTTTCGAAGAGGTTTGAATGAAGAGATAAAAGACGAGCTAGCCAGGGTAGCTCGCCCGAGTTCCTTCCAAGCTCTCATGGATCTTTCCTTACAGATCGACTTTCGTATCCAGGAAAGAAAGGCGGAAAAGAAGAAGATTAAAATACCCTACCAAAAGGCCTCTACAGAACATTCCTCTAGACCTGAGCCTGCATCTTCCCCGACCACGGACCCAGAACCCATGCAACTTGGGGCCTTCCGCGGACCCATAACCCTGCAAGAAAGGATGCAACGGATTCATATTGGTCTGTGCATGTTTTGTGCCTCTGATAAACAGCTTGTGAGAGAGTGTCCAATTGCCCCTTCACGGCGTTCGGGAAACGCCAGCTCCCGATCCTAGTTGGAGCACAGCTTCAGGAGAGAGATGTTTGCTCCACATATATTCCATCCTTGAACTCTCCTGGACAGAACAATCTTGTGATTCTGCAGGCCTTTCTATCGCCTTCGAAGAAAGAATCTTATCCCATTCTGGCGTTAGTGGATTGTGGGGCCATGGGGATATTCATAGGTCATGATTGGGTCACTACCCATAACATTCCATATGAAACTCGAGACATCATGCAACCGGTAGAGGCTATCGATGGAAGACCTCTCTCTTCAGGACCCATAACCCTTCAAACCAAAGAGATCCTGCTTTCTATAAACCACCACCAAGAGAGGCTCAGATTCGACATCATAAAATCTGCCCATTACCCAATGGTTCTGGGTATGCCCTGGTTACAGAAGCACAACCCCTACATCAACTGGGCAGCAGGACCCTTGTTTCTTGGTTCAGAACATTGTATGTCCCACTGTTTATTCCTAGATTCCTCATCAGGATCCTCTGAAGATAGGCAAGCGAACCAGCAAGGCCCATTCACTGTCTCGAATATCATCCAGGTTCCCATGGCATATCAGGCTTACACAGATGTGTTTTCGACCGCCATAGTTCAAGCCCTTCCCCCTCACAGACCTGAAGACTGCGCTATTGATACTGAACCCTCAGCAGTGATTCCTTTTGGAAGGATGTTCATTCTATCAGAACCTGAGAAAAGAGCCCTCCAAGAGCCCAACTTGGAAAATGGTACTATACGACCATCCAAATCCCCGGTGGGAGCTTCATTGTTTTTTGTTCCCAAGAAAGATACCAAGGAGCTTAGGCCTTGTCTAGATTATCGTGGCCTTAATCAAAGCACCCTCAAGGACCGCTACCCATTGCCCCTAATCTCGGATATCTTGGAAGCGGTAAGAGGACCTGTAGTATTCACGAAATTAGATCTCAGAGGTGCCTACCATCTGATCCGTATAAAGGAAAGTGAGAAATGGAAAACAGCCTTTAGAACACCCTTTGGTCATTTTGAATACTTGGTTATGCCTTTCGGACTTGCCAATGCCCCAGCGGTCTTCCAACATTTTATGGATCGGGTGTTCTCCGATATGCTGTTCCTCTTCGTCATTGTATATCTGGACGACATACTGATATACTCCAAGGACCATCTGAAGCATGAAGAACATGTTAAGGCAGTTTTACAGCGTCTACGTGAACATAAGCTCCTGGCTAAACCCGAGAAATGACTTTTCCATGTGTCTACTGTTTGTTACCTTGGATTCGTCCTTAGTCCAAAGGGAATTGGAATGGACCACTCGAAAGTAGACTCCATTCTATCCTGGCCTGTTCCAACTACTGTGAAACAAATTCAATCCTTCCTGGGGCTTGCTAACTTCTACTGGAAATTCATACCCTCTTTTTCGGAGATTGTACATCCGATCATTACATTGTTAAGATCTATAACTTACGCACCGACATGCCATGTCCATCACGACTATGTGCGTTATGTGACTTATCGCATAAAGTTAGCCCTCTCCTAACTCCGAAATCAGATCGCCCTACTACAAAAGGACCTCAGTCGGATAAACGAGCTGGGAAGAAACGTACCCGCTCCAATACTCCGGCTGGTGATATCCGAGACTTTGGATTCAGAGCATTGCAAGTGAGTCGTTTGATGGCGAAAATGCCGGAATTAGCCAATTTAAGCGTCTCAAACGTAGAGGCTCAACCTTTACTTGTTAATCAAGAATGCTTAGCTAATAAACAACCTTTAATGAGCTCCCCCACAGCATTAGACTCTAATGTCAGTAATAAAGGTTGTGAGCAACCATGCAATATTTCCTTATCAGACACCATGATATTGCAAAATGCCCGCACAGGCAATGCCCCAAACATATTGGATAAATCAAAAAGTATCATCAATGAAGTGGATGATGCTGTAATTGATCTTTATTCGTCGCACTCATGCTTCTCGGCCAAGGATGATAGTCTTGATCTTTCCAAATCTCCTGCCTTATTCCAGAATCAAAGTACTTCTGAAATTGAAACTTCTATTTCATTTATACCTCCGACCCCAAGAAGGCCGGATCGAGCTAACTCTGCTATGACCAGAGAGTCGCTCTTGAAAAAATCTCCAATAATGACGTTAGAAATTATGAATATTGCCATAACATCTCTTGCAAAACTATTTGAAGTTCTTGATACTAAAGTAAACTCGATTCTGGACAATTTTAAAAACAATGCTATTTGGCAAAAATCGATTGCTGACTCCTTGGCTCAGAGGCAGATGTTTGAGGAAAAAGCTGCTTTGTTAGCATTTAATCAAATACCTGAGCTTATATCTTCACTCAAAAGGGTCACAGATCAATATGGTTCTTCAAACAGTCAATGCTTAACTGATAGACTTGCACCAACTTTAAAAACTGCTGTCCCTTTTGTAGAGGGCATCATTCGAGAGATTCCACCGAGGGTTCCGGCTGCAGTGCCCTCGCGGCTTACGAAATCCATCGAAGAATTACCTTTGACGCTCTCTCCTAAAGTACTTCCTATAGTAACATCTATTGATGAATCATGCATACCATCTTCTGCTAAGATACTTCCCACTGTTGAAAGCGCACAAGTACATAAAGAAGCCTATATGATTTTTGACAGAAATTTTAAGAAACAAAAATCTGAACCTATTATAAATGTGAAGAAAACAAAAAATCAAAAATCTAAAAAGGTATCATCAATTGGTCAGACTAAACAGTTTATTAAGTCTCTCTCCAAATCAGCGAGTGGTCTAAGATTGGCCTCTAATGCTATAACTAAAAAATACACTAATTTGGCACAGGAGAAAAAAAGATCTATCAACGACAAAAGGAGGGACTCCCAGATAGATCTAAATCACTCTCCATTAGACGAATTGGTTAAGGTGGTGGAAGGTTGTGATAATGAGTGTGCAGACTTACCTGCTGAGGAGCACTTAATAGAACCAAATAAGCCTGACATAGAAAACAACTCTGATCGCCAAGGATCTTTATCCCCTTGTGCGGAACTTAGGAAAGCTGTGGATGATTATATGTGTCAACACCGACCAAGTCCGGTTTTGTCACATCCGTTGATGAAATCTAATCTTGTCCTGAATAAAAGTCCAACACAGTGCTCTGAAACTGCTGGGTGTTCACTTGTCTTGCCACTCCGAGATGGTGCAGTTGGTATAGGTACAAAGAATCCTTCTGACATTTCAACAGTACCGGCATTACAGGCAAATGTACAAACTGATATTTTATCTTCGATTAGGGATTGCTTAGTGGCCCTAACCATAGAACAAAAGACACTTAAATCTGCCATGAAATTGTCTGCCTGTGATTATAATTCTGACCCCTCATTAACAGCAGATTAGAAAGCTAATGTCAGAAATGTTTCATTTCAGCTCCCAGCAGCAATTGAGAAAACAAACTCTATACAAGAAACCCCACGCACTAAGAAAATGGTCCCAATGACTTCGGGTAGTGGAAATAAAAAATCTCCTCATTTATATTCGATTTTTCTTAGTTGTCGAGGTGGTTCCTTCCCGAAATACACTATGAACAGAGGGAGCATTTTGGAAATATTCTCTGATATCCCAATGTTGGAGAGTCTTGCCTCAGGAGACATTGATAGGATTGAATTCCCTGATGAAAATGATTTAACTGTCTCATGTTTGTGGATTAGATCTCGGGCCATTTTTAACATCATATGGTCTGCGAGGTTGGCGCTTTTTGAATTAGGATTCAAATTAATCCCTACTAATGGTGAAAATCATACAACTGAAGACATGCAATTTACAGAAAGAATAAGAGCTGTGGGATCAACTCCTGCAATTCTGCCAAAAGAAAGGACATCTTCTGTAATACAATCGAATAGTTGCTGTTGTTGTAAAAATGCATAACTAGTATTTGATGAGTCATGCCCTCTTACACACAAAATTAGAATTTTGAGTTGGAACACCAGAGGGCATAAGCACTTATTGAACAACCCGAAATGCATATTAACAAATTTTGACATAGTGCTTCTGCAAGAGACTTGGTTTACGATTTCTCCATCATGGGATAATCATCATATTCATCTGGTTCCTGCGATTAAAGGCCTGAAAGGTAGACCAATGTCTGGTCTAACAATAATTTCTGATATTTCAACTGTAACCAATGTAGCTGATTTCCCCTCTCCGAATTCCTACATGCAATGGTCTGTAATTCTAATTCAGGACATAAAAATCGCAATTATTAATTTATATTGGAATCCTGTAGCTATTCTAACGTCTATTTTTCTAAAGTATCTCAATGCCATTATGGAAAGCATTGCTGCTACTCCTAACATCATGCATATTATTCTGGCTGGAGTGCTGAATATTCACCTTCTTATGACGTCTAAAAAAGGGAATTCGGAAAGGGCCTCTCAGTGGCTTTCTTTTGTAGAAACTTCGGATTTGTTAATGTTGAATGGTGCATTTAAAACTGATATTCCACCTTCTTACACTTGGTCAAGTGGACAACACAAAGCAATTATCGATTATGTCTATGTAGACAGAGTACTATTCAGTCAAATATCCAAGTTTCTTGTCTTACCCTCCTTGGATAGTGATCATATGATGCTGACGATTGAATTCTCTGTCCATACTCAGAGTAATTTGCAGGACTGTCAACAGCTACTAAAAAATTTGAAGATCAACACATAGCTGAATAGGCTACATTGGACAAATCCTGACTTAGAAGCGTTGGGCGAAGATTTGATTAATGATTATCACCTCCTTTCAGAGAAAGCATTTATTCCATTAGAATATTATGATAAAATGCATCTCTTTGCCTCCTCTAGCACAATTGTGCATAAAACGAATAATAATACTCGTCCCACCCATGTATTTGATCAGTCAATTAGAGATAGAAAATCTTTATTTCGCGAACAAAAAAGACAATCCTTGCTTTTACCGCAGAAATATCGCGATTCAGTTCTACGTAGAATAAAAACTGACTATAAAAATTGGATAACAGCGCATAAAGCAAGCATGTATCAAAAAGATGGTGAACAGTGGCTTCGAGTAGCTCAGATAAAAAATACTTCTGAGATCTGGAAATTAATTAACTCTGGCACAACATGTTCACAACTCTCATCTCAAACTAATGGTGTATCGGAGAAATGCTGGGTTGAATATTTCACGAACATGTATGATTTACCATCAAATAACAACGAAAAAGAGCTACCGAGATTTGATGGTTCCCCTTTCTTTTTAAAGTTTGATATGGACGACATACTATTCTATATTAATAAGGCAAGTTCATCTAGAGCCCCGGGCCCTGACAGTCTGTCGAATTACACTCTAAAACTGAATCCGACTCTATGGGCTAAAGTTTTACACGCTGTTTTTCTTTCTATCCTGGTGAAACAAAGCATTCCTCCATCTTGGTGCAAAGCTGTGATAGTCCCCATTTACAAAAAGGGGGATCGCACAAGCCCAGCAAGCTATCGCCCAATAGCATTGCTAGACGCACCTGGGAAAATTTTCTCCAGAATTATTTTGCGGGACCTCAATATTTGGTTACATAATGAAAACAGACGTGACCCTTTTCAGATGGGCTTTGTAGCGGGGTTAGGTACTGCTATCAATATAACTACACTCAATGCTATTAAAGCAGCATATGCAATGAAACAACAATCTCTCTACTTGGCATTTGTCGACTTTCGAGTCGCCTTTGATTCAGTTGATCGACAATTATTATTTGATAAAATGTCGAATTTTGGTTGCCCGACATCACTTATTTCATTAATAAAACTATTACACACTGATACAACAATGCAAGTCAAATTGAACCTAGGCGGGTTGTTATCTAAAACCATTCATACTAAACGCGGCCTAAAGCAAGGCTGCATTCTTGCTTCAACCCTTTTTAATATGTTCATTTTTGACCTAGGCGTAGATTTTTTGAAGGTAATTAATGATGCACCTAAACTCGGCAAGCAAATCATCACATGGCTTCTTTATGCGGATGATTTGGTCCTCATTTCACAAACACCGAGTGGACTTCAGTTACTTCTTAATCATCTAGAATGCTTTGTTGTTAAGAATAATCTCACAGTTAATTTGGAAAAAACCCAAGTTATGGAACTAAGAAATAATCATCTGAAATTTCGGAAACACAATGATTGGGTTTTGTTTAAACAAAAACTAACGATAGTTGATGAATATAAATATCTTGGTGTAATGTTCAGCAACTCCAGTGCAAACAAACCAGAACAAAGTAGTTTGAGTAGAAAACTATTATCTCTAATCTCGCAGGCCAAAATACTTTTAGCTAAATTTGGTAAATTCTCTTGTTCTCATGTTCTTACATTTTACCTACAAAAGGTAATTCCCATTATGACTTATGGGGCTGAAACTTGGACACCCCAAAAACGAGAATATTGGGACAGAATTGAAGCTCAATTTTGGAAGAAAACCCTTAATCTACCGAGCTCGACACCTAATGCTCTACTGCGGTTTGAATTGGGCACTCTCTCGATGCATATTCAAGCAGCCTGGAAAAGATGCAATCTTTTACGGAAATGTCTTTTGGGACTAACTACGAACAGTGTGCTGGCAGTACTGGCAGACTATTTGTTACGCTCTCAACATCCATTTCCAAGGAACTGGAGAACTACTGTGTTCGATAATTTGAGTGAAGCAAATATATCACTGGAACTGCTATTGCAGACTCCAAACAGGGCAAAATTGAAATTGTATACA
Source organism: Ambystoma mexicanum (assembly GCF_040938575.1). Lineage (NCBI taxonomy): Eukaryota > Metazoa > Chordata > Amphibia > Caudata > Ambystomatidae > Ambystoma > Ambystoma mexicanum. The sequence continues at coordinate 130,500,679 of NC_090929.1, read as the reverse complement.
TTTGACTGGCAATGCACACAACAAAAATGTTTAGCATTAAAAGACTTTGATAGAGCACTATTCGTTCATAAGAAATTCCGACAGGCGGCTGACTATTTATTGAAATGCCCCTCAGCCATACTGAGAAACCAGATCTTAAGGTTTCGGTTAAATTTGTGGCCAACAAATCAAATACTGTTGAGAAGAGGTCTAATTAAAGCAGAAGTTGCACACTGCCGATTTTGTAAACTTGTTGAGCTGGAAGAGACTCTTAAACACTTACTGATTGTATGTGCTGATCTAAAAACACAAAGAGAAATGATTATCCATAAACTCACTCAATCACGTTATTTAACTCGTTCTGCCGATGAGTTATGGTATGAATTGTTTGCTACATCTAAAATCTCAATAAGAATAGCTACTATGCAGTTTTTAAAATCAATACTGCACCCAGCTGAATCTATAATTATTCCTTAATGCCGAAACATCGTGTTATAGTAATGCAAACTCGGCTAAAACTGAATTCTACGGTGTGTGGCTTTTGAATTATGAACTGATTAATTACTACCATTGTGAATGTAACTATTCGATGAGCATATTTTAGAATTTTTTTTTACCTCAACATTCCTTTATTTTTAAACATTTGAAATTGTTGTGCATTCAAGTATTTTGAAAATTTGTGATGGGAATGCAGATCATGGTGATTGAAAATGAAAACTATGTATTTTAATGAATCCATGTTCTAGAAAAGTTTTTGTTTTGAAAGGTTAAATTACTTTGACCAACCAAAATAAAATAAAAAAATAAAAATAAAACAATTACATTGTTAAAGAAGGATACCCCCTTTCACTGGACAGAAGCCCAAGATGAGACGTTTCCATGGTTAAAGTCAGAGTTTACACAAGCCCCCATCTTGGCCCAACCTGACATTGATCGACCCTTTCTAGTGGAAACTGATGCCTCTAACTACGCCATCGGGGCAGTCCTGAAACAGGAATTCGATGACAAGCCAGAACACCCCATCGCCTACCTTTCTCGCACCTAGACTCCTAGCGAAACGCACTATTCTGTTTTGGAAAAAGAACTACTAGCCATCCGTCAAGCCTTCACTGACTGGCGTTGTCTATTCCTGGGAGCGAAACACCCTGTCCAGGTCCGCATGGACCATCAGAATCTTCAGGTCCTGCAATCCCTGGAATGTAGGAACAGTCGTCAAGCCCGTTAGTCCTTCTTTTTTGCCCAATACCAGTTTCAAATCCATCATGTTCCTAGAACACACAATATAATAGCCAACACCTTATCCCGACATCCTGACTACGAAATTCTTGAAGATCGATCCTTCCCAAAGCTGTTTCCCCACACAATATTCGTTGCCCAAGCAATCAACCTCCTGGAGGATATTCGGATTCAAACTCAGTCCTCTGAAATCTGGAAGGAGTTTAATGGGAAAAATCGATAGAACCTCAAGACGAAGGACGGATATTTGTTCAAGGACAATTGCCTGGTCATTCCTACTCCGAGACTACGACAAAAGATCACAAACCTATGTCATGATACCCTTCATTCAGGACACCGTGCCATCACCAACACCCTCGGTCTAATACAAAGACAGTTTTGGTGGCCGAAGATGAAGGATGAAGTCCAGCATTATATCCAAACATGTGCAGTCTGTGCTCAAAACAAGCATGACAACAAGAAACCGGCAGGTCTCCTGCTCCAACGAGCATTGCCAACAAGACCTTGGGAATTCATCGCCACAGGCTTTATTGTGGAACTACCACCTTCCAGGGGATGCACAACTATCATGGTTACCATTGAATTATTCACTCACATGGCTCATTTTACACCTTTATATAAACTACCATCTTCCTCTGAACTTGCCGGAATCTTCTTGGAACACATATTCCGACTTCACGGACTACCCTCCAAGATCATATCTGACAGAGGACCCCAGTACATATCTCAGTTCTGGAAACAATTATGTTGTATACTGGGAATCCAAGGTGCTCTATCCTCAGGTTATCATCCACAGACCAATGGAGCTACTGAACACGTGAACCAAACTCTGGAACAATATATTCACTGTTTCGCCACCAAGGTCCAGGAGGATTTGTCACTCTTAATACCTGTGGCTGAATTCGCCTACAACAATTCGGATCACTCGGCTGTCAAAACCAGCCCCTTCTTCTGTAGCCAAGGATTCCACCCTTCGGTTCTACCATCCATTCTCCCACATCCTACCCCACTTCCTACAGTTGACTCCTGGATTGAAACCCTCATCAACGTACACAAAGAAGCAAAAGAACACCTAGAAAAGGCCCGAAGAAACATCAAACACCATGCTGACTCCAAAAGAAGACCAGGGCCTTCATACTCAATAGGTGATAAGGTCTGGCTATCTTCGAAACTTCTACCCCGACACTTATGACCAAATAAATTGGCTCCCCGGTACTACGGCCCTTTCTCCATAAAGGAAATCATTAATCCGGTGGCCTTTCGACTCAGACTACCAGAATCTTGGAAGAGGATCCGCCCGGTCTTTCACACTTCTTTGTTGAAACCATACGTCCCGTCCTCTCGAACTGCTCCAAGATCTACCCCTGTGATTGTCAATGATCAGTTACAATATGAGGTTTCCAGAATATGTGACTCCAGGTACAGACGTGGTCAGCTACAGTATCTGGTCGAGTGGAAAGGGTACCCTCCTAGTGAACGGACCTGGGAACCAGTCTCAAACATAAATGCCCCCAGGCTGCTCCGATACCACCTTATACACCCGAGCAAACCCAGAAGAACTGGGTTTTGGAGGAGGCATGCTGTCATGAACCACCATACACGCCCCTTCTGGACTTCGTGGTGCCTGACCCATAAGGGACTGAACTCAGCAGTACTCCCAACATGGCCGCTGAACGCCGCTTGCCAGTCTACGCATTGTACGCTCTATGTTCTACAAAGCAGACATGCCCCCGCGGCCCTGCGCGTCTCAACGCTACCGCTTGCAGTAGTCAGACGTGTGTTGCCGGAGCTCGTTCAGCGATTACTTCTGATTCCTGGTTCCCGGTCCCCTGAATTTCCTCTTCTTTCATCCTTCCCCTTTTTTCCACACCTTGCATATCCTGGATTTCCATCGCATTCGTATCTCCGAGTGTGAACCTTGCCATTTCCTGGACTTCTTCCTGGACATCTGAACGCTTCCTGGAGCCGGGTCACGAACCGCACGCTGGAACCCGAGGACCCACGCATGGGGTTATATAAATCCCAAACAGTGCGAAAGAAGACATCTTCGAAGATCACAAGCAAACAATACAGTTAGGTGAGAAGGGGGAAACCCCATGACACAAATCGGGAAAAACAGTTCCTGGGGTGCTGGGAGATTCTCCAGGTGTTCTATCCCAGCGCTTACTCCGTCTTTCCCTCACTCTGGGGTTCTTTCAGTCGTTCCTTCTTCTCCCCTTCTGAGGCTCTCTTAGTCTCTTCCCCCACTCTGGGGCTCCTCTCTTCCTTGCTCCCCCCACTGTGGTATTTACTGTCCTTCCCCACTCTGGAGTTCTCTTTTCTCATACTCCCAACTCTGGGACTCCTCGTTTCCTCACTCCACACTTTGGGGTATTTGCTGTCTCTACTAATTCTGGTGTTCTCCTCCATTGCACTCTCCATTCTGGGGTGTTCACTCTCTCTCCCCACTCTGGGGCGTTCTCATTTGCACTCCCAAGTCTGAAGTCTTCAGTCTCTGTCCCCACTATGGGGTTCTTTGCCTTCACACTCCCCAATCTGGGATGTTTTCCCTATCCCCCTACTCTGGTGTTTCTCCGTGTTGGACTCCACACTCGAGGGGTGTTCTCTCTCTCTCCCCTCTCTGGGGATTCTCTCATTCACACTCCTGCATTCTCTAGGGTCTTTGGTCTTCCCCACTCTGGGGCTCCTCTCTTCCTCGCTCACCCCCCCCCCCCGTGGTTATTACTCTCCCTCCTCACTCTGGGGTTTTCTTTCCTTGTACTCCCAACTCTGGGACTCCTCGTTTCTCCATTCCACACTCTGGGGTATTTGCCGTCTCTCCTAATTCTGGTGTTCTCCTCCATTGCACTCTCCACTCTGGGGTGTTCACTCTCTCCACCCACTCTGGGGCTTTCTCATTTGCACTCCCTACTCTGGAGTCTTCAGTCTCTGTCCCCACTATGGGGTTCTCTGCCTTCACACTCGACACTCTGGGGTGTTTTCCCTCTGTCCCCACCCTGCGGATTCTATCATTCTCGCTCCCGCATTCTCTAGGGTCTTTGGTCTTCCCCCACTCTGGAATTTCTTCGCTTCACACTCCACACTCTGGGGCGTTTGTTCTCTCTCCCCACTCTGAGCCACTCACTTTCATACTCTCCACCCTGAGGTGTTCACTCTCTCTCTCCCTTCTGGGGTCTTCTTTCTCTCTCCCCACTCTGGCGCTTCTCTTTCTTGTATTCTCCACTATGGGGTGTTCGCTCTCTATCCCCTCTCTTGGGCTTCTCTCTTTCTTCTACTCCCCACTCACTCTGGGTTATTCACTGTCTCTCCCCACTCTGGGGTCTTCGATCTCTCCCTCCACTCTCTTGTCCGACCTCTGTATCCCCTGGAGCCACTCTGTATCTATTTGCCTTGTGCAGTACATGAGAGGGGAGTTGAGTCGTGCCACTTCTCTGATGCTTACAAAGCCTCTTACGCATCTTCTTTGCTGGGCTCTCCTTTGGTCCGTCGAGGATCCCGCTCCTCGTTCCTGCAGCTGATCAGGTTGGGCAGAGTCGCTTATGCTACCTGTCTGCTGGGCTCTGCGCTGGTTCCTAGACACCCTCCTGCCTCACCTGTAGAACCTTAGACAAGGTGGAGTCGCTTACGCAACCATTCAGCTGGGCTTCGCACCAGTTCTCTGAGGCCATCCTGCCTTGTCCTTGCAGTCTTTCCAGGATGGCCCAGCCAGCCTTCCGCTGTGCTACTCTGCAGTCTGGTGTGTCCTCCAATGGGACGCCGACACTGGCATTCCATCTCTCTCTTCGGGCACACCCCCTTCTTACTGTTTGGCATGCTTCATTTCTGCACTGCTAGCTGAGACTCCACTTTGATTGGTTGTCTGCGGAATGCTCCCCCAGCAGGCTGGTTCACTCGATCTCTGATCAGCCTCTACAAAGAATGGGTACAGGTGAGGTCAGAAGCCAAGCGAACCATTATAAAAGGGTATATTGGGTTATAGTAACTCCTAGTCCCTAGATACCCTGCAACGGTGTTAGTCCTTGGAGGGAGGGAGGGTGACCTATAACCCCTGTGATTCCTTTTCCCTAAGGGGGAGTCATCACCAGAGGGATCCTGCTTACCCTGTTCCCTAGGGAGTGTTAAGCATAGTGGGCTCACCTCCCTAGCCCCAAAGGGAAGAGGTGACAATCTCCTTGGATTTGTCACAGTGTTTGATATATTAACATCAAGTTGATGGGTGACTAGTCTTTGGCCTCCCCAAATAAGCGTACAGAGCAGAATTAAATTAGGCAGCATTACAATAAAAATCCAAAGTAATAGAAATGTGAAATCAAGTTTTTGAATGCAAACTATAAGAAACCTACAAAGACTTCTCATCTATCCTTGAGAATGCATTGGGCCTCATTACGAGTTTAGAGATAGTCATGCCCTTAATAAGGGCATGGCTACCCCCAAACTCGGGTCCGGGTCCCGCAAAAGGGTACTTACTCGGCCATTCTGACCTTGGAGGGCCCGGTAAATCCCTTTCGCGGGACCCGGACCCGGTAAGTCCCCATTCCCATTTGAGCCCCCGTAGGGCTCAATGGGAATGGGGAGGATGGCAACAATAACGGGGCCGTTGCTGCCACCCGGTACTGCTCGCGGGTGCCACTCTGCACGCCTGGTCTGACCAGGCGTTCCAGAGCGGCACCGCGGGCATACTCAGAATGTTGCGGCGAGTTAACAACGGTGCCGGTAGCACTATCGGCGCCGTTGTTGCCTTACCGCAACTTCCGTAATGAGGCCCACTGTCCCTGACACCCTACACAGCATAGAGAGAAAACGGACTCAAAGTTTACAGGAAGTGGCCTTCAATTTATTGAGGCACTTTCGGCGGAACCCTCCAGATCTCATCGAGTAATAGAGATTGTTTTTTTGACAAATTTATTTAACCGAATTTGGCTGCAAATATATGTGGGGGCGGGTGGATAAAGGTGATAATGATGCTGGGGGGAAGTGGAGGAAGGGTTGTGGGGGGTCTCCCTCTCATATAATTGTAGCCAAATGGCATAAAAGAAAAAGACAAAAAAAGACAAAATCGAATTTGACGAATTCTTTTCGACGAAATCAGACTTTTTTTGTTGCAGTTGCACTAATGTCGTCTAGATGGCAGTACCAATAGAGTGCAACCACGCATGCACATTAAAAAATCGCGTTCCAGTAAGCAAGCAAGCAATAATAGTGCACTATCTGCAGTTTTATGGCAATAAACATATAGGGCCTGATTCATGGAATTATTTGCACAGTTCAAAGTGACTTTGTACTGCTGAAAAGTGACTTTGCACTGCCGACGCAAACCCTGATTCATGGAACCGTGCAAAGTGTATTTTGTACTGCAAAAATGACTATGCACTGAGATTGCACTGACTTTGCACTGCAAAAATACACTTTGCACAGTTCCATGAATCAGGGTTTGATTCGGCAGGGCAAAGTCACTATTCTGCAGTGCAAAGTCACTTTAAGCCGTGCAAAAATATCCATGAATCGGGCCCATAATGTAGATCCCCAATAGCGCCCCGACAATTGAACCTTGATCTTGCAGCGTGCCATAGAACAGAAAATGTAACATTGCGGATTAGAAAAAAGCTTTGCATGTAGTTCTTGGAACTCATTTTCATTCTTCAAATCTCTGCAAGGCAGCCGTCACTGCCTGATAGGCAGGCAAAGTGGGGAAGTGCATAAGCACACTGTCTTCAGTACCCCGAAGCACAACATGACTTGTCGCGGAACTGGAACCGGGGGCATTAAGAATGGATGAGTGCTGGGAGAGATCAGCCTTGTCCCCATTCCTCCCTTCAAGACATGCTAGTGCCAGCTACAGCATTATCATAACAGCCAAGACATTTGAATGACGAGAGCCGTGGTGTGAAAAGCGTGCATATGCGGTGGCGGGGGTGAGCCGGTGGAAAGCGCCGGATCATGCCATCACATCCTACTTAAGCTAGCCACGGCTACTAAAATATTAACAAGATGTCATCCTGCGGAGAACAGGGGGCTTGATGGCACCTATTGTAGAAAGCAGCCATGAAGCGATCCTATTAGATGCCTGCATGCATGTCGGAAGCGGGATGAGAACCGGTGAAGCGGTTGTGAAAGGAATGCCACCGCAGGCACTTAACTTGATCTCCATATTGGAAATGCCATCATGTTAACTATTGAACCACTTCTCTGTCTAATTTCACAAAGTCAGCAAAAAAAGCTAACAGGGCCACTGATAACCCATGATTGATTATGAAGCGGCAAGTTAGAGGAGAGGTGAGAATTCCGTAACTGTGGTGAATAGGAGCAAGTACGAGTCAATAGGCCCAATTCTCCAATAATCACGCAGATGATGTAGGAGCGTGTGCTGTAGGAGTGTGTGTCATAAAAATATGTTGTAAGAGTATAGCCTAACAGTGTGCATCATAAGAGTGTGTGCCGTAAAAGTTGTGTGTGTGGTTGGAACATGTGTGGGAAGAGCAGGTGTTGTACATATTATTACGTATAATTGATGATCCAACTGCAAGTTAGAGGAGAGGTCAGAATTCCGTAACTGTGGTGAATAGAAGCAAGTATGAGTCAATAGGCCCAATTCACCAAGAATCACGCAGATGTCCTTTTTTAGGTTGGGCTATTGGGTAGCACCTGTGCTACTAATATGCCAAAACTATACATTATAGTACATATAGGGCGGAATGGCACAGGAGGAGGGATACACAGCTTGTAGGTGCTGTTCGGTTATTTCCCCAACCATTGACTGCCCATGGCCGAGCTAATCCCTATGGCTATTCCCACCCAGTTCATGCCCTCCCTGACCAAATCACCTCTTCAAGAGGACTCTTTGAGCTCTCTTTAATCAAGCCTTACCACCAAATGTTGCGCCCGAAGTGCCTACATATGTCATAAGCAGCCACTTGTTTTATAAGCACTGTGCGTGTTCTTCCTTACGACCGGTTGAAAACAAGCATTGACAAAGCCAACAGTTTTGGCTTGTGTGTAAGCATTGGGCATTTGCCAGGCACTGTTTTTAGATACACCATTTTGCATCTGCTGCCATCAATGGCCAGTTAATGCCACTATCGCATTGTCTGCCAAGTGCCTTTCCAATGCCTACACAAAAGCCCAAACTGTTGGCATTGCCAATGCTTATTTTACTTGTGCGAGTCTAAGACCTGTGCAAGTGACAGTGTTTGCAAAGAGGTCCAGCGTTTTTCTCTGGGACTGTGTGCCAGCGCAAACCAGGCCCCAGCCATTGGCTTTGAATACACTGTGTGCCCAGCACAAATTCATGATAGCCTCCCAGCATTTACGTGGGTTGTGCTGGGAATGCATTTCACTCTCATTGGTCCTTAAATGGCTTGTCATTGTGAAATGCTTGAACAAAGAGAAAGGCATCTCTATTCCTGTTTAATAACAGAGGTCCACACAAAGAAATGCACAAACATGTCAGAAATGACCCCTCGATTCTTTGGGCGTCACCAGACCCCCGTACTAAACAGGATCATGGGGAGGTTTTCATGTCTCACTAATTTCACAATATAACCTGATTTCTAAATTAGAGGTGCTTCCAGAATGCTTACAAATACCTCATTCCACCCCTTAGTTTAAAAAATGGTGTACCGGAAGGCGAAACAGGGTATCAGAATGTGCGTGTAAACGCTGCCCCCGTTCACAGGCACTTTGTGAATAGGGCCTAGCATTAGCACGTCCCATCACTTAAGTGTTGTAAATCGGGTCCAGTGCCTACAATGCTGTGAATGGTAGAATGGCCCTATAGCCTGAGAACCCTGTGGGCTCAAGCAATGCATTCATGCTCAGAAGCTGGCCAAATCTCAGGAAACACCCAGTCCCTAAAGCAGTTGAACTACCTTGACTTTCAATTCAATTAAACCTTTTACACAAAAAACTTGTGAAGCAACAATTATTTGATTATACTCACCAGAGCAAGATATCTGGGCCCAATCCGTATAAACTAATACAAGATGTTTGTGTGTGGGCCACGCCACTCCCTCCCACGATCTTGGGATAATCCAATATACCCAATCTTTGACAATATAGGCCTTACACCTAATCAACCAGTGCTACACAAGTCGATTCAGGCTATAGTGATAATTTCGTATCCACTTTTGTGATTGAGGTTCTGTTTGTGACTTGTCCTTCAATGGCATCATTTCACCAAAGAACTGGAAGCCGCATCACACGTCCTTTGATTGCCATTTGTTCATTATAAGTCAAACCACACAGTCCCTGAGCTGATGAAATCACTGGATAGGGATAACGATCATCCCACAGTGAACATAACATTGATGCATGGCAGAAGTAGATGAAAGGCCAGCCTTGGCAACCACTAAATGGGCCACAGTGAGCTTGGCCATAATTTATTTGCTGGTTCCTACGAGGTTATGGGTGGTTCACAAAAGCCACTGGGTACTAGCAGATCAATAACATGGCTCATTGAATGGCTGTCAGTCTCAAAAGCAGATAAGTTTCAAAGGAATTATAGAGGGTGAAATTCCTAGCGACCCATCACTGTCATCCCCTTAGGCCTGCCCATGATCCATTTCTAAAGATAATGGCATTAGAATTGCAGTGGGGTTATCATTGCTACAGTGCAGATATTATCATAATAATCAGTTCATAGTTTGGTGTAGTTTAGAGCGATGTTTGTTTGTTTGTTTATTGATATGTATTGCGCGCCAAACCCAAAGGCATCAGGGCGCATTTGCACAAGGTTACAAGTATACTTTCAGCATGAGTTACAATAGTTACAATTAAATGAATTACAATAGTTACACAAAATTTAAACATAATAAAAACAGTAGATAGATACAAAGTGGTGCATACGAATATACAGATGCGACATGCTATACCCAAATTCCTTGCTATCTATTTCTTTTGCGGGATCTGACTATTGTCCTTCTCTTCTTGCATTTCTTAAGTGCTATATGCCAAAGCGCTGTACAAATATCACATCACAGTACAGTTAAAATCAACACTATATCATCAAGTAAAGAATAAAGGAGAAGGTCTTGAAGAGCAAAACAGAACAGTGAGTAAGAAGACAAGGAACGCAAAGAAAAGAGAAAGTGCGTTCCAATGTAACAGAGCAAGTAAAGAAAAAGAAAGTAATCAAGGCGGACACAAGGAGGATGAGGAACAACTAGAAGAAAAAGAGATTGCGAGCGAAAAGATGCCCAAAGAATCAAGGGGTCGTTCCTGACATTTTTGTGCATTTCTTTGTATGAACCCCTGTTATTAAAGAGGGATAAATATGCCTGTTTCTTTATTCACGCATTTCACAATGACAAGTCATTTAATGAACCATGAGAGTGAAATGCATAAAAAGGATAAAAATATACCAAGGAAGAAAGACAGGAAGGAGCTAGACAATGGAGATACTCCAGAACCATAAAAAGAAAATTAAATGTAAGACAGGCATTAAAGGACAACCATCCAAGTGACAACAATGATGAAGAAATAGAATCACTAAATGAGACAGAACATAGTAAATGAATAGAAACATTAAGAAGAAATGTGTGAAGAACCAGACACGAAAGTGGAAGACCAAAAATGGTGCAAGAAATATAGAACAGACGAGAAAAATTAATGATGAGATTAAGAGTTTAGCTGCACCAAAAGTAAGAAATAGCCTTTCCTTGTGAATATTAAATAGATCCAATCGACATGAGCGTGAGAGTAAAGAGATGTGATGAGAAAAGGAAAGATCAGAATCAAGATAGAGGCCCAAATTACAGGCTCGACAGGAAATAGGAAGCAATGAAGGGAGAAAGGAAATTGAAGCGAGTGGAGATGGACGAGGAATTGCGGCAGCAGGAAAGAAGAGAACTCTGTTTTAGCAGGGCTTAGAAGAAGGAAATGATCAGACATCCAGCATTTCATGGCCAAAAGACAGGATGTCAGAGTGTCCTGAATGGAAGGGGTGATGGAAGAAAAAGAAAGAAAAAGCTGAGTGTCATCAGCATGAATATTATGAGAAATTCCGAATGAGGAGATAAGAGGCAAGATGAGAGGTATAGAGAGAAAAGAGAAAGAGTCCCAGAACAGAGCCTTGTGGAACCCCATGAAGAAGAGAAACTGTGTCCGAAGATTTACCAGCCCAAGACACTGAGTAAGTACGATTAGACAAGTGAGAATGGAACCAGGATAGAAAAGACCCAGAAAAACCAAAGGGTGAAAGAGATGACAAGAGTAAAGCATGATCCACAGTGTCAAATGCAGCAGATAAACCAAGGAACATTAAAAGAGAAGAGTGTTTCAAGCAACAAGCTGACAGTAATGAATTACAGACCGAGAGATGAACAGTTTTGGTAGAATGCTTTGGACGGAAGTTAGATTGGAAATTAGAAAGAATAGAATTATTAAAAATCAAAGATAGACCAAATGTTCTAAGATCTCAGAAAGAGATGGAAGAAGAGGTATCAGTCTAAAGTTAGAAGGAAGAGATGGGTCGAGGGAAGGCTTTTTCAAAATAGGAAAAAGAGTAGTATGCTTAATTGAAGAAGGAAAGGTAGAGGATACAAGAGAGATATTAAAAAGAGATGTAAGATAAGATACCAATGAACGGTAAATGTTCGGCATAACTGAAGAAAGGAGCAGGTCAGAAGGAGCAGCCATATGGTGTACCCGCAGTGGCAAAAGTGTGGTGTCAGGGGTAGAAATTTGAGAAAATATGACAGAATTAGAGGAATGTGAAAAAGAAGACAAAGTACATGGAGAAGAATAAAGAACAATAGCAGCCCGCATAGTGGCTACTTTTGGAGAAAATAGGAAATGAAATGAGGAGCAGAAAGAGATGAATTAAGAGTAAGATCAGAAGAGGGAGGAGAGACTAAGCAGGACAATGTCTGAAAAAGACGCATAGGATAAAAAAATTGAGAATGGAGAAGAAAAAACAAGAACGCTTGGCTGAAAGAAGGGCTTCATCGTAAAGTGAATGAAACTAAGAGAGAGAAGAAGACTCAGCATCCAACTGCATTTTGCGTCATTGATGCTCCAGGCGGCAATGAGTATATGTTGCATTGCGCAAAGCTGTGGCATACGCCAAGTCTGCATTGGTGTCCAAGAAGATAGAAAGAAAGAAGCAGGACACAAAGAATCAAGTGATGAAGAGAGAGAACAAGAAAAAAGAGATGCATCCTCATCTGCAGAAAGAGCCGTAAATGATGAATTTGAGGGAAGACATGAAATATTGGTAGAAACAAATAAAGCTGTGGTAAAAGCATGAAGATCGCGAAGGAAATATGTAGAATGATAGAAAGATCCAGACAAAACAACAAGAGAAGAAGGAGAAGTAAAAATAGAGAAGAATAAAAGGAAATGATCTGAAGAATAAATTGGTAGAGCAGTAACAGATGAAATTAACAGTGACGAAGAAGTAATAAGATCAAGCTAGGAGCCCGAAACATCAGTAGGAGGAGTAGAAATGGGAGAAAGATGATAGGAGTCAAGAATAGGAAGAAAATTCATTGAATAATGAACAGGGGAAAGATGAAGATTGAAATCACCCAGGAGGAAGAGTGGGGCAGAAGAGGGTCTGACAACGGACAACAAAACATCAAGGTCATTACAGAAAGAACTGATAGGACCAGGGGGACGATATACGAGCAAAAAAGCTCAAGGATCCAGAGACGTAATTTAAAAGTACTCAAAGTAAGAAAAATGAGGAAGAGAAGAAGAAACAGGAGCAGAGATAAAAGTAGAACGGTAAAGCTTTCCAGAGCCCACCCCCACAACCATATGGGCGAGGGGTATGTAAAAAGGATCTGGCAGAGGTAGAAAGTGAAACAGGAATTGCCGTATTGATGGAGAAAGCCAGGTCTGAGTAATAGATAAAAAAAGAAGATTAAGGCGCAGAAAAGAATCAAGACCAGAATGAGACTTATTGCCGAAGGAACAGGCGGTTCTAGAGAGCGAGATTGATTGGTGGTTGGAGAGAGAGACACGGCGGGTGCAGAAGGTTAGAATAATTGCGAGTAGAAAAATTGGGAGAAGGCAGATGAGAAGAATAAAAGGATAGGATAGGAAAGGTCATGTCGAATGAGAAAGTAGTAAAGGAACTATGGGATTGAAGCAGTAATAATGTAGCAGGCACTGCGATGATCAAAGAAGCGCTTTGGATTAAGGCACTATATAAATAACACGTCATTATCATTATCATTATCAAAGAGAAGAACCCAGTGAGTAAAAAAACTGGGAGTGCTGCAGGTGGGAAAGCCAAGAAGGTTAAGGTCTGATGGGCTTGGCTTAGATGGCATGAAAATAATGAAAGAAGCATAGTGATCAGAAAATAGGGCATAGTAGTGATAGCGGTCATCATCGGAGAGCTGCAGACAGCAGCGTCCCAACTTTGCCCTGACTCCACAATGGTCTGCCTTCAGGATGTGATTTAATGAAGGCCACAGGACAGTGGGCAGGTCAAGGGGGCGTGTCTGTAGTCCGTGCAGCAAGGAGCGATGGAACGGACCGAGCCGATCAGGAGCACGCGCAAGCACAGCCAGGCCGAGCAAGCAAGGGAGTGGGCTTCTCCCTGCAGGGAGCAGCGGCTGACCTCTTCAGAGGCCTTTTCAACCCGGGCTCAGCGACCAGAGGTCCGCGTCTAGCAAGGAGCAAATGGAATAACTCAGGCAGTCCAGGCTCAGGCACCACAGTGAAGACGCCACGTATGATCAAGCTGCAGACAGCAACGTCCCAACTTTTCCTACCATCTTGCACCACTTCAATAGGTCTACAATTCTGCTGTTCGCCTCCTCTGCCTACGTCCTCCGCGCTCTCTTACCTCACTTCAATGGTTCCCTAATCCCGCCTTGGAAGGCGCACAATGCTTGCTCCTGTTCTCCAGTGATGTGCAAAGTTCTCAAACTATGTCTCGTCTACGTTTAGGAACTTGAGGGGAAAGTGGTCAGGAGCCCAGAAGTTTCTTTCCATTGTTTGTCTATTGGTATCCTATTTCCGCCCCTCCTTTTCGCTCATCCTCTCTTCCATAGACCACGGTCTGGTTCATCTCGGGTGAAAGACCAGGATGCCACCCTTTTGGACAAGTTTGCGGTGCCATAAGACCACTACTAATATGATGGGGGCAGGACACCTGCTGCGCCTTTACATGACATAACATGAAGCAGGCCAAGTTACGAACATTGTACTTCTGGAAAATGCATGAAAACAATGTAACGATGTGATTTTCATTCTTTGTTACCAGAAAAATATTTACTTCATGATAAAAATTAGGCTATTATTTGACCAGGAAATGACAGTGGACCCTAAACATATATCAGCATTTCCATCTATTTTTGGATTTTGAGCATTTCCTAAATATAAACTAGTTTCCCTATGCACTCCTGTTTTTTTGGAATTCAGGAACTTTCAGGAACTTGTGTAATTCTCAGAAATTTGAAATGGGTAAGAAAAATCTACAAGACCCAGAATTCAAAAGGAGAAAGCACAGGATTGGATGTCCTCTTGGCATATGGCAACGGGGACCGTGAGAGCTCTGTATTTACAGATACGAGCGGCAGATGTCGCTGGCTGTCACCTTTTGTGAGCTCTGATCTCTCTTTCAGCGTGAGCAGTGAACACTCCCAGGCGCTCTGGCTTCAGCGCTTATCACCAATGGGCTTGGAATGGCCCATGATGGCACCTCGGGCAATCTTCAAAGGCTCCATCTTATCACTATGAGAAAGAGATAAGGCCCATCGTTCCCACTTCCCAGACCACTCAGCTGTCAATGTTGAACTGGCCTCTGCATGCGTGACTGCCAAGAGGCCAGAGGTGTCAGGGCCTTTCAAACCCTTCAGTTGAAAGGGGCCACATGCCTCATGGGGGCTCCCAGCACCTGCCCCCATGTTGTCAGTCATCCGTTTTATGACACGAAAATATATGTCTTTCTATATAACTTTGGTCTGGGGCTTTAAATGTGTGATTAACAACACTCACGTTACAAGCTGCGTTTGCTGTAGCCCACCAAGCCATCACTTTCCTGGGGATATACAGAAGTGTTATCAGCTCGTTGCCTTTTACTACAGGTTTTCCTAAATAAGCCCCTTCCTGACAAAGAAAGATGTATAGCTTTTCAGTGGGCATTTAGTGTTTCTGCTATCTACTGGTTGGCCATGTCGTGATAATCGGCGGCTATTAACCCCCAACTCTATTTTTTTGCTTCATCACAATGCATGCACCCAATGGGTGACTGTTGTTTTCCACTGAACCCAAGGGGGGGCCCCTAACCATCAAGTTGAAACGGGCCCGCACGAGGGTGACACATCTTCAGCCAGGCCTGCATGAGGCTAAGAAAAAAGACCAATGACAACAAAGAATCCAAAAGACCACCTCCCGCCTTTTTTTGGAACATCAAAGCATAACGAGCTCAAGAAGACAGCCACCTTCTAGACAACATAAAAGACAGAGATGGAGAAATGTGGCTTCTCTTTCAGTATCACTGGTGGCCTATTATAGGCCATTATTCTTTCTGCAGTGCTGGGTTAGGGCACCTCAGCGGAAGTGCCAGTTGGGTTCCCCCCCTTCCGTACTGGAGGCGGATTTCACATGTGTTCCGTCAATCTGGCGCCCTGCTGCTGGTAGGCTCTTGACGGCCTTCATGACTTGACATGCCTTAGAACCAGCCATGTCTAGGGTGGCGTCGAGTGACCAAAATCATGCATGTTTCTGAAGGCACATCACCTGAACTTTGACCCCACAATAACACTATAGGTAATATCAGTGCCTTAAGTGGCACTACAAATCGAGCCGGGGCTCATCGAGGGGGCGTGGCCTAACATCGGGGGTCCTGCTGGCCCATTAGGCCACGCCCCCTTGACGAGCCTCGGCTCAATGGGCAACTGGCACCCCTGCCAGGCAGCCTTTTGTAGAGATCAGCACCCTCTCCCTGTTAGGGAGAGGGTGCTGATCTCTGCATTTATTGTCTATAGGATTGCCTGGCAGGGGACAGCGCCTCGCCTGTTCAACCTTAATGGTGCCGCTGTCCCTCGCCAGCTGGGGAGGGGCAGCGTCACCATTCGGCTGAAAGGGTGAGGCCGCTGGAAGCTGAGGCCTTTTTCCTGAAGACTGAAACTTCCGCGAATCCGCGGGAGCTTCAGTATTTAGAGAGCAAGGCCTCTGCTTCCAGCGGCCTCACATTATCTCCTTAATGGTGGCGCCGGCCCACGGGCATCACTTGATTAAAGGGATGCCTCGCAGGTGCGGCGCCACCATTATGGCTGAAAGGCATTTTTTTCTGAAGCCTGAAGCTCTCGCACACGAGCGAGAGCTTCAGGCTGTAGAAAAAAAAGCCTTTTCGTGTAGTGGCCGGGGCTGCCGGCAGGCCCCGGCCCACTTAAAGCCCTGGGTAATATCATCTAAACTCGGGCGTTGGCGATGTAACAGAAAGTGGATTATAAACACCGTTAATTGCAACAGAAACATATTGACTTCAAAGTGTTATGGCAGCAGATTAACATTATTCTGCACATTAAACTCCCTAGGCTAATCTGCCGTCTGGCTGGTAGAAATTGTCTCCCTTCTAAAGTGCCCCCAACAACTAGTGTAGCAGTTTCAGATCCATAATCTGATTGAAATCACTGCTTTCCTGCTGGTCTTTCTTGCCCCTTTGCTGCTGCCCCAGGAGTACAATTTACCAACAGGGAGACTCCTCATATCCTCTGAAGGTCAAACGGCTGGCAAAAAGCCACTGCAAATGCCCCTTGTTGATTGACTGGGCTGTACATCCCACTGTAGAGTGCCCCACCTGTGAGGGGTTTTGAAGCAACCCGGCCTGTGTTCTTGAAGGCATCCGCCTGTTTCTGCTGTACAAATCACCAAGTGTTCTCCTTTTTGGAAGGTGACTTGCCTGGGAGTCAGTTTGGAGCAAATTCATTTTTGTTTCCGACTCCACTTTCTCCCTTTTGTGCCCGATTGTTGTGCTGCTTCTCTCCCATTTCTAGCACGCTTGTAAATCCTGGCACAGAGATCACTCCCTTTCCTTCTGGGTCAGTACAATAAACTGTATTTTTCTTTAACGCATTGCCACGCACGCAGCAGCCATGCATGCAAGGGCGAACACTCCACACTTTATTAAACGGTTGCTTGCCCTAGCACAGGGTTCTGCAACCTGCAGCTCTCCAGAGGGTTTGTGCTTCGATGTCCATGCTCCCTCACCATTCATTATGCTGGCTTACACTGATGGGAGTTGTAGTCCCAAACATCTGGAGAACCAAAGCTTGAAGACCCCTGCACTAGCAGTTCGGGAATTGTGTTGGCACAGAACAGTGCTGTTCACAGACCAGGAAATCCAGTAAACCAGGGAGCTGTTTGTCTGGGTTATCTGGGTTCACCCTATTGTCCTCTATCTCATACATCCAACCACCATAGCATGACCATAGGCAATCTTTATAGTCAGCTCTGCTATTATAATTGCCTATACTATCCAATGGTTGCGTGATTACATAATGCACGAACGTCTGCAGAGTCTCAGCACTTTGTGGCCTTGGGCATGGCAGTTAAGAGCTTTTCAAAAGCTGCATACCGTAAAGGAGTCTTACTGGATGGATGTGTGCAAAAGGCAGATTGCATCTGGCAATGGCGACTTCAACAGTAGTTGTGGAGTGGTTTATTTATTTATTTGCATTTGTTGCAGCACACTGAACCCTTAGGGATCTAGACGATAGTTAAATTGGGTGAAAGTATATACATGACAAGTACAGTAGAGGGGAAGGAACGGGGAGACAGGCATCAGATGGCATCAACAAACATGAAGTGGTACTAGCAGTGGGTGAAGGTATGTCCATTTGGGAGAGTTGCAGTAGCCACGTGTCTTAGCTCAATGATCATTAGGCGAAGAGCCAGTTTTTCAGTGTTTTTTTAAAGGTCCAGTAGGAGGGTTCTTTTCTCACAGCAAATGGAAGATTGTTCCAGAGCGTTGCTGCAATGACAGGAAAGCTTGATCCTCAGGCAGTCTTTCGAGTGAAGTCAGGCGCTCTGAGGAAGTGGCAGTTCGTGGATCTTAGTGGGCGGAGTGGGGTGGCATGAGAGGTAAGCTGGGGCAGTGTTGGTGAGGCGCCGTGTGCGATGGAGACCCTACTGAATTTGATTGACTCATGGATCAGAAGCCAGTGGGTATCGGCTTTAACCGAATATCCAGATTCCAGTCGGTACTGCAGTAAGGGGTAACTTTGCTGAACATGTTGGGGGCGCATGACATCTGACAGAAAAGGGCGGACGGGGGAAGGGCAGAGTGAAGGAGGAGACCTTCCTGGAATAAAGTGAATAAAGCAGTGCATTTTCTGAGTCAATATTTATGGAAGCCGGCACACACCGAAGTGCATTATAAAGCTACAAGCAAGTTAATAACCCTTCATCCATGGTATATGGTATATGTGTTCAGCCTGCAGGACAGAGGTCCCAATTCCGAAAGGGCAGACTCACCATTCTACGGTGGACAAACTATGATTAAGGTAATACTAGCACTTTCTGTATTGTGTGTAGAAGCACGAAGCACCTGCCATAAAGCGCTATATAGAAAGGTTAGATGCATTCACTGCCATTTGGTGGGATATCAAGACCTATGATATGATATGATAGGTTATTTACAAAGTGATTAATACCTAGATGTTTCTAAGCGTGGACCCGGGGATCGAACCTGTGTTGCTCCGCGTCGTCTTGCTTCCAAGGCGAGCACGTTGCCCCTGAGCTATCATCCCAGGGACTTCTGGTCCTGACATGATATCTCTAGATTAAATGTACAGCAGTTCAGTTGATGCGGTTGGAACAGTGCATGCTGTGCGTGCCGCTACGTGACTGAGCAGGCGGTGGCAGAAGGGAAGAGCTGTAGAGGCGCTTTTGTAACTGTATTTCCCTGAAGCTGATAGTATGCAAGCGCCTTCCCCTCACTCCATCGCTGCTGCACTCATTCAGGTGATCTTGATCCCGTTTTCGTTAGACGGCGCATGTCAGTGCCCCAGTTTCCATTTGCACACGCTGCATTGTTGTTGCCCAGGCACAGGGATAGCAAGGGCCAGCATAAGGGTAGAACCTGCTACCACATACTTGTCAACGTGTCCCATTCCAATCTGTAGGTGCTTATCCAGTCCTGTTTTTTTCTGCATTCTGGAACTTGTAGTTCCACTTTTCCCATTGTGAAACTCGGACTCCAAGTCCCAGAATGCAAAGAAAAAAAAATAGAAGGGGATAAGCACCTGACTGTGCTACCACTGGCTACCCCCAAATGACACTACTGCTTGCATGTGGTACACCCCAAGAAAGAAATGTTGTTTCAATGGAAAGAACTTCCAGGGTACAACATTCGCGTATTAAAAAAGGCCACCGGACACACATGCAACGGATGTGCTCTTTTTCATCTTTCTGCCGCCTCTGTTACCCCGAGCATTCACATCTGGTGTGAGTGTAGGGGGCCAAGCCCCTTTTGAATGAGCTCCTCCACACCCCTGAACCAGTCCTGTTATGTGGGAATGCAGGGGTGCTTGTTTAGGCCCATCCTTGTATGTAAATGCTCAATAATGGCGCGGCTTGTGTGGGTGGGGGGTGGGCAGAGGGGCAAATCCTCTGCTAAACTGTGACTGCTCTTTGTACTCAGTACCCTGTGGCGTACGTACAGTGCCACCCACCAGAAAGTCTGCGGCAGCAGACTTCTACTGTTGCACATGCCAGTTTTCGCATGTGTCACCCATCTTACTTGCACAGTGCCCAGAAATGCAGAATATGCAGCCGAATTTCCATTGCATCCCGGTCAATTCTATAGCAATTACATAATGGGCTCCTAGTTTATGGGTTTGCTGGTTGTATAATTGATATGTCTATTTATGAACGAGTCATTGTTATATGCACACTTTAAAATGCTGCCACATGAAACAAGTGTTCCAAAGCAGTGCCTTTTGAACCCCATGCTTGCAATGTCACGGCTGGCCATATGATTCCACCTATACATTCCTCGCCTTTCCAGCAGGCAACAAAATACGCCACTTCTTTGCAAGCAGGACTGGACTATCCTATAGGGAACTATGGAGATGGCTGGACTGGCCTACAGGGAACTCTGGATATTTCCCAGTAGCTCTCTGTCGCTGGGGATTTCCCTGTAGCCCACTGGACCCTGGTCCTAGGGCTGGACTGGCCTACGGGGTCTCTGGCAATCTCCTGGTAACCCTCTGCACCCTGTGCCCAGGGCTGGACTGGCCTACGGGGTCTCTGGCAATCTCCTGGTAACCCTCTGCACCCTGGGCCAGGGGCTGGACTCGTCCCTACAGGGTTGCTGGAGATTTCCTGGTAGCCCTCTGCACCCTGATCCTAGGGCTGGACTGGCCTACATGGTCTCTGGAGATTTCCTGGTAGCCCTCTGCACCCTGGGCTCCGGGCTGGACCGGCCTACAGGGTCTCTGGAGATTTCCCAGTAGCCCTCTGCACCTTGGGCCTCTTTTGTGTGGTTATCCATTTTATTGTGAAATGTTCTCATTGGAAAAGGGTTGGGCTTGCTGAAAATGTGTAATAACGGGTCTCTTTTGGTCCCCAGTCTACCCCTGTATTATATGCAGCATTCCACAAGCCCCTCAAGTGTGTATCTGGGCAGAGTTATCATGTCTTTACAAGGAACGGAAGACCCTGGGCTATTTTCCAGACAACCCTCCCACTCCTCCTGTTCCTCCTGTCTCTCCTCACCCCCCCACCACCAGTTGTGGTCACAGGTGTACACTGATTTACACTTCCTTTTCTCTTCTTTTCTAAGTTGATCATGGTAACAGGCGTGTCCACGGGCTGCCACACTCCTTTGCGAGTGTGAAAGAAAAATCATAGGAAACCGGATTGTTTCCATTTAAAGCCTGGTGATTTCTTTAGTAGACCCGAGTGAGCGGCTTTGAATGCATGCCGATTCATCAACGGCTGTTGAATCCTGTTTATGTCTGGCGAGAGAAAGTGTTACCTCTCTGCCAAACCTCTTGAAGACACGTATTAGAGAGGGCCCTGGTACCAGTCAACGGATCCACGATGCAGAGCAAGCTCATCCTGGGGAAAGCTATGTTATAGGAGTGACTATTGTGTTCGAGTTGCAGGAGCTGTTTAAGTTGAAGAGAGATTTATGACTGGTGCTTTTCAAAGCATGTTTTCCTTCTGGGCTGTTTTAGCAAATTGCTATCGTTGTTTGTGGGGGGTTTTCTGCTTCTAAAGCTTACAAAGCACTGCAGGGCACAGAAAATGCACATTTATGAAGCCAGACCCTATGAATAGTTTTTGGGCTGCTTAAAGGTTCCTATTGTAGCAGACACCCGGCTTCCCTATAGGAAACTCTCTCAGCACTCCTCAAGATCAGCTTGCCCCGTTGTTTCAAACACAAAGGGAGACGGCAAGCTCCTCTGATGTGCCTGTTGATACAATCCGTTGGCCAACCCATGCCTGATTCAAACAAGCATTGGCAATGCCAACAGGGCTTTTGCATAGGCATGGGAAAGGAGCTTACCCGGGCACTGCCGTAGTGGTATTAACTGGCCATTGATGGTAGCTGGTGAGAGTGTTTGGGAATCTATTAGCAGTGCCTGTCAAATGCCTACTACTTATAACAACCCAAAAGTGTTGACTCTGCCAATGCTTGTTTTTAACTTGACTTCTGAGAAGGACATGTATAGTGCTTATAGATCAAGTGGCTGAAGGCAGACCTGGTTAAGACATTTCCATTACACCAGTAGCATGTGTACAGCTCCAATTAAATCATTAACTTTCTGAAGACTACTTTGATTAAAAAAAAACAGTGTCAGGCACTTCGAGTAAGGCTTGATTAAAGCAAGCTGAGAGTTCCCAGAGAGTTTTGAGTGGGGAGGGGTGGGGACTGGGTGGGCATGGCCATAGGGATTAGCATGGCCTTGGTCAGCCAATGGGTGGGCAAATAACCAAGCAACACATAGAATATTTGTGCACCTCCTCATATGCTATTTCTCCTACCTGTACACTAAGGCATTTGTTTTGGCTTATAGGTGGTTCGATCACCGTCTAATAGCTCAACCTGCACCCTGATGAACACCTTGTGTTTTATGGTTGTGTTTAGTTATGTTTATGTCTTATGCTGCTCTGTTGTGTTTTGTTATTTTTTCCAGGTTACTTGCATGCACTCTGACACCCCTCCTAATATAAGCTGCAGAGTTGTCACTGATAGGCTCATTCTTATGGTCGCATCTACATTGGAGTAGAATCAGACCAAAGGCGTGGCCGCGAAGTCTAGCACTTTCCTCCCGTTGAGATCCATCCCAGCTCTCAGGGCTGCACTGCAGGCAGGCAGTGAAAGGCAGCAGGCCCCATGATGATGCCAGGTTTCAATGCCATTCAACGCATGCATGTGGCGGATATAAGGTGCACGCAGTGCTGAGATCTGCAGTAGCGCCCTCATGCCCGGCATGTCGGTCATGGTTGCCCATGAATTGCGCCAAATCCCTGCTGTCACAGTAAATGTTGGCCCGAAAAGTGAATATGTATAACAGCGGTCACAGTGAGGGGTTTCCGCGCAAGGGTTGCCTGCTGCAAAGGATCAGAATGTGGCTATTTATTTATTTATTTGTTTACTTATTTATTTTGCCATTTGTAGAGCTCACAAAGCCCAGAGGCATCTAGCCGCTTTTTCTTAAGAAATTGGTTACATTCGTGATTACAGTTACAGTCATATGCGATAACAAGGAAACAGGTTACAGCCTTATCTTACAATCTTTCCAGGTTTTCTGGATTAGTTCTTCATTGCAAGAGTTCCATGTGTTGTATATGAAGTAGGGTAGCAGACAAATGGGTCAGGGCGCACGTGATGTGCAGCTGGTATGCCGGAAGTGTCCTGGTGAGCTACTTGTGCTAACCCTACACTTACCCTGCACTGATGTGTAAGTTAGTGATCAGCTTGGGTGAACAGACAGGTTTTGAGGCCTTTGCGGAAGGGCCATAATGATGTGTGTGTCCTCAGTGGTAGGGGCATGGAGTTCCAATGTTTGGCGGCAAGCACTGGGAAGCTGGATTCTAAATCTGGGAATGGTGATTAGGCTGGCGTAGGTGGAGGATACGTGGAGGAAACCTGCATACACATGCTATGGGCGGCTTGCCACTACGCCCATTAGAATTGAGTCTGTAACCAGCAACAAGCTGTTAAATCAGTGCACAGATTGGAGGAGAAAAAACCTGCGCACCAGCATGCATCTAGGTATCTTCAAATAGTCTCCGGTCTTCAGCGTATGGTCGAGTGGGATAAGAGGAGGGACTGTCAGAATGATAAAGGTTTGGAAGCTGATGAGACCTCAAGCAGGAACTATGTGTGCCCAAAGATGGTGGCGCGCTGCATATTTTCCCCACCTTGAGTACAGGCCCCAGGGGATCATTACGGGGTGGGCAGTAATGGTAAAAACTTGCAACATTTGAAGTACTGCATGTTTTTAGCATCCGCCCGGTTTATGGTGTGATGCCACCTGGGATACATTTAGAAATACCACATGATTATGAGTAGGCATGCCAGGTGGTATTTCATGGAAATTCCACCCAGGGCGATTCTGAGGTGTGTGCAAACGTAGGAAAGTGTTCTTCCATGAAGGAGAAACACTTTCCTTACAAACACCATATTGAGATGAAGGAAGAATGTGGTGCAGGGACATGAACGCCTCAGCTTTTGCATGAGCCTAATTTACGGCTTGACAACAGCCCTAGCAACCATGAGGAATGCAGGGCAGCCACAAGCAGTGATTTCTCCTCCCAGCAGCACTGGTTTAGCTCAACAATAAAAAGGAGTTAAAATACAGCGCCTATGGCTTTGAGGAAACGGTAACATCTACAGCACACTTTTCCCCTTTATAAATATAGCATTTCTCAGACTTCAGCACCACTGTCTAGTTTAATGAAAGTTTTAGAACACTTTCTTAAATTAAAATAGTGTCAGTCTATTAAAAATGGTCGCAATGCCTCTGGAGCACATGTTTCCCCACAACAAGAGATTTTAGCAGCTTTTGCTGCTGGAAACCACGACATCTCAACTCCAACACTTCCACCCACTTTAGAATGGTGATGCTGGAGACTGCAGGGGGGAATTTCATAGTTCCACACTCTTCTTCTCGTGAGCCCAGAATCTGCCCCATACCCCATAGGTGAAGTATTTGTTGACCCCAAACTATGGTGGCATGCCATGCATTAGTGAAGGGCTGTGGGGAGGCTCGCACCCTGTTTATCAGTGTTATGGAATGTGTGCCTCACGGAAGCACACATTCTCATGTCCTTTTTGCATCCATGGGCTCACTGCACAAATCTAGGTTTGGGAGGGGGCGCTCCCACTGTACCTCCTATAGTCACAAATAGATTGTTCATTAGGATGTCTCTAAAAACAAAGCATTCTCCTGCATTTATGTGGCTCAGGCACAGATGTAAAGGCCAAAAGCATCAGGTCTGCGTGACCCCCAGAGGGTAACAGTGCCACTGCTGTACCATAGGGATAGAAAAGCGTATTTAAAAACGTGTAATAATCTGGAAATGTGGTGCAAAAATCACTGAAAGCGAGCTTTGTTTTACTGCATGCTATAATTTATTTATTTACTTGTGTTTACTGTTCTAGTGGTGTTATTCTACATGCAGTAACAAAATGACCAAATATGCAATAATTCATAAAGGGTAATGTCCACCTTGCAAGGAGACCCATTGTGTCTTTACCTGGGGGAAGAGGGCGTGTAGATGTCACGTCGGCACTGTACTACCCTAGGGGCCTCGGTTTAAGCACACACTTGTGCAACTTAGAACAATACAAATAGTGACAACAATATTGTGCCACGTGATTTTCCAGAAAACGTGTTTCTTGGTGACAGTACACTCTCTAAAAACAGAAACCACACATCCTAAATGTCAGATCACTTTATAAGAAGGTGGAGAAACAATGCATATTTAAATGTATAATTTGTAAGCAACAAAGTGTAAGAACTTTTCACTAATGAATAATGAATTAAACGAAGGTGTAAAAGCACTTTAGTAATTCATACCTAATTGCTCATTACTGTGTAGCGTACAC
Source organism: Ambystoma mexicanum (assembly GCF_040938575.1). Taxonomy (NCBI): domain Eukaryota; kingdom Metazoa; phylum Chordata; class Amphibia; order Caudata; family Ambystomatidae; genus Ambystoma; species Ambystoma mexicanum. The sequence continues at coordinate 130,475,442 of NC_090929.1, read as the reverse complement.
AGGACTGGCTTGGGGGTCACTCTGCAGAGCATGAGGGACTTGTCAGCGTTACAGAGGGAATCCCACTCAGTTCCGACCTGTTGAGACCACCGAGAATCCCCTTTCATGGTGTCAAACAGCCCAGCTGTGAAACGCACCAGTGGCACCCATTGCCTACTACAGAAACCTCTGCATAACACACACTGAATGGGGGGCCTCGACATCACCATATGGGATTCCCTCTTTAACACTGACTCCCCAGTGATGCGCTCGCTCTGTACAGAATGCATGCAGAACTAGTAGTTATGTGTATATTACAAAATAATTACTAATATGTTACCCATTAGTACTCTTTTGTCACATATGTGTTGCTCTCATATTTAGCCCTAAGGCCTTTACCCACATCAGCAGCTAACCACACTCAAAGTTCTGTAGTCTATCCGATATTGGGTTCTTTCCTGTGCATATCATACTGTAACGGTTTATTGAGAAGCCACCCTCAACACACGGATTCCCTTCCCTCCCCACTCAAGTGGTTGTTCAACAAACTGTGTAACAGGTTCTTTTTACCCCTGTCTCAGACACATATCATGCCCCTTGGATCCCTCGCCCCTCAGCTAACAATGAGCCAAGAACCAGGCCGGTGTACAGGAAATATATTGGTATTTATTTAAACTAAAAGTAATAGAAATTAGCATGAAAATGTCAGAAAACACCACTTTATCCGTGGCACACACAATCAACTTGTCTCAGCACAAATAAATCACAAAAGTGAGTTGAAAAGAACACACACACAATTCTTTCTGTAAATTTCACTTCCCAAAATAATTACACTGATCAATAAAGAAAGTTCTTATGTAATATTGTGCGGTTTTGATTTTCCTGCAGGCTTAAAAGGCTAGCAGTAGGATTTCAAGACTGGTAAATTATAATTTCGCCCACACTTTTGGTTTAAAATAAACACAGGGTGATTTCTCGCTTTGTTTTTCAGGACCCCCACTCCTTGCTTTGGTCTAGATTGGGAAGTCAGACAGAAAAATTGGAATGTTTTGGGGATTTTTGATTTAATACCCCCTTTACTGAAAGGTCTGTGTTGGGGAAGCTGGATTAAAAGGGTTAGGCTGATTTAAGAACAAAGACACCCCTCTTCCTTAAAGAAGTCGGGGTCAGCTGGACAACAAGGATTACCTACAAAAATGATAGGCTATAGATTTCAACACACACTGGGAAGTGAGCTTTGTTCATTTTTTATATTTTAACAAAATTCACCCCATAGTGTTCTGCAAATGGGGAAATTAATTAAATGTATAGTTTTTGTTTACATAGGCTAAGGATCTACACAGTTTTGCCTCCCACCCACACCCACCACAAAGGGAAAGGATTCAAGGCAAGCAGACTCCCCCCACATTTTGGTTTTCCAGCGCTTAGTTCTACTTACATAGCAAGCCTCTTTTTAAGGTTCAGGAAAGCCAGCTGTATCTCAGGACACTCTGGAAAGATAGGGCTGGGGTCTGGTCACTCCACTCTCAGAGATGGGCTCCCGCTCTCCACCTCAGCACCCAGTCAGCTTTGAGACCTTCCTAGAAATAGACAGATCCACCCAGAGGCACTCTCAGCAATCTCCTCTGGTGTATCCTTACAGCTGCCAGGTGGTATGTTTCAGCAGCCTTCTCTCTGTCCTCCTGTCTTTCTCCTTTTTCGGTCTCCCTGGTTTTTGTGTGTCCCCTGTGCTAGTGCAGTCCCCTTATATAGCAGAAATGACATCACCAATTGTACACTCTTGGGGAAGTAGCATGCAATAATTGTGACCACTAGAATTGGACAGTTACTCTCTCTCTCCGCCCCAGGTCAGGATTGGCTTAGAGGTTTCTCATTTGTAGTTGCCCTTTTGTTCTCCTTTCAACTTTTTGGCAAAAATGAGTTATTTATCACAACTTCATAATAATAATTTTACTAGCAACTGCCATACCAAACATATTTTCTGTTTTAGCTGATCATGGAGAACGAGATAAGCCGACCCCCAAATCCGTACGATGTAGCACGGCCATGTGGCGCATTTTTGCTGTTTCCATAAAATGCACAACAGTTATGAAGATGTAAGTTATTAAGCATATCCGTAATTTCATTTGCCACTTTTTCGCCAACTCTCACATTTGGAACATGTTCAGATCAACCAGAAACCCAGTCTAACTGGCCATTACAGTTCCCAGAGTCACAGGTAGATGCATTTTATATCCCCAAAACCGCCTGGAAATTACATAAAAAATGGTATAAAAACGAAATCAATCCACAGTTTGGGTGCTGCAAAAATGCCTAAATGATAATGGTCTTTTACATTAATTGTGAGTGTCCATGTTTCAGCAAATGGGAGGTCTGCTTCATCCAGTACAGCCATCTGTCTGCCTGTGCCAGACTGTGACCAGAGGTTTTTTATGAGTCTCTTTGGAGATGGTAGAGTGCTCTTTGAAGTGGGTATCCCCAGTCTTCATACCTCTTAGTCATGCTCCAGCCAAGGATGGCTTTCTTTGATGTCCCTGCTTTCCTAGCCAGCAGGTCTGGGGAATACTGAATTTTGATGCTTTTAGCAGGACCACATTTTATTGCAGGTCATTGGATGTGAGATGTGACATCCAGCTGGAAGTGTGGTTTTCCTTTGTGAAGTTTTTGCCTCAGTCAGAAACAGGTTTTTCCTGAAGACTGTCTCTTCAAATGTCGCTGGTGTTTTGTGGGTGAAACATAATATACATGGCATGTGTCAACCCACACATCATGTTTTGATTTCCTGACATATTTCTGTGACCTGTGATTTTTTTTTTCCATTGTCGCTTTTTAAAGCCTTTTTTATTTGCACACACGTGCAGGCCTTTTTTGCTTTCAATGTTTAAAAATCCTGATTCCATGCCACAGGGATCTTTGATTCCTCCTTCTTTTGTAAATTAACTGCTACTTGTCCATTAGTAATGACAGGTAGGCCTCTTTCCACATGGCTCTTTAACTTTAAGTGAAAAACAAAAGTAGAAACCAGTCCCTTCCATGGTGGCCATTTAGTTGTTTACTTTCTTTCCTATATTTTTCAATGGCCACCATGGAAAAGGAGAAGGGCCTACGTGTAGTATCTTCTCATGTTCCATGTCAGCCATTTTTTTTGTTTACCTTTTTTTTACTAATTCCAATAGCCACCATGGAAAGGTAGAATGTAGTACATTCTCCCTTCCCAGGCGTCCATTTTTTAAACTTTTTTTTCTCTGTTGCGGTATTTCGCAATGGAGAACTAATAGCAATAAGCCCGTCACAGGGAGGCATTGCTGCTTCAGGAAATGCCCCCCACACCCCCTCCCACCATCTTTGGGCTTATTGCTTAAGTAATAGCCATGAAGTAAATAATAAAGAAGTAATTTACTTTGTGGATACAACGGGAGACCTGGCCAAGACATCTGCTCTCCTCTGGTTTAATCGTTTCATGTGACTTTGTGATTATAAAATCTGTGGACCACACATGTAAGCTTCTGTATTTTGTTTCATATAAGTGTTCTCTGTCTAAATGTGTGATGCTATTTGCGCACCGGTGAGCACACAGCATTATAGCTATCCTGCTACATTCTTCTTGTGCTGTTTGGTTATCTGCCCACCCATTGACTGCCCATGGCGAGGCTAATCCATATGGCCATTCCCACCAAGTTCCAGTAGCAGTAAACACGCTACTGGGGCAAGATTACAGACATGTTGCACTGGTGCGAGTGCAAAGTTACACAGCATAAGTAGCACTAGGGCAAAGCTGGCCCTATTTCTAAAAACACTGGGACATATTAATTGTACCATGACAAGTGCAGTTTGGCATGTTACAAGCACTAGGGCAAACATTTCTATAGTGCAGAAAAAGACACATTTTCACTGCATGTTTGTACCATGGCAAAGTTTGCCCTAGTGAGGGTAAACTTTGCCTTGGTGCAAAAATGTATCAAAAAGTGATCTTTTTTTTGTCCCGATTCATAGTGCAATGGTTTTTTAGTATGTCCCAGTGTTTTTTTTTTTTAAATAAGGCAAATGTTGCCTTAGTGCTAATACCGTGCAACTTTGCACTTGAAGCAGTACAAACTTTCTGTAATCTGGCCCCAGGTGTAATAAAACTGTCTAAACCAGGTCTGCCTTCAGCCACTCGATTTATAAGCACAGTTCATGTCCTTCACTGAAGTCCTGTTAAAAACAAGCAGTGGAAAAGCCCATTGTTTCGGCGTGTATATAAGTATTAGGCATTTGCCAGACACTGCTATTAGATGCCCAGGTACTCACACCATTGTGCAGCTGCTTCCAGCAAGGGCCAGTTAATGCACTGCCTTGCTTCAGGCTTCAAGCTTGTGTGCGGGTTGGGTAGAGTGCCGTAGAGTTGGTTAAGAGAGCGCGCTTGTACTACCATGGAAAGCGGCGGAAGCAACTGCACAATGAAAATCACAATATGAAAGTACCACCTGGAACTGCTGGTGATCATCTCTGGAAATACAATCTAAGCCGATGTGCTTTTAAAAAGGGTCAACACCAGAACCAGCTGCTGCCACTTTTAGGGCCCGATTCATGGAATTCTTTGCACAGTTCAAAGTGACTTTGCACTGCTGAAAAGTGACTTTGCACTGCCAACGCAAACTCTGATTCATGGAACTGTGCGAAGTGTATTTTTGCAGTGCAGAATGACTGCACTGCAAAAATACATCTGCATAGTTTCATGAATCAAGGTTTGTGTCGGCAAAATTCACTCTGCCCGGTTCCATGAATATGGGTTTGCGTCGGCAGTGCAAAGTCACTTTTCAGCAGTGCAAATTCACTTTGAACCGTGCAAACAATTCCATGAATCGGCCCCTTAGTGTATGCCGGGAGGGGGGGGGGGTAGTGCGGTCAGGTAATGATAGGAGGGGGAGGGGGTTGCTACAGGTGTAGGTGCATACATTTCTTACCAAGTGTGGCAATGTGTAACTCTTAGATGTACTTCTCAAACTGCTGGAAATGCGGGAATATGTTATTATTACCCAGAGGCGTTGCTGGAGGTGGGGGGGGGGTGTGAGGGGGTTATAGCCCCAATTCTTTTGATTGTAGCCTCAGATAGAAACTCAGGGACTACAACCAAAAGACTAGCAAGCCCCGAGTCCCGACAGTCCTGGCATTAGCGTGGCCCCAGATCTTTTCCAGACCTAGCAACACCACTGTTAGCACCCGTGGTATCTTTACCTCCAGCCGTATTTGCCGTCAGTTCATGTTTACTCAACTCCCAGCGAGCATCCATAACTAATTACCATATTTCCAGGATGGCATGTCAGCAGATCTGTAGTGTGTTGGTGGAGGAGTGGTGATCTACCGGCACACGTATCTCGTGGCCCCCGAGTTCTAATCGGAACTTCCACACTTTAGCAAACTGTGTGATCCTGGGCTGATCTGTTCATCTCACGCAAAGCAGCTGAGCGAGTCGAGAGCCTGGAGCTAAGATCTGTAAGTCACAGGTTAGAATCCTAGGTAGGTGGGCTCAGCCTTTCATCACTTGAAAGTCAGGCAAACGCTCTATGTGAAAGCGCTATATAAATAACGCGTTATCGCCATACTCCCGACCCACAGCCTGCCCCTCTCCCAGAGGCCGCCCGCCCGACCCCCTCTCCAGAGCCTTGGTTCTCACATCGACCAAAACTGCATGGTTATAAACGGACACATTCATCAAACTTTAATTTCAAAACTTTTAAAAATGAAATTGGAAATGGATTTACAAAACTCGCATGCTTGCAACCCAGGACCGGGTGGAAAATTCCAAAGACGAGCTGCGACTTTTCTGCAAAGCTGCGTTGGCTCCCGATGCGCGGGGCGGCGCGGCTCTGCGGCGGGGACTTAGGCAAGCATTACTGTGCCCGGCGGGGTGGGAGTCCGGCCGCATTCTTCCTGTCAGCAGCCCTGACGGGAGCCAGCTGGGGAGGGCTCACAGAGCACGGATTAGCGCCCGCCCCAGCCGCCTTCCCTGCGCAGCCCGCAACGGTTGGCACCAGGGGAGAGCGCATGGCACCCACCGTCTCCGCCGCGTATGACTGAGCCCTCAACCCCCGAACCGCGGCCGCAAGTTCGCATGCGGACCCCGACATGGATTCGCGGATCGCGTGGGCCGTCATAGGTGGATTAATTTTCCTGGCAGGTACTACTACCACGTTCTTTCATTTGATGTGGTGCCGAGTGTTAGGTGTGTTATGTGGGGTGGGGGAGGGGGCGGCCAGGCCAGAATATGGAAACACCACAGAACCGAATCACCAAGCGGTTGCACAGGTCTGCAAAGTTTGGAAAAGAAGGAAACCGGGGCACAGTTGTAAATATGCCCAGGATCACGCCATGTTGGCCCACTAGGGATGCCACAATCGAATCCCAGGTGCCGGGGTTTTAGAGCCATGGTTAGGCAGTTTAGGATAATCCGAATGAACGCTGTGACAAGTCGGACATGGCAGTGCTTTTGGGATGCCTGGGTGCTCTGACAGATTGCTGAGGCTAGGAGGGGTTCGGGTGGGGTAAGGCCCACAACGCCTTCTCATCACCTGGCTGCTTGTAGATCCCTGGCTGGCGAATGTCCCCCCTCCTCCACTGTTGTTAGCCCCCCACTCCCTTGTATCTCTGTTTCCCTCACCGTGTACTAGTTCTCCCCATGACTTCACCCGAGATGCACGCAGACCCGTCCTAATATTACAAGTGGTACAGCACACTGCTGCTACCCACATCAGTGGGGCACAGTCTATCAACCTGAGAAGCCTGAAAGGCTGAATTGAAATGCAGGCATTCAAATTCGCCCAATGATCTTGGTACTAGATGCATTAGCCCACTGAGCTATCTTACAGTGTATGTGTGCCCCGGGAGGCTGTGTGGGGTGGGTTAAAGACAGCGACTTTGTCTGCAGTAGAACTCCGTTCAGCTTGGCACCTGGTGATGCCCTGGAAAATGTTCGAGTACATACTGTTGTTTGAGCTGTAAAACACGTGGTGTTAGCGATGCTCATACCTGAAGCTTCGAGGCACTATAAAAAACAGACATCACTATCACCCCATCCATGCTGTCGGCCTTGTAGGAGAGAATGCTCAGTCAGCCACCACAAGCTGCACACAGATTTTCTGAAGCGGATGTATTAACCCACTGAGTTATCTCACTGACTAACATAGGTGTTCAAACACTGTTAGTATATGTAAATATACACTGTTAGACTGCACAAGCCTTAAAACTCAGCCGGAGTTCTATACTGCAAATCTAGGTGTATGTCCCTGTTCATTCGTTTTTACAGAAAAACGTGTATGTTTTCAAAAGCACATTTTAGTTCTACAAATGCATATTGCATTCAAATTGATGTTAGGTATATTGAGACAGTAGCAAAATAATGCTTTTGTGGTTTTCACTGTGTGTGCTATCACAGTGTGTGGGGTTTCATAGCACTATATTTTAAGAGGTATCACAATTGCCCGTGGGGTGGCACTAAATACATTGCTTGCAGAAAGGGGAAATGCTGAGATGGCCCTGTCAATATGGTGAATTCCAGAGCTTTAAGCGGGATACAAAATAGAGGGGGTGAGGTGCTGTGAAAAGGGGTGTGGTTAGATTGCGATGGGCGTGGCCTAAAGGATGGGATGGTGAATCAGGCAAGGGCCATCTGCCCCAAACAAACAATACATCATGGGTCTTCAATCTTTGCCTCTACAGATGTTTTGGACTACAACTCTCATGGCCCCTAGGCAGCACAGCAATGACATCTGGAGAGCCACAGGTTGCAGACCTCTGCAATACATCATGAGGCCCTACAAACATGTACTTGGGGCACCCAGCATGGTCTCAGGTGGTCTTGTTTGCAGCCATCTGCATATTGTGAAAAACATTCACTCTGGTTCAGTTTCTAAATAAAGTGTTGCATGTAAATAAATCCCTTTCTTACTCAGGATATAAGCAGTTGAATCGGTGTGTAAATCACCTTATTTCTGTAAATAATTCGCCCAAGCTCAGAGTGCTCTTACTTGCTCTTTTAGGGTTTCAGCTCCCGTGACAATCTGACGCTATTAACCCCCTGCAAGAGGGGGCTGATATGCACATATTCCCTGGGAAAGCACTAGTCTTCTCAAGCTAAGGATTCTGCCAGGTTAGATGTGCATTGCTAGCCAAAGCCAGACCTGAAGATATTAACTTATCCCTGGTATCTTCTGTCAGCCCTGAAATCACCCAGGAGTGCACCTTGAAAAAGGGGAGGAGGACAAATAGCACCAATGTAAACTACCTGCTGCTTTGCATAAAGTCAAAGAGCATTTTGGGAACATAAGAACAGGCACACATTTTTATTTATGACCTATCTGTGAGAGTGGTTCAAGTCTGAAACCCTTCTGAGCACATAATGCACACTGGCCTTTCGGCTTACTTCATTTATGAAAACACTCTACCAGTAAAGTGAAGACAAACTACGGCCCATCTATATACAATATGGAGAGTAAAAGCTTTTAGGGTTTGGGTGCTGGCTGTCCTGCAGGAAGATAGCAGGGAGCTGTGCAAGAACAGTATTGGGGGACTACCATAGCTCTTGGCACCCAAAGCTCTGGAGGACTCAGATCCCAGTAGAGAGATGTTAACTCCTGAGCTATCTGCCAATGGCAGCTACTGATCCCTTTCCTAGCATGTTTTACTTTACTTTTGTAAAAAAAAAAAACTGTCCAACTCAAGGTCATTTTGCACATGTATGTCTATGTTGTTGATCAGCTGGAGAGTAGCTGCCAGGCCACATAAAGGAACCTTTCGAAGACATGTCATGACCCCTGAGCACATTTAGCCAATCGTGATGGTCATACGCTGTTCCATGTAGTCAGAAACAGTTCTAATAATACCCTTTCTTGCGCTGGACTGAGCTTGTCATTTCATTTTAGCGCCTTGTTTGTTCAAGTAACCGCTCTCCGCAGGAAACTTCATGGCAAGTGTGCACGCAGCTGTGCTTGTATAAACTCCACTCCGTGCTGGTATGCACTAACTTTCCGCTTCCACAGACACCCCGTGCAAACAACCAGGCTCCTGGCAGCGGTGTGTTGTCGCAGGGCAATATATTCTTTATTAAAAAAAAATCCTCCTTAATGAAGCAAAAATATGTGTACTCATATTTGCTGATTGTTCGAGCAGCGCAAGAGCGAGGGCGGGTGCGTGGAAAGGCGGGGGTGTTGAGGTTGACCAGCGAGTTATCGGACTTTGAGGCTATGCAGCCATAATGTGTTCACCCGTTGCAGCTTTTTTGCAGGGATTTCAAGCGTTTTCTTTGCTGGAGTATTGTTGCCATGTCTTTCCTACAGCTGTTTGTGAAGCAAGATAATTAGTCATTTGTATGTGTGACTTATGTTGCGATTGATGTCAAATATCTTCCAAAGCATACAATGGCTTTTCAGCATTTATAAAAAAAAAAAGCACCTTACAGAGCCATACACGGGGGGCCCGATTCATGGAATATTTCAAAGTGACTCTGCACTGCCTACACAAACCCTGATTCATGGAACCGTGCAAAGTGTATTTTTGCAGTGCAAAGTCCGGGCAAACTCAGCGCATAGTCATTTTTGCAGTTCAAAATGACTTTGCCCGGACTTTGCACGGATCTATGAATCAGGGTTTGTGTAGGCAGGGCAAGGTCACTTTTCAGCAGTGCAAAGTCACTTTGAACCCAGCAAAAATGCCTGTTTTCCTATTAAGGTGATGTTTCCTTCAGCAGTTTTCCCACATTGCACAGAGGGGGGCACTTCCATTGCACAGAGGGGGCCACTTGCATTGCATGGAGGGGGCCACTTGCATGGCATGAAGGGAGCCACTTGAATTGCACGGAGGGGGCCACTTGCATTGCACGGAGTGGGCCATTGCATTGCACGGAGGGAGCCACTTGCATTGCACGGAGGGGGTCACTTGCATTGCACGGAGGGGGCCACTTGCATTGCACTGAGGGAGCCACTTGCATTGCACGGAGGGGGGTGTTTGCATTGCATGGAGGGGGTCTCTTGCATTGCACGGAGGGGGCCACTTGCATGGCATGAAGGGAGCCACTTGCATTGCACGGAGGGAGCCACTTGCATTGCACGGAGGGGGCCATTTGCATTGCATTGCACGGAGGGGGCCATTTGGATTGCACGGAGGGAGCCACTTGCATTGCATGGAGGGGGCCACTTGCATTGCACTGAGGGAGCCACTTGCATTGCACGGAGGGGGCGTTTGCATTACATGGAGGGGGTCGCTTGCATTGCACGGAGGGGGTCGCTTGCATTGCACGGAGGGGGCCACTTGAATTGCAATTTTCAACTTTTCCACTACATGATGCAAAAGTAAGACTCCATAGGAATTGATTGCATTACCGCAGCATGAGGATATATGCTGGCTGTAATGCAGCCTCCTTTGTCAGGCAGGGGGAACAGCAGACACATAGTTGAAAATCCTGTTGATCAGTAAAAATGACAGTAAAAGTGTACCACCATTTTTACTGATCTGCGGGACCTGCAACATGCAACGCTCTCTTCACAAAGCCCTCTCCTTCTAGAGCCTTCCACTTGTCCTCTTCCAACTCTCTGCGGATGAGACATTTTTCCAAGCAGAGATTTGGGGGTAGCTCTTTATCCTGTGCAGTCGCCTCCCTCTGGAACAGCCTCCCTGCCTCTCTCTCTGCCTTGACCCGCAGCTCCTTAAGTTCCAGAAACTCTTGAAGACCTTCCTTCTCACTTCCTCTTTCTCTCTCCCTCTCCCCTGATAACCTCCTCTCTCTTTCTCTCCATGCCTCACTCCTCCATCTCTTCCCTAACTCTGTTCAGTTTCGCCAACTGGTCGCCTGGCTCACCTCCAGAGCTTCACAGGTTCCAGGCTCCCCCGCCAGTCTTTGCACTTGCCTCCGGGCCTCTGCACTATGTTCAGCACTATTGCACTTTCCGCATACGTTCCACGAGAGGGGTAACCTCTCTGCACTTAACCCAGGGCCCTGCTGGACTGGGCGTACTTGTTCCCCCACCCCATCCCGTGCACTTCCATGTGTACACTTGCATGACCTGAATTTACCGGGCCTAGTAAGTTCTGTCCTGTCCCCCCTTTGTCTCCCCTCCCTTATTTGGTTGCACCTGAAACACTTCATGCACTTGCACTAGGAGAAATGCATCATGCCTAGTACGCTAGTTACTTTTTTGTCAGATCATTTGAAAACCTCAAGGCCTAAGAATGACTAATGTATTCGTATTCCCTTGATCCCTTCCTGCCTTGAAGCGCTTTGAAGCACTTCACCTGTGTTTAAGCGCTGTACAAATAAACAATTACAATTACAACATGATGCCCAGACAGCCGATTTACAGGTTTCACTGGTACAAATCCACACCACGTGGATCCTTGCCTCCTCCTTGGCTGGGTTCCTTGGAGAAATATTTTTTTGAATAATGCCTTCTCATTACCAATTATTTTGCACTTAGGACCAATTTTGCCTATCCCTTTTGTCCTTCAAGATAGACGGCATGGAATCTGGAGGAGGTTGTACTGCCGTACCTCCTATCTTCTCCCTCTTGTCCACCACACTTCACAAGACACATTTTTCATCCCCTCAATGCTTTCCTACGTACCTCCTATCTTCTCCCTCCTGTCCACCACCCTTCACAAGACACATTTTTCATCCCCTCAATGCTTTCCTACTTGCCCTCCATGACGCCAGTATTTTTCAGAAGTAGTTTTGTCAAATTCTTCTTTCGGGAGTTACTTTCACATGTTGCCCTTCAACCAACCTTTGTAATAATTGGCAAAGGAACGGAAAGTGGCCAAATACATTCCTTAAATCACCTGTCCAAATTTGCTGGCAGCTTAAACAAATCTAATTTTCTTTGGAAGTTAGGTTCTACCCGTTTGTGCACATCACTGTTGCACGGTTTTCATGCATTCCTTTATTGAGATACATGTTGTGTCGAGTGTTGTCACCTCACTTCGAGCACTATTCTGCCAAGTCGACATTTTTAAATGGAAATTTACTTCCCCGGTTCTATAGCTGTTTCCATGGTGTCATTAGCTCACGGTTGGGTCCCCATTTGACTTAATGTTTGTATGGTCTGATCAGCCAATGTCTGGATCCCCAGTTGACAAGCTGGTTCCATGGTCTGAGCAGCTGATGTTTGGATCTCCTCTTGATCAGTTGTTTCCATGGACTGGTCGGGCAATGTTTAGATTTCCAGTTTGCTAGCTGTTTCGATGGTCTGATTAGCCGATGTTTCAATCTCCGATTGACTAGCAGTTTTCATAGTCTAGTCATAAGTCGATGTTTGGATCTCAGTTGACAAGCTGTTTCTATGGTCTGATCACCCAATGTTTCAATCTTCATTGACTAGCTATTTCCATGGACTGATAAATCGATGTTTGGATCGCTGGTTGACAAGCTGTATCTGTGGTTTGATCAGCCGCCAGTTTATTAGCTGTTCCCATAGTCTGATCGGTCAACGCTTAACTCTGCGGTTCACTAGCTGTTTTTATGATCTGATCAGCCGATGATTAGATCTCCAGTTGACTAGATATTTCTATGCACTGATCAGCCGATATTTCAATCTCCGATTGACTGGCAGTGTTCATGGTCTGATAAGCCGAGGTTTGAATCTCTCATTGATTGGCTGTTCCCATGGTCTGGTCCGCCAAGGTTTAGATTTCCATTTTTTTTGCTGTTTCTATGCTCTGATCAGCCAATGGTTCGATCTGTGATTCACTAGCTGTTTCCATGGTCTGATAAGTAGATATTCAGATCTCTAGTTGATGAGCTGTTCCCATTGTCTGATCTGCCAATATTTAGCTCTCCAGTTGACTAGCTGTTTGCATGGTCTGGTAAGTCGATGTTTGACTCTCCCATTGACAAGCTCTTTCCATGGTCTGATCAGCCCACAATTGCATTGTCTGGAGTCCAAAAGAGTGGTGATGAGGCGTAGATGCTTGCCCTATAATGTAATAACCAATGACAGTGGTTGGAATGTCCAGGATCTATTGTCACCATTAGTATCCATTATGAAGTCCCTGATAACCCTTCGATTGACAGAGCCTTAATAATTGAAATACAAAAGGTCTATATGTTGATGTCATTTAATTCAATTGTGACTTCTGCTTGCAGTCTTTCTTGGTTGGTTCAATAAGTAAAGGGATCCAGTAAACAGCACTGGGGAAAATGACCAGACATATTTCAGTTAAGATTTTCTCTGGATGGGAAACTGAGTCATCAGAGTTTGTGTTTAGGATATTTTTATTTTTATGTTTTTTTTATTTTATTAAGCATTTAGTGTAAATGAATACAAACCCATTCCTTGACAATACAATGGCCATAATCATTTGTTTAATAATGTCCAATTGTGTCAAAGCTCTAGGAGTTATACTAATACTCTTCATGAGGCCTGGCTTATGTTTTCCCCATCTCTTTATGGGTATGCTGTGCTTTTTCAGGGAGCTCGTCAGGGGGGAACCGGACGTCCCTACGGTGGTCTCCTGACCCTTGTGAAGTTAATTTCAGAGGTCAGGGTGGTGGCAAACTTTGACATCAGTTTTGGCATTATGGCCACACACATTAACGTGCAGAGGAGAGGCTGTGTAGGTCTTTTGATGATTAAAGTGTATTGGCGTCAAGGTATGTGTTCACTGGACGATGAATTGGACTTGCTAACATCATTCATTGCTGAGTTGGCATAATTCCTCCCGTACGGGGCATGTTCTACTGGCAGGGAACTGAACTCGGTTTGTATCCAAAGTCATTAATTGTTTGACATGTGGGACAGGAAAGTCTGCAATGTGCTAAAGTAGTGAATCGGAAAAGGTGGTTAAATGGCTTGACAGGATTGGGCCTTTTCCATTTGATCTAGACCACTCATCGCGACATTCCTCCTCAGCCCACTAGGACCAATGGGTCCTCCAATTCAATTATCGATTATATTTTTGTGGCAAGTTGGCTATTGCAGAAATCTCCCCTGTTTGGAATAATCCCCACAGATTTGAGCGACCACTCAACGTTAACGGCTCATTTGGATATTCTTGTATTATGGGGCCGGGTGGATCGCAATTTTAATGGCTTAACGAACATTCTCCTAAATAGTAGGGGTAACCGAGTTTCATGGTTGCGGGCGCTAGCCCATTGAGTAAATGACACCCTCACTAGCTGCATTGCTTCAACATTTTGGGAATGGCAGGCCCAAACAGTTACGGTGGACAATGCTTTGTGCAAAACGTAATTGAAGTTAACCTACTTGGAAAACACAGAGTGGACCTGATCCAAAGAAACATTGCCACATATACAGTATAGAATTAGCTGCTAGGAAATGAGACTGAGGTGGCTGACTCAGAAGGCCCAGAGTGATAAATTCCTTACTATTTTTGAGAAAAGAGCTCAGATTAGAGATTACGTCAAATGTATATAAACTGGCTGCGTGCATCTCGTGCACAGAGGTATCAGCCAGAGGCCGAGTCTGTGCTGTCAGCACTTTGTAATAAAAGCACTCAGGCTTTCTGGAGACTTATTAATGATACTGATGCTCTTCAGTTTGGGAGGGTGGTGAAGGCCGTCCCACAGGATGACTGGGTACGGCATTTTCAATCCCTTTATGCGCTGGCAGAGAGGTCTTTTTCCGACAGGCTGGTTGCTCCCCTTTCCTCTAGTGATCCATATAACATCAACATTTTTCGGTTGTTTTAAAAATAATGAAAGGAATTAGCTGCTCTCATACTCCAGTCCGAACAGGTTGTCAAATTACGTATTTAAGGTTGATGCAGCGACCTGGGCAGGTGACGACCACTCTGTTCACTCATGTGATACGCTTGGAGCAATTTCCTCCTTCATGGTCACGGGCCGACGTGGTTCCCATCTATAAGAATGGTTCTAGATCAGATCCAAGTCATTACAGGCCCATTCTGATCATTGATGCTGATAGCAAGGTTTTTGCCAGCATACTCCTTCAGCAACTAGAGTCTTGGGCCTGTGAATCAGGGAGAATATCGAAGTGTCAGATTGTTTTCAGAAAGAACCTGGGTTCCTCTATCAATGGCTTAATGGTGAAATGCATACAACATCCTGCGTGGGGGAAGGGTAGTAATCCTGTCTATGTTGCCTAAGTTGACCTTACAGCGGCTTTTGATGCTGTTGATCGAGATCCCCTATGGCATACATTACATGTGTGGGGTATTCCTGCAGGCCTATTGAGGCTCATAGTAGGCCTTTATGATCACTCCACCATACAAGTTCGTTTAAATCAGCAGGGATTGTTGTCTCGCCCAATTTCCACCTTGAGGGGGGTTAGACAGGGGTGCGTCTTGACCCCCCTGCCTCTTTAAACTGTACATGGCGGATATCGGAGAGTCTAGTTTTTGACAGTGCGCCGGCCGATAGGTCTGAAACGTCCGCTAGATGGATTCACAAATGTTGTGGATGCTCATTCCTTGTCAATTAATACCACTAAGACCAAGGTGATGCAAATCCTATTTTTAAAGAAAAAAGTGTCTTTTAGGTGGAGGATTCAGGCGGCGCCAGCGGAGACAATTGACTCTCTTCTTTATTTGGGCTTTCTCGACACCACAAAAAATAATAAAACCGTATTGAGGAGTTGGTTTCGTACACCAGCAACCGCATTATCTAATCAGTTACATCGAGTAGACTCTAGATACAGCAAGTTTTCCCTTTTGCCTGCTATTCGCTATTATGAAGGCAAAATCGTGCCAAAGATTCTATAAGGTATCGAAATGTACGATCTGTCAATAATCGACTACCTATCCTTTCTTGAATCCCTTGTTTGGAGGAACTTTAAAAAAAAATGTATACATATTTTTCATTACGGCCCATCTTTTTAAACCATAACATGTGTGAGTGAATTACCCCTTTAAGCATTTTTGCCCATGAAGGTGTACTTGAAAACTTGGATGCTACATAAACTTTGACCACCATGCCCCTTGCTCTTCCGAGCCCGCCTTCTTTGGCACTTCCCTATTTTCATCTGTGATGGTATACTTTCAAAATGGAGAAACCCTCCTTCTGCCCATACTCTAAAGCATTTGCTTTGAACCACTTTCGGTTCAAAATAGCCAATTTCTAAATGGCGACCCGCAAAATCAGGCTCATTTGCAGTGAACCAATCGAAGCATACTCACATGGAAATTGCTCACCTGCGACCTCTGTGTCTCATTCCTTAATATTTCAGCTTGCCGCCCTTAAACTATCTCAGGAAAAGGACCCCTTGTCCCATGCTTGAAAGGTTGAAAAGCCTGAGTTTTTAAAATTTTATATACATACAATTATTTGGGTAGGTCTGTTTCTGGAGATGAGGCCTGTTAATCAGACCTCACACCCTTAATTTTTTATGCCACTAAAAGCCTAGTGCACCCATGAGACTTTGCTGGGGCTGTCTCCTGACACCCCCTGAAACTGCTTGGCCGAGGCAGCAGGTTAGGTTCAAAGGTCACATGTTCATTCCTGAGTAAATCCTGCTGGAGACCAAGGGGGCCAATTACAGAGACTCTTTCAAGTTAAGCAGAGAGGGAAACGTGCCGGAGTGCGCATAACCCAGGGACGGTGGACACTCCACAGAGGGGTTCCACCATTTTTAATTATTCTGGGTCTGTACCCGCTTCTTGCCCTGCACCAATTCCATAGACCGAGCACTCTGTGTTTGACACCAGAAGGCATTAGACACTTGTTAGTATAGCCCTGATTTGAGACTTTGCAGAAGGATAGAAGGGAACCAATCAGATGTGACCTTTTATCTAAAAAATGGGGTTGAGGGGGACGGATTCATCTTTGCCTTACTGACGAAGGAGGATCCACCTGGAACCTGGTTGGGAAACAGTCTGCTCCAACGTACTGTGCCAGAGAGGGGAAGACCACAGACTTCCAAGCGAGAGGCAAGCTCTTGTCCCTAGGCATCCCTGGGTTATACTGCGGTAAAGCTGCTGTGTGGACCAAGGTAACCTTCCAGGCATGGACGTGCAGAATAAGGCCCACCCCTACGTACCCCTGGGGGCCCTGTACCATCATCCCAGAATTCATGGAACAGCTCTGTGGGGCCCTGATCCCTCCATCAAACCACATGTGAGTTACACCAAACCAGACATGGCCTGCTGTCCCAAGCACCTTCGTGACACATGTGTTGGACCCAATCGCCCAGCCCACCAACCTGATGCTAAATCACCGCCTCAGGAAGCGCCTCGAAGCCTGGCTTGACACTGTTGAGCCACACAAACAAGACTACAATGTATTTACAGTGGTTATGTTCCCCTGGCCTGCCTTTGAGGACCATTGTGACTTGAAAGGCCCCACGCTCTACTTTTTTCTGAAGCCATTTTCTTCATGTAGATAGTGGTGCTGTCCAAGATCCAGGTTGCCCTTTCACTGCAAAAGTCTGCATTCCGTGTTTTCCCTCCAACAGGGGTGTCTGCAGTGTTTTTATTAGTTGTCTACATTTTTGGTTTAATTAAAGTCCCTAATTTTAAAGAACTTTGATTGGACATTCTTTTATTTCCTCAGTAATTTACCACAACTCCTACTTGGCAAGGAAGCAAGGGTCCATATCTTATTAGAGTGTGTCCTTGGCACCGCTTCCCCTATGCTCTGGTGAATTTCTTGATCACTTGTGTGCACTGCCTCCGGGCCACCCCCTGCACTAGGGTCTGTATCTGTAACCATACATCCCTCCCCTTTTCTTCCTGCACTTTCAGACCTATTTATTTATTTATTTTACATTTATAAAGCGCTCACACAGCCCGTAGGCATTGAGGCGCTGTTACTAGAATTGTTTGTTTTTCTTAGTTGCGTAATTGTGTGTTTTTTTTTTGTCTTAGTTACGTATTTATAACGCGCTTAAACACCCAGAGGTTTCTAAGCGCGGACCCGGGGATCGAACCTGTTGTTGCTTCGTGTCGTCTTGCTTCCAAGACGCGCACGCTGCCGCTGAGCTATCCTCCCGGGCTAACCTACACGGCCTGCTGCCATAAACCCAGCACTTGCCACTTGCTGGCTGCACTCCCATTGTTTGTTGCCTTTTTATTTATTATTTTATTATTATTTTTGTTTTTTCCTTCTCGCTCCGCACTCTCCTTTTGTTCCCCCTTCCATGCACTTCTCCCCCTTCTCCCTCTTCCCTGCACTTGCACGTTCTCAATGTCACTGGGCCTAGTAAGATCGTTGTTTTTGTTCTCCCCTGTTCCCCTTCCCTTGCCATGCCACGCTCTGAAACACTTGTGTATGAGCGCGATAAAATTAAATATCAATATCAATTACAAAAAGAGTTTAATAGCACCCTGAAAACACCAATGGTTATTTCTTTTGTGGTTATAGAAATGGCTGGTGGATTGTTTGTGGTACTTTCTTTTGGACAGATTTGAAAAAGCCACACAGACATATGTAACATCCAGGTATTACTAATAAGTAGAATACAAACTAAGCGGGTCATTCAGAGTGGGGAACACTTATTTATGAAATACCGCTGGAAGAGATACCAACTTTACCAGTGGGATGTCTGAAAATGCACACAAATCAATGTTTTCCAACAGAGAGGGTGTCATTTCTGGATACCTCTGGAGATATTTCAGAAACACCATCTGTGCCGGTGGGAGCATAAACAGGTGGTTTTAAATATAATTTACTTTTTCAGACATTTACACCTTCCCTGTGAAGGAGAACATGGTTTCACTACTGTACATGCACAAGGGTCAATTGTGGCCCTGGCACTACATGAGAAAGGAGGTGAGAAGGGGAGCATCACAGATGCCCTCCTTTTCATCCCATTTATGACAGCCCTTTGTAAGAAGGTTTAATATTGTTTTGAAGGGAAGCACCTGCACTTCCTTAAACACAAATAAATATAGTAGGTCACTCCTACTCCCTCTCCATTACCTTATCCTAAACTGACGCCCCTCACAGCTCGCACAGCTACCATGAATTGAAATATGCAGCCAACTATCCAATAAAATGCAACTTGGGAACACAAAAAAAGCCACGTTCATGCAGCATCTTTCAAACGCCAAAGCTACAATTACCAGCAAAACCCTGACACAACTTCTTGTGGTTTCTAGCAGAGGCTGAATGGCAAGAAAACTGATCTATCATCTACATTTCAGCCAAGACAATGGAAAGGGGTGAGTGACAAGGAACTAATGATGGAGCAATATGCGTAAGGGAAGGGGGCACGTAAGGTAAAGGAAGGGAATTGAGTTAAGGGATGGTGCAAAAGTGGAGCAAAGGTCTTAGAGTTCATTTTAAGGAAGTGGAGAGTGAAGGGGCATCAAGGATGTGGTGCAAAGGAAGGACAACTGAAGTTGATGTGTAAGGAAAAGAGGGTAAATGAGACCGAGGTACACATCTAGAAAGGTAGGTCAGCAGATTGAGTGACATTTGCTGAGATTGGTGCCTGACCCGCAAGCCAATGCACCTGATTGTGAAACTGGCTCAACCTCTTTCTTGTTCAAAGTGATGCATACTTTCTTTATGAACATATGTTTCAATCGAGACATCACTTATATTTTGTCAAGTTGCTTTATCATGAGACTTGAGGGATAATTCATGGATTATTTGCGCCAAAAAAAATGGGATTTGTGCGCCATTCTGCTTGCAAATCCCTGTTTAACAAATGGGGATTTGCGGGCAGAATGGCAGACAAATCCCAATATTTTTTGGCACAAATAATCCATGAATTACCCCCTTGGTTCTTTAAAAGCCAGATTTGTTGAAAAGTGTACCAATTTAACGCTTTAATAACTTTGCAGAAAGTGGTTTGCTGTTTCTAATATTGAAGATGAAGTAGAATAAGATGAAGCCGCCCATTCTGTCTGAATTTGAAACCCGGGGACCAGGAGGCCAGAGCTCACTTCACACATTAAGTGATGCAGAACAAATCACGTTTGATAACTGCTTTATTTTCCTTTACTATCTGGAGGGAATGTCTCACTTATATGGGTTTATAATCTATAGTGTTATTCCATAAATAGTTATATTAACCAGGGGGCAAAAATGTATGATGTAAACTACTATCTAGCCATAAAAAGAATCACTGCCCAGCTCAATTCTATACACACTCACAGCACAAAGGGCCTGGGTCACAGAGCGATTTCCTATGGGATTGCGCCATTATAAGACGCTTCTGTCAATCAGGCCCATAATGTCCTACTCACCAAGAGTCAAATATCATGAACCAATGGCTAGAGGCGGATGTACATTTTGCACCCCCTATTAACCTTGTATATAATGTGTGCTGGTGGGGATGTGGGCTGCCAAGTGATTGCCTTATGTTGTGGGGGCGAGGGGTGGATAGTCAGAACGCCAGGTATGGGTTTTGTGCTGTGGATAGGCAGGAAACCAGGTATGCACATTTAGCCGCGCCACCTTGTGTTTGGTCCTTACAGCGAAGCCAGACACCCTGGCTCTTCTATGGCTTGGCTCTACCAATTAATTTTGTAGCATCCCCACCTCTTTACATTGGTATGAAACTAAAGATGGGCTGGGATGGAAGTGGGGAGATGTAGTCTGCGGGCAAACTGCAAACTGGGGCACGAGGAAACCTGTGCTCGAATCCCAGCATTTGGCCAAATGTTATCCTGGTCAAATCCTTCATTACATTTGGGTAAGTGGTCAGCGGTTACCGAGGGCGAAGTCTCTAAGAAAGCACAAACATAGCTGAAAGATATATTGCATAAAAGGAAAGTAATGTCAATAAACTCTACAATATATACTTGAGAATGTGTGGGTGGAGAGAGGTTAGTATTGGCCAAGTGGTTCTGGAAGTTGGGGGTTTCTGCCTTATGGGCTTCTGTCAGAAAATGTACATTTGCCCCTCAGGTAGGTTGACCAGACGTCCCGGTATTTGCAACTCTGTCCCGGGGTCCAGAGACTTTTTAAAGTTTAAAAACCATGTCCCAGTTTAAGATATCTTGATTTTTGGCAAAAACCGGGATGGTAGCCAACCCGATCCCCAAATCCCAGATGGGTTTTTTAAACTTAAACTAGCCTCAGGACCCCGGCACTGCAACATGACACGGGACAGGCCACCCACATAGAAAAAGGACTACAGTTTCACTGCTGTAGCTGTTTTCCTACATCTATGTTAGTGGTCTGTACAGGTTTTTTATTTTCACAATCTGGTCACCCTACCCTCAGGCCATTTTCCAGTCCTCCGGCCCCCGAACCCCTTATCTTTTCTTATACTAAACTGTAGGCAGACCCAGACACCTCCTAACAGGAAGAACACTGCACCTGTATGTTGCTCAATGTGCCCCGGAATCAAGATGGCGCTCACATTGCTAAAGAAAAGGACTGTACTGCGCACTATTGCTTTTCTTGTGCACAACTGCCATATTGAATCTGCTGTTTTGATCAGTCTAACGTTTGCTCGATTGCAATGATGTGATGACCTCTAAAAACTACTAAAAACTACTACCCTTGGCCAGAAACATTTCTCTATTATTATTTTTGTAAGTGGAATAGTACAGTTGGGTTATTTTGTCTACCTTCTTCCCTTTTAGTTTAGTAATTGTTGGTATACTTTATATTCACCTCTATTTTAATTATTCTTCATTTATAAGTAGCTATTTTTATCCAGAGCCACAGGGTGTTGCTAGGAGGGCCCTGGTGGCACGGGGGCTATAGCCCCGGGTCTTTTAGCTGGAGCCCCGGATAGAAGTTAAGGGGCTACAACCAAAAGGCTAGTCCCGACATTAGCGTAGACCTGGATCTTTTACAAACTTGGCAACACCCCCGCGGTCCGGAGCGGAATGGTTCACCCAGCAGTGACGAACATTAGTAGGTATCTGGGTCTTCCCATCGAGACTACCAAAAGGCAGTTGCTCCCTTGGCAGCCAGTCAAAGCGTCATCGCTGGCATCCCAACCCCACAGAGAAAACACAGCATTCTTGGGCCTGCCGCAGAGGAAACCGACTCATGTAGGTCATTGAAGAAACGCACCTACAAGTACATTAACTGCGTGCCCCCTTTTAGAAATCAGTACTACGCAAGCGCTGTGCAGGAAATTGGCTGGGATGCCCCGGAGCGAATACTGCCGTCTGCTATTTCAAGAATGGGATGATCCCTCTTTGCATTCTGGGAATCGTGTTTGAACTGACTTCCTGGAGGAGAAAAGGCTGCCCACGTGCATAGGTCAGGCATCTAGACTGTACCATTTCAAAGGTGTTTTGGGCGTAAATTTATAACCTTGCAAATACTCGCTTTTTATCTTTTAGACATCTTGTACTTTTCTCGTATTGTACATTAAGGGTAATTTGTAAATGTGTAAATGTAAATATTAATATCATACCTGTAATCACCTTGTACTCTATATATATACTGCATAATCTTGTCACGCCCAAATACCTTCGGGTGGGGAGCGCTTTAAAAATAAACAAACAAACAAAAAAGCCATTTGTGTTTTCTTGCCAGTTCTGAATAAATAATTGATGGAATTGATTGATGCTTTTCATTATTAAAATATCCCAGACTTTTTCCAAACACATATGCATATCTATCATTCCAATTTTACTGTGCCGGGGAAAAGCCCCCAGCCCCCAAGCCCCCTGTGGTGAGATTGGATGGTAACTCATACTTTGGCCTGCAGGATGTTTTGAACTACAACTCCCTTGGTCTTTAACCACTGACTATGCTGGCTGGGGCAGATGGGAGATAAAGTCCAAACCAACTTTGTGGCCAAATAATGAGTAACCATGGGCAACGGGTTGGATCAGGTTTACAGACGTTTCAGACCCACTTAGGTAGGAGAAACCGAACTGAGGCCATCACTGATGAAGGCATCCCTGCCTTTCTGCTGGTTCCTTCATTGAATGGGGATACATGATTGTGGGGTCTTGAATCTATTTCCAGGGAGCACCCTTCAATGTAGCCCCCACAATAAAATGCCACTATCTTAAATGCTACGAGATCAGCCCTGGCATATGGTTTAAACAGAATGGCCAATAGTTTATTTAAAGTTGCTGCACATTGTCTTTGTGGCCTTGTGTCTTTGTGAGGATGGCACTGTCGGTGCTGGGGTATATATTTTCGGGTATCAGTCTGTATGATCCCGTGTAGGAGGATATTATTTCCAGGGTGTCTTGGCCATACACTGGCAGATTCTTGGCAAGGACTGCAGGCAGTCTTTAGAATCATTCATTCATTTGGGTCTGGAAAAGGTCCCCAGTACCTGTTAGGACACAGTTGCCAGTGGAATCCCCCAAATATGTGCATGAATAGGGCTGTTTTCACATCTTTCCTGAATTTCTGGTAGAAGGGTTGGGCTCTGAGGCCCTGATCTAGATCATTCCAGAATTCCTTCCCTGGGACTCTCAAGGCCTGGCCTCCATTTTTAGTTTTGGCTATTAGGTTGCACTAAAGCACCACCTATAAGCCAAAACTATTGCCTTACAGGACAGCTAGGGAGAAATGACATATAAGGAGGGGCACAAAGCTTGTAGGTGTTGTTTGGCTATTTACCCACCCATTGACTCCCCATGGCCTTTCTAATCCCTTTGACTATTCCAACCTACCTCCTGCCATCCACACCCAAAACACATCCTCCTGGGATCTCTTTGAGCTAGCTTTTTCAGGCATTACCATCAAACATTTTGCTCAAAGTGTCTACCAGTGTTTTCTTCAAAGCTGCCTTCTGAGAGCTAATGACTTAATTGGAGCTTTAAACACACTATTGGTGTAATAAAAATGTCTTAACCAGGTCTGCCTTAAGTTACTCATTTTATAAGCACTATACGTGTCCTTGACTGAGGTCCCGTTAAAAACAAGCATTGGCAATGCCAACAGTTTGGGCTTGTGCGTAAGCATTGTGCATTTGCTAGGCACTGCTATTATATGCCAAGGTACTCATACCATTTTCCAGCTGCTACCATCAATGGCCAGTTAATACCACTAAGGCAGTGCCTAGCAAATGCCTTTCCCACGTGTACACAAAAGCCAACACTGTTGGCATTGCCAATGCATGTTCTTCTTTCAACTCAGTGCCTTGCATCCTTGAGATGATCAGGTTACACAGTGCTTTCTTGCATAGGTGTATGAAGCCCGTGGGTATCACGGACCGGGCACTGGCCTGGCTGATCTCTTTCCTCTCAAATCGGCCTTCCCAAAAACAACTCGGCCCTTTTCTCTCCTCTACTTCACTCTCGACCTGCAGCATCCCTCAGGGCTCTATCCTCTCGCCGTGGCTTCATTATCTACCTTGCCCCTCTGGCCCACCTTATCTCCACCTTCTCAACTAATGTCCAGTGTTGTGCTGATATCACACAGCTCTCCTTTAAGTTTGCCTCCTCTGCCTCTTCTCCTTCCACTCTCATTCCCAACTGTCTATCTGCTATTCAGGAATGGTGCCCTGCTAATGATCTCTGCCTTAACACCAGTAAGACTGAGCTCCTTCTCATTGGGACTCCTACCCCCTCCTTCCCTCCTACACTCTGGCTGCCCTCCTTGGGCCTCCTCACCTCACCTTCTCCTGAGGATAAAAATGTGGGTGTCATCTTCAACTCCTCCCTCTCCTTCTCACCTCACATTGCGGACCTTGCCAAGAAGGCCCACTACCAGCTGCACCCCCTTAGACGGATTCTCCCTTTCCTCACCTTCTCCCTGAACTTCAATGTCTCCAGAGCTCTGGTTCTTTCAAGACTTCATTACTGTAACAGCCTCTTCCACATTCTGCCTCTCTCCTCCCATCGACCTCTTCAACTAATCCAGACTAGGACTGCAAGGCTTATCCCTGGCCTCAAACCCAGGGACCGAATCTCTCCAGACCTAACATCTCTCCACTGGCTCCCGGTGGTTGAACGGATAAAATTCAAGACCCTTTGCATTATCCACAAGGCTTTCCGGGGCCTGGGACCTCTCTATATCCAACTCTCTCTCTCTCTAAATACCGCCCTGCTAGAGTCCTTTGATCCTCTAGCTCCAACTCTCTGCAGATCAGACGTTTCTCCAAGAAGAGAGCGGGGGTAGATGTGTGTCTCTTCGGCAGGAGCCTCCCTCTGGAATGGCCTCCCTGCCCCTCTCAGACTTGAACCGGGTCTCCTTAAGTTCCAAAAGCTTCTCAAGACTTTCCTTTTCTCCTCATCCTTCTCTCACCCCCTCTCCTGCTCATCTTCTGCTACTGCGACTAGTTGCATGTGCTCCGTTATGAGTGCAACTAGGGCAAGGCCTCCCTCGACCAGTCTCCCTGCACTCCTTCCTTCAAGCACTTATCCTGGGGCACCCTTCCCTGACTAGCCTTCTGACGCTGGTCCACCCCCCTCCTCGCACTTGTACCCTGCTCCTTTTCTCCCCCTTGCACTTGCCCTCCTGGGCACCCTTTAGCACTTGCCTATCACTGGGCCCCCTCCCTCCAGCACTACTCCATCCACACCCTCTCCCTATTCCTTCCCTCGTCCCTCCTCCCTCTCCCGGCACTTCTTGATACCGCACTTGCACGATCAGAATGCCCCAAGGCCTAGTAGGACCGTTATTGTTGTTTTTCCACCTGTCCTCCCACCCCCCTTTGTCTTGTGGCACCTGGAAACGTGTTTTGATGTATTGGAGCCATACACATGTTCAATACAATAAAAAATAAAAAAAAATGTATCAGAAGCCCTTACCCACCTTGCAGAGCACCTTGAAATGAAGCTACTGCCGGTGTAAGGCTTGCACAATGGACAATGCTGGTCTGATTTTGCAAGTCGAGCCAAATCTGTTTTCAGTATTGTATGGACTTGTGAGCTCTCAAGAGATTCGGCAGCAGACCAAAGGCGCCCCCAAACTTCAATGCGAGTTCCACAGAAGGGTTGGAGTTCAGCACTCCAATCAGAACTGCTGAATCACTCAGAGCATTTGGTGGGCCGATGAGAGCCATGGAAGGCACCAATCACTTCCTGGTTCCCTGTGGTTTATGCTGGTCTGCACTAGTAAGCACAAAGCTGCACATGTGCTGCACACTCAGTTACAGCCATAGAATGCATTCTGCTTCCTCCAAACAATTCTTTGATTTTCGCCTTGCCAGCATTCTCGTTCAGCGCAAAAGGCTTGCACACTCATTTACAGACACATTGGGGTTGGGCTGGGACATGAAATCAACCCAGGCACCAATGAAAAAGTGGCCCCACAATCACACATTTTTATTTGCTCACACAGTCCGGGGGCATCGAGGCGCTATTACAGGAATATGTCTCTTAGTTGGGTATTTATAATGCGCTTAATGCGGGATCGAACCTGTGTTGTCTTGTTTCCAAGGCGGGCACATTGCCACTGAGCTATCCTCCCAGGTCATTACTATCCAGAACAGCCACCCCCGGTACCTCCGCTGACATTATAGTGTACAAGGTTGTGGGGGACACCACCGCAGCCCCTGCTGCCCTTGTTCACTATAAAGCCACCGCACAGGGTATTTGGTCCAAATTTCCCGGGCGCTCAAAATTTCGTATGCGTATGGCAGAAATTTGACCAAATCTCCCATTTGGTAATTTAAATTCGGTCTTTTGGGGTAAGCCCATTTGGAAAACCACCGTAGGGGGTGTTTGTGGTAAATTATGTTGCAAATAAAGTATTTAAAAGCATATTTGCTTAGTGCTATTGGTTAAAACTAGTGTAGTAACTTATGGAACCGGCCCTCTGTGGGCAGAAAAAGTGGTGCATCCTGGCCCATGCCATAATCATGGGCTGGCCTTTCGGTATTGCCCTATAGGACAATCCGAGCCTGGAAACTGCCTCTGCTACTGTACAGTGGCATTTCAGTTTGATTCCTTTAGAAATCACGTAGTTTAGTTATCCTATAAATTACCATATCTGGGAAACTCATTAGGTAACACAGACATGACATAGACAATGGCCCGGTTCAGTACAAGTGTCATAGGGCCTCATTACACGGTAGGCGGTGGACCAAGGTGCTATTAGCACCTTGGTCCATGCCGGTAAAATACCGGCACCACCTTGGTGGAAAGGGGAATTACCGCCCTATTCCAAGGTTGGCGGGGCGGTAATTCCCCCTTCCACCATTGCCCTTCCCCATTCACATTTTTGCCCCATAGGGCATAATGGGAATGGGCAAGGTGCTAATTACGGTACCACAAATTTGCGGTGCCGTAATTAGCACCAAGGTCCCTTAGCGGGTTGGTTTTTAACGCCTGCTAAAAGCAGGCGTTAAAGTACCAACCCGCTAAGGGACCTCGTAGTAAGGCGGTAAGGGTTAACGGTCACCGGTACCATTACCGGTGACTGTTAACCCTTACCGCCTACATAGTCTGGTATGCTGACCGTGGCACATCAAATCACAGCGCCAACACTTGACCAGCAAAAATTATATGAAACTGAGCAAATCACCCAACCATCCTGTGACTAAAAGTGTTCATATAGGGTTCAGAAAAAACAATGCACTGCTAAGTATAGTCTAATTGTTTGTTTACACTCCCACCACAGCTTATTTTCTGCAATCCCTGGACTCCAACGGTGCACTGCTCCATGTACAGCACCATAAATTGAAGGCGATACTGCAAAAATATAAGGTTTCCGTGAAGCGATTTTCTGATCTTTGCAGCTAGGTCTACACAATATCAAACAGCATATTGACATACCACATAGACAGTAAAACACTGACACATAAAACACGCTCTCTGCATTTGGGTAGTGATAAAGAAAAAAGTGTTATTGTTTATGCAGGTATAAATAATCTTTTTTTGAATCACATACGAAAAACACTATTTTAACAGTTTTTTTTGGTCTGCTTTTCTTTTTTTGTGTGTTTCAAGTAAGCTGGGTTCAGACCTGCTGCAGATGTACGCTTCGTTGCTCATGGGACTTTTCACGCAGCATACTGTTAACCAAACATGATTTTTTTTGCAGAGTCGCGCGTGGCGGTGCGCTGTCTGGATCCGCGCAGTACTTCGGAGCCTGCTGCAGGGCAAGCATCTGGAAAAAAGACTTTTCAAAAGCCAAACAAAACCTGTGCCGGGGATTATTTTTAGGGGTGTTTTTTGTTCTTGCATCTTGTGAGAGTGTGACTGGGGAGGAGGTGTGAGTGTTCGCGCTGATGCACAGCAGAAATGAGGGTGCGCAAACTGTCACACATGGCATTAGGTGGTGGGTTTGATGCCATCGCAGAGGAAGACATGTACCCCCAAGCCTGCCTCCCGCCCAAAATAGGCTTCCGGCTTCGTCTCCACCCAGAGTATGGCGTCCAAGAAAGGGCCTGCACGTCCTGGAGCCGCAGGCAGCCCTGTGCTTAGGGGACCGGCTCAAATCCCATTGATTATGAACAACTAAGTTTTGCAAAATCACAAGCCCTGAAGCATTAAAGCAAGGCGTAAAGCAATTTACGCTTTCCTTGACCTCTTCTGGAGTTTGTTCGTTGAATCTGAAGATGAACTAGGGGCACTAAGTGAGAATAGCGTTTTTGCCTTCCTGTCCACCTTCACTGTCAAACCACTGTCGTAACGGGGGCCCGTCCCCGCAACCCCTGTGGTGCAGGGGGCCACATGCTACCAATGCCCAGCAAGGGGGGGGGCAGTGGCAGTGGGGGGGCTCCCTCAGCAGGGCTTCCCAGGGCACCACCACATTTTGTGTTACGCCAGTGCGTCAAGCACTGCATAGTTTAATGCAAGCATGGATGTTATTCTGATGCTAAACCAATGGATTCTTGCTAAAGGGGCAGGTTCCATTTAAATCTTGTTTTATAAAAACGGAACGTAAAAAAGCAAGGAGTAAAGGCGATTTCACCTCCTTTTACTCTTTACTTGCAAACTCTATTTTGTAAAATGTTACTCTCGCTTCCCTCCAGTATCTCTTACTCTCTCTCTTGCAAAACCTCTCACTCTTGCACAGCCCTGCAGATAAAGGGTGCACAGGTCATTTTTACTCCCTAAAAATAGGCAAATACTCCCAAAAAAATACAAATGGAGAGTAAAACTACTCCCAACAAAAAATAGGAAACAGACACGGTGGACCTTGAGACCCTGTTTTCACCCCCCACAGCTCCATTGATATGTTTGGACCAGTAGAGCAGGTAGTACCACAGGAAGAAACTAATCCTACTGCCTGATCAGAAGAAATACACATGCATTATTTAATGTGTATGAGTAACGAGGTGCAAAGGAATACGTACGTCAAAACATTTGTGTTTTTCAGTTAAAACATATTTTTACTCACGTATAAAATACTCCCATTGGAAATTGGTCTTATGTTTTTATTCCGTAAAAAATAATTTTACACCAAACTTTAAAAAATGGGAAGTAAAATACTCAAGCTTCAAAATCTTATCTGTAGCACTGCTCTTTCACCATTGCTGTCTTGCATGCACTCTTGCCTTTGGCACACATGCACCCTGACCCCCACCCTTGCACAGTGGCACCTACGCACTTTCTCACCACAGCTCTCTCTCCTGCACTCTAGTTCTCTCTTGCACCTCAGCTGTCTCCTCTTTGAACGCTGCTACTCTTGGTCCTTCCACTCAATAAAGAATGTGCCACTAAAATCCCACAAGTTACCCAAATGTGTACCGCAAACATTCTGACTGCATGCCACAACGTTTCCAATTCCATGCCACAATATCCTGCAGGGTCTGCCTGAAGAATGAAAGGCATGTTACCGGAATAGAGGCATTTCTCTAAAATTAAAATTAAAATTGTGCCTGCCTGAAGCACAGACCCACCCACATATTTAGGTGTTATCGCTGGAATTGGAAGAAAGATCGCATTTCATGTGAAGGAAGCAATGGGGCAGGACTTAACAATAGGTGCCCCGAGGATCTAAGCTAAGCATACCATTATGGCCACTGTGCTAAGCATACCATTACGCCCATTGCGGTAAGCATACCATTATGCCCATTATGCTAAGCATACCATTACACCCACTGTGCTAAGCATGCCATTACGCCCATTGTGGTAAGCATGCCATTACGCCCACTGAGCTAAGCATACCATTACGGCCATTGTGCTAAGCATACCATTGTGTCCACTGTGCTAAGCATACCATTACGCCCACTCTGCTAAGCATACCATTATGCCCACTCTGCTTAGCATACCATTACGCCCATTGTGGTAAGCATACCCTTAAGGCCATTATGCTAAGCATACCATTACGGCCACTGTGCTGAGCATACCATTATGCCCACTGCTAAGCATACCATTATGCCCACTGCGCTAAGCATACCATTATGTCCATTATGCTAAGCATACCATTACGCCCACTGTGCTAAGCATGCCATTACGCCCATTGTGGTAAGCATGCCATTACGCCCACTGAGCTAAGCATACCATTACGGCCATTGTGCTAAGCATACCATTACAGCCATTGTGCTAAGCATACCATTGTGTCCACTGTGCTAAGCATACCATTATGTCCACTCTGCTAAGCATACCATTATGCCCACTCTGCTTAGCATACCATTACGCCCATTGTGGTAAGCATACCCTTATGGCCATTATGCTAAGCATACCATTACGGCCACTTTGCTGAGCATACCA
Source organism: Ambystoma mexicanum (assembly GCF_040938575.1). NCBI lineage: Eukaryota > Metazoa > Chordata > Amphibia > Caudata > Ambystomatidae > Ambystoma > Ambystoma mexicanum. The sequence continues at coordinate 130,445,034 of NC_090929.1, read as the reverse complement.
TTATGCCCACTGCTAAGCATACCATTATGCCCACTCTGCTTAACATACCATTACGCCCATTGTGGTAAGCATACCCTTATGGCTATTATGCTAAGCATACCATTACGGCCACTTTGCTGAGCATACCATTATGCCCACTGCTAAGCATACCATTACGGCCACTGTGCTAAGCATACCATTATGTCCATTACGCTAAGCATACCATTACACCAACCCCCCAACCAAAAACAGAGTCGGGGTCAATACTTTACTCTCTGACGATGGGAAAGTGCTGCTTACCAATGGATCCGAAAGCATTGCAATAGTTCGCACTTCCGCCTCCGAGGAACAGTGCTGGATTCAGGTCTACTAATCATTTCAGGTCCAGAATGGAAAGCAGCCATTTTAAAAGAGTTCCTCAAGCCGCCTGCACTGCCCTGCGCCCCCAGCATGCTCTGCGCGCCTTGGCAGCAACCGAAGCAGGATGGCTGACCTTTGTGCAATTCAGACGTATAACAAGGCTTAGCAAGTTTATTCGAATGTCTTTGAACTGCTTCTGTTGTGCTCCCAGGCCAGACTGTTCCTACGTGTGGAGAGGCAGAGACAGAAAACAGATTCCTTTTGGGATCTGGCAAGCAAGTCAGGCTGGCTTGTGGGTGGAGGGAGGGAACCACGTGACCCCTCAAGTTAAAATTAGATTCCAGATCATTTATCGATAACTAGGGGTATTCAGCCTTACGCCCAATAGCTGCACTTTGGCCGGTCTCTGAAAAGTGTTATTTGAATATACATAATATATATTTATGTTATCTTGTATTTGCATAGCCCCTCCTGCCATTTGCTATTGTGTTGTAGCGCTGAATGTAGGGTGGCCCTTCCTATGAAGTCTGACAAGACAGGAGAAAGGAGAATAGCGGTTCAAAACTATTCAGAAAAAGCACTAATGCCGTGCGTTGATACATTGGAAGGCGAAGGGTGAGCAGAGAAGAGGTGTGGTTTGTACTGACATGCGACTATCTGACAGCTGGTCTGAATTTATTTTGGGGGCTCAGCTGTATGATATGGGGTGCCATGCTACAGGAGGAAAGGCAGCGGAAATAAGAAGTATATGGAGCCGTAGGGCAACTGTCTACAGTTGAGAGTTCTGCTATATTTGTTATGTTATGTTAACGGTACTTCCATAGCGCACCGTCAGGGCTTTAAGTGGGCCGGGGCCTGCCGGGGCTGGGCCCCGGCATGCTCCGAAACTTCGTTTTGAGGCGTGGCCCTGCTGGGGCCCACTATTCTCCCCTGGCAGCCCCGGCCGCTACACGAAAGGCATTTTTTCTACAGCCTGAAGCTCTCGCTCGTGTGCGAGAGCTTCAGGCTTCAGAAAAAAAGGCCTTTGAACCATAATGGTGGCGCCGCACCTGCACGGCATCCCTTTAATCAAGTGATGCCCGTGGGCCGGCGCCACCATTATGGAGAAAACGTGAGGCCGCTGGAAGCAGAGGCCTTGCTTTCTAAATACTGAAGCTCCCGCGGATTCGCGGGAGTTTCAGTCTTTAGGAAAAAGGCCTCTGCTTCCAGTGGCCTCACCCTTTTATCCTTAATGGTGATGCTGCCCCTCCCCAGCTGGCGAGGGGCAGCGCCACCATTAAGGCTGAATAGGCGAGGCACTGACCCCTGCCAGGCAAGCCTATACAAAATAAATGCTGAGATCAGCACCCTCTCCCCCATAGAGGAGAGGGTGCTAATTTCTACAAAAGGCTGCCTGGCAAGGGTGCCAGTAGCCCATTGAGCCGGGGCTCGTCGAGGGGGCGTGGCCTAACAGGCCATCAAGACCCCCGTTGTTAGGCCACGCCCCCTCGATGAGCCCCGGCTCGATTTGTAGTGCCACTTAAGGCACTGCGCACCGTCACCAACGGAATTGGTCCCCAGGCGCTGTGGAGGATCTGTAAAGGAGAAGGTGGGATGGGTTAGTAAGGTGAAGAGGGCGTAGGATAGTGGAAGGAGTGGTGTACTGTTGGCAGCTTCAACTTGGTAGACACCAGGTGTTGAGCTTTGGTGCGAGTATTGGATTGGTGTCAGTCCACGTGTGCTGTTGGTGCGGCTTATGTGTTGTTGCAGTGTGGTGAAGTGCGTGCAGCTGGTTGTGCGAGAGACGGTTGTGTGAGTTTTTTAAGTATGCATAGAGGTAGAGTTTATATTGGTCAGTGGGTTATGTGACATTTAACATGCAAGCATTCAAAGTTCTGACTAAGTGTAGCACTTGCTGACCTACACAGTTCAGTCTGACTGTGGCACTCACCAACCCTTACAATACCATCCAGATACCGCACAGGCCAATGTTCATAATTCTATCCAAGTGCGGGACTAGCCAACATTCTCAATTCCTTTTAAGTGTAGTGCTTGGCAATCTTCATAATTCTGTCTAGGTGTGGCACATTCTAACATTCACAATCCTGTCTAGATACGGCGCAGGCTAATGTTCTCAAATTTAAGTGTGGCACATGCTAACATTCAAAATTCTGTCTAGATATGGCGCAGGCTAATGTTCTCAAATCTAAGTGTGGCACGTGTTAAAATTCACAATCCTGTCTAGATACGGTGCAGGCTAATGTTCGCAAATTTAAGTGTGGCACATGCTAACATTCACAATTCTGTCTAGATACGGTGCAGGCTAATGTTCTCAATTCTAAGTGTGGCACATGCTAACATTCACAATCCTGTCTAGATACGGCGCAGGCTAATGTTCTCAAATCTAAGCGTGGCACATGCTAACATTCACAATCCCGTCTAGATACGGCGCAGGCTAATGTTCTCAAATCTAAGTGTGGCACATGCTAACATTCAAGTTTCATTTAGGTGTGGCATATGCTAACATTCACAATCCTGTCTAGCTACATCGCAGGCTAATGTTCTCAAATTTAAGTGTGGCACATGCTAACATTCACAATTCTATCTAGACACGGCGCAGGCTAATGTTCTCCAATCCAAGTGTGGCACATGCTAACATTCACAATTCTGTCCAGATACGGCGCAGGCATGTTCTCAAATCCAAGTGTGGCACATGCTAACATTCACAATTCTGTCCAGATACATTGCAGGCTAATGTTACATTTCTGACTTTTCAATAAGAGTTCTATCAAGTGTGATGTATGCTAAGCCTTCCTATTCCATTCAATTAGGCAGACATTTACAAACCTATCTAGATGCGATGCATGCTAGTGTCCACAATTCCCTCCAGGTGTGACACTTGTTAACATTGACTAGTACATTAGGATGCAGTGCAGGCAACATTTAAAACACTGCCATGGTTGAAATCCGACTGGTGGTCACACAGCTTGCTAAGTATGCATGGGCTAAGTCTATGGCAGTCTATGATAAGGGAAGATAAGGTAGAGTGGCGGTGGCTTTCTGGTGTAGAGTAATTGCTCTACACCCCACCCATGCCACACTTACAGTTTTTGTTGGTGTCTGTTAGCTTCTGGCTTTGTTGGCTTCCCCTGCTGAATGCTGCAGACACTTTCTGGAGCTGCCTCTGTTGGAGCTGCCCTTTGCCTTGGGGCCCTTAGCCGCAGGGGGCTGCCCTGCAGTAGGTAGTGATGAGCTTGGGGTGGCCAATCCCGGGTGGAGGGACGGGGGAACACTGGGGTTATATGAATAAAGCATGGGGAGATACAGCCAATCACAGGGGTGGGAGGGCGTGGGAGGCGGCAGGAGGGAGGGAGAAGCAGGAAGAAGGTGCTGGAGGCAGAGGGGCACACAGGGCCTGGAGGGCCTTTAGAATGCAATTTTTGAAAAAAATGGGGCCGCTCTAGGAGCCCCTCTCACCTGATGCTCCGGTGTAAGTGGAGGCAGGTCACACGGCAGGGTCACTAGGCCCTGGAAAGCACGGGGAGATACAGCCAATCAGAGGGGTGGGAGGGCCTGGGAGGCGGGAGGAGGGAGGGAGAAGCAGGGAGAAGGTGCCAGAGGCAGAGGGACACACTGCAATTTTTGAGCCCCTCTCACCTTATGCTCTGGTGTAAGTGGAGGCAGGTCACACGGCAGGGTCACTAGGCCCTGGAAAGCCCTTTTTCCCAGACTGGCAGAGATGTAATGACTTGAACCCTGCCTTTGTTCATATTTTAAAAACTCTGAGTATCTTTTGAAGCCAGTGCCTTCACCTGAACTGTACAATGCCCTATTGCCAATATTTCATTTAGTTTTGTTTTACCCATACACAGCCTCTTTAGGAATACAGGGGGGCAAGTCACGAAAATCTGTGGGTGCAGATACAAAAAGGCACTTCACCGTCACACCTCTGCATCCAGCACATCACCTGACAGGTCAATATTTAGAAAAGAAACTTGTGAGGTGAAGGAGGATCTGGATGAAGGCACATGTGACCTACAGCCACTCCCTCCCTGTACATCCAAGTGTAGGGTGTGATCCCAACATATGAACATGCAGTGATCTATGACCTCACATGGTGGGGTGCTGGCATCAGTCACGCAGGCAGATAGGGTCAGTGAGCGCATTTCCTGATGCAGGCCTTGAAGGTCCCATCGCAAGGTAAAAATAAAAAAATAAAAAAATAGAAAGCCTCATGTCAAGCATGAGCGTTTTTATATTTTGCAGGTTGTTGCTGCCTTTGGCTTCAAAAGATCACCCGCATCACTGCATATACCCCACAACTGTTCTGTGACAGGACATACCAAGCATAGGAGAATGCGGGGGGGGAACCCTGCGGTCACATGTGCAAACTCGTGTACATCAGAGATGGGCTTGTGACTACTGTGGCTGTCACTTCCCCTGCACTCCCACCATCCATATTTGGCAGTTGCATTGATCGAAGCAAAGCGCCTGCATGCGCCCAGCTGCATGCGTGCGCGGGCGGGCAGTTGCACTTTTGCAGCACAGAAAATGCAGCATATTTTTTAACTTGCCTAGCATTTATTTGAAAATGACAACCATTCACAATCATAATTCTTACTGAAACCAAGCACGAAATCCATCATCTTGCTCAGTAGACAGGATTTTCACTGTAAAAGAAAACCACACCCCCTGGCTTTGTCAATGATTATTTTGGAAGGCGCTGCTCCATCGCTGCAAAGTTAGTGAATTGGGCTTTGCTTAAGAATGCTGGTCAAATGAGGCCTAACAGAACGGCGTTACACCATTGCAGGTGTTTCTTCACAATTGGCATTGTACTTACCTTACACTATTTTCTCTCACCTGTATACCTAGCCCGGAGTCACTACATGCAACATCTCCCCCACACACCCTGTTGGCTTGCATCATATTTTCCAACACTGGTATGAAACTGGAATGACTTTTAACCAAAGAAATTATGTTAATCCGGCCACCGGTGGACTGATATGCATCCGGCTGCCTGTGGGGGGAGTCAGGAGCACAGAATGATAGCCATTGGTGGAAGATCCCCCAATGAAAAAAGTAGCGACGTATCAAAACATAAAGGGGAGCATTTCTTGCAAGATTTAAATTCAACTTTCGCCCTGGTTTCTAAAAGAAGCTTGCCATTACATTTTATGCAAAAGACGTGGTTAAATGGACGTTATGGTTAAGTTCTTCCAATAAAAACCCTTGCAATTCAGTGAAAAAACTTTTGTTAAAGGGATGTTATGGTTACAAAGTAAAATCAAGAAAATAAATGGCAGTTATGGTAAGCTAAGAAATCATAACTACAGCCACCACCGTGCACTGCTAAGACAAACACCGATGTGATGTCACCACAAATGACATCACTGATGACATCATTTCTGGGGTGGTTGTTTTTGTTCATTGACAATATTAATTTTAAGCTGAGGACTTTGTGTGGTTATACTACATTGAAGCCATGATATACTTAACATAAAGGTACTGAACATGTAGACCTTGTGCCATATTCTGAATGTTGGGGTGATTATCCCAGGGGCAGAGCCGTCCGCGGACCTCCGGGCTGGGGAGGCCCCAACGACTCCCATGTCCCAGAAGGAGTATGACACACGCACACAAGGAGCAAGGCAATGACTGCTGTTTATTAGAGTAACGGCAGGGATACGCTTAGTTCGTATGCATCCGGAGAAGCTCTCATCCTTAGTGGGGCCCGCAGTCCCTTTTTACAGCAGTATGATGTGCTACTCGCGTCACCTGGGAAAAATCATCACAAAACCTATTGCCACTTCGGATTGGTTCCCGAGTGGTAGGGTTAGTATATGTCCCCTATGGGAAGAAATGTTAGTGGACGAGGACAGGTCAGGTGGTATGCTTGGGCTGTCCCTAACAGTTGTTACTTTGGAATTGTTACAAGGGGACCCTTGGTCATTGGCTAAGAGTAATGGTGTCAGTGATAAGCCCCCCTGTATTCTGATTGGTTCTCCCACGAGCCCCCAAGCCTGGGACCATCGCCGTTTCGAGCCCGCGGTGTACCTGACATTAGCAAAAATGTGCAACTTTGTGTTACTGCGGACAATGGACAGGTCTGCTTGTGGGCAGGTGAGCAGGTCTTTCCCATCGCTGTAGGTGTCCATCTTTGCTGCTTCGTTGTTGCAACCTGTGTCCCAGACGTGGGACCCAGGTGACTTTCTGTCTCGTGGGCTTGGCATCTTGTCAGTTCGGCTTGGTCATGTGTGGGGAGACCGTAGCTGGAGCAGAATTATGAGCATTAGATTTTGTATTCTGTCTCTGAGGGCTTGGCACCTGCAGATGTAACCTTGGCGATGGGCGCACGGCATACGAGTTGCAACATCGTGGCCTTGGCTGTGGGCTCTCGTTAGGGGCTCGTTCTGCATGGTCAGCACTTGTATTTCGTTCTGAGTGGGTTTTCGTTTGTGAGGCTCCGGCCTGGGGACTCTTGCTTGCGGCCTACTTGGGCCTACTTCGTGGGTGGCGGTACATGATCCATATTATAGGGGTGGCAGGGTGACAAAGCATCATAGGCAGCATTAGATATACATGGTAGCGTCTTCATATGGATAGATAGCGAGGAAGCATCAGCAAGCATTTACACAAGCTCTTCAGGAGTCTTGCGTTTCTGCGGTGTTGTAGAAGGCCTATGTGAAAAATAACAACGATGCATGTCTGTGGGTGTGACAGTCCGCTATGTCATAGCACTGAGTATGTTCTTTGTGTGGGTTGGTGTGTGAGTGACCACTGTGCGTGGTGGCACGTGTGTTCTTGTCTGTGGGCTATGTCATCATGGCATCTCTAACGATGTGAATGTCGCAGGCGTCAGTTTGAGCACGGCGTGCTGGTGGGCATACTCCTCGTATGTGTAGGTTTTTTGAAACATGGTACTTTGTCATCTGGTAAGTAGATGAACTCTTCTTGTGGTGGGTGTCTTGGCTGTGATCCACTTGGCCATTGTCTGGATGAGATTGGGGGGAGGGTTTTATCCCATTCTCCCACTTCAGTCCCCCCTCTGGTCGACTTGTCGACCACAAAATCATCCTTTTCCTTATCTCCTTTCACTCTCCATACTTTAGTTATACCAGCCAGGTGCCCATAGTGGTTGACATGATCTTCAAATGACCAATACATGTAAGAGCAGCCGCCGCTGGGTTTGCAGTATACCCATCTTCCAACATAGCTCCTTGGGTTCCTCGGGTTCTCCACCTTCACAGATGGCGGATCTATGTATCTGTTTGTGCAACCTTTCCCTTTCCTTTATAATCATGTCTGTGTGATTGCCATCATCTGCTGGCAGTAACCCGTGCATGCCGAGCATCTCCATCATTTCGTCCGTTGTACAAGCTCTTCTTCCTTTCCATAATCTCACTCCAATCAATATGGCCACTGCCAATATAATGCATCCTGTTATTAATTTTAGGCCATCTGATAGCCATGAAGGCATCCATGACCACAAATAGGAAAACCAGCTGTTATCTCCCTTTACTCCTTTACTTTCGTCAACCATTTTCGAGTGCATCAGGGCAAGTTGTGAAACTGCTTCTGTAAGTGTTCCATTGTCAGCATAATTGGCAGGGCTAAATGTGCAACATGATTGTCCAATTTTCGCACAAACTCCTCCTTCCATCGCCGTGAGAAGGTCCAGCACATACCTGTTTTGTAGTGCTACCATTCTTACTGCTCTCAGTTCTTCTTTTATTGCACTGAATCCATTGACTGTTGAATTAATTGTCATCATTAACTCCCAGCGGGTAATCTGGAGCCATTTTGCATTTGCATATGCCTGCAGTCCTGGGTGTATTATTGATGAGAAGAACATTGCTGCTCTACTAAATAGTCTGTGTTCTGGTGGAATGGAAGTGAGAGCTGTTTCCGATCTTCCCCACAGGTAATTTCCCGTCAGGGGCTCTCCTTGTCTTCTTACTCTCGACAGGATGGTTTTGCTGTTCTTCTCGTCACCTTCTCCAACTTGCACAGATCTTTTCCTCTTTTTATTGCCTTCATCCATCTTGGGGAAGTTGGCCATGTTAACGTGTTTCTGAGGCACAACCAGAGATGGTACATTAATGTGTACCATAGTGCATATCCCATTCCATGATGGAGGTAACGTGTGAAATGCCTTGTCGCCGCAGGCCCAATAGTGATCCCTTAAAACAACCATCCCGGCACCCCCCTCAGGTATCGATATTATACTTTTACAGTTATTGTTATTTCCAACATCAACCAGCTGGTAACAGTGGTACATTTTTCACCCACTCCATCCAACAGTTGTGGTTTTGTTTATTGAGTTTACATTCTCTTTCGTTACCATATTGCTCCTCACCACTCCTTCCGTCCATTCTTCATTGGTGTATATCTTCCCATATATTACAATGAGAGGTCTTTCCCAGCAACCTTGTTCACCAGCAACTACACTTGCATACCAATCACACGGTAGGTACACTAATGTTACCTTCTTCGTCTCTCCTTTTTCAGGGCCATCCGTTATGTATCTGAACGCTTGAGTGTGTAGGCGGTAACTGTTGTACATGTTAAGTGTTTTGATGAAGTTATTTTCATATGGATATGTGTCTCTTGTCTTCCATTGCAATGCTACCACTCTTCCTTTATATCGTCCTTTTGTTTGGAACAGGGCCATATATATCAGGCACTCTACTGTCCTCGCTGGTACTTCAGTAGCTACAAACATCCTCAATGCGCTCATGACATATGGGATCAACGAGCACACATAGCAGTTGTCCTTAGTTGACTGCTTACCAATTTTGGACAAAACATTGGCCCTCATTGGCTCAGCACACACACGCACCACGTCGCTCCTATGAGCCACGTAATGTGTGTGTGCTGCACCAATGTAGGGCCAGCACTACGGCTGGCGTGGTCGATAAGGCTTGATGCCGGAAGGCATTTCAGCCTTGGACCACGCCAGCCGTAGTACGATTCCAGCGTTCCAGCTTACCTGCCTTCCAGCATTCCAGCACGTCTCCGGTAAGTGCTCTGTTTGTGTTTGTGTGTCGGGTTTGTTTTGCTTTATGTTTGTGTGTGTATGTTGAGATGCGGGGGTGGGGGTGTGTCGGATGTGTATGAATGTTTGTATTTGAATGTATTTTGTGTGTATGTTGAGATGCGGGGGTGGGGGGGTGTGTCGAATGTGTATGAATGTTTGTATTTGAATGTATTTTGTGTGTATGTTGAGATGCGGGGGTGGGGGGTGTGTCGGATGTGTATGAATGTTTGTATTTGAATGTATTTTGTGTGTATGTTGAGATGTGAGGGTGCGGGGGTGTGTCGGATGTGTATGAATGTTTGTATTTGAATGTATTTTGTGTGTATGTTGTGATGCGGGGGCGGAGGGGTATGTCGGATGTGTATGAATGTTTGTGTTTGAATGTATTTTGTGTGTAAGTTGAGATGCGGGGGTCGGGGGTGTGTCGGATGTGTATGAATGTTTGTGTTTGAATGTATTTTGCGTGTATGTTGAGATGTTGGGGTGGGGGTGTGTCGGATGTGTATGCATGTTTGTATTTGAATGTATTTTGTGTGTATGTTGAGATGCGGGGGTGAGGGGGTGTGTCGGATGTGTATGAATGTTTGTATTTGAATGTATTTTGTGTGTATGTTGAGATGCGGGGGTGGGGGGTGTGTCGGATGTGTATGAATGTTTGTATTTGAATGTATTTTGTGTGTATGTTGAGATGCGGGGGTGGGGGGTGTGTCGGATGTGTATGAATGTTTGTATTTGAATGTATTTTGTGTGTATGTTGAGATGCGGGGGTGGGGGGGTATCGGATGTGTATGAATGTTTGGATTTGAATGTATTTTGTGTGTATGTTGAGATGCGGGGGTGGGGGGGTGTCGGATGTGTATGAATGTTTGGATTTGAATGTTTTTTGTGTGTATGTTGAGATGCGGGGGTGGGGAGGGTTGTCGGATGTGTATGAATGTTTGTATTTGAATGTATTTTGTGTGTATGTTGAGATGCGGGGGTGCGGGTTCGGGTCTGTATGGGTGCATGTTTGTGTGTGTGCTGATTTGGGGGGGTGGGGGGTTCGGGTCTGTATGGGTGCATGCTTGAGAGTGTGTGCTGAGTTGGGGGGTGGGGGGTTTGGAGTTGGGGCGTGGGGGGTTCAGGTCTTTATAGGTGCATGTTTATATGTGTACTGAGTTGGGGGGTGGGGGGTTTGGGTCTGTATGGGGTGCATGCTTGAGAGTGTGTGTGCTGAGTTGGGGGGTGGGGGTTTGGAGTTGGGGGGTGGGGGGGTTCGGGTCTTTATGGGTGCATGTTTGTGTGTGTGCTGAGTTGGGGGGTGGGGATTCGGGTCTGTATGGGTGCTTGTTTGGGAGTGTGCTGATTTGGGGGGGTTGGGGGGTTCGGGTCTGTATTGGTGCTGGTTTGTGTGTGCTGATTTGGGGGGTGGGGGTTTGGTTGGGGGTGAGGGGGGCATGGGGTGGGGGGTTTGGTTGGGGGTGAGGAGGCCATGGGGCATAGTGTTTGGTTGGGGGTGGGGGGCCATGGGGCATAGTGTTTGGTTGGGGGTGAGGGACATGGGGCATAGTGTTTGGTTGGGGGTGAGGGGGCCATGGGGCATAATGTTTGGTTGGGGGTGAGGGGGCCATAGGGCATTGTGTTTGGTTTGGATGTAAGGGGGACATGGGGCATAGTGTTTGGTTGGGGGTGAGGGACATGGGGCATTGTGTTTGGTTGGTTGTAAGGGGGCCATGGGGCATAGTGTTTGGTTGGGGGTGAGGGACATGGGGCATAGTGTTTGGTTGGGGGTGAGGGGGACATGGGGCATAGTGTTTGGTTGGGGGTGAGGGGGCCATAGGGCATTGTGTTTGGTTTGGGTGTAAGGGGGACATGGGGCATAGTGTTTGGTTGGGGGTGAGTGCCATGGGGCATAGTGTTTGGATTGGGGTGAGGGACATGGGGCATTGTGTTTGGTTGGGTGTAAGGGGGCCATGGGGCATAGTGTTTGGTTGGGGGTGAGGGACATGGGGCATAGTGTTTGGTTTGGGTGTAAGGGGGGCATGGGGCATAGTGTTTGGTTGGGAGTGAGTGACATGGGGCATAGTGTTTGGTTGGGGGTGAGGGGGACATGGTGCATAGTGTTTGGTTGGGGCTGAGTGCCATGGGGCATAGTGTTTGGTTGGGGGTGAGGGACATGGGGCATTGTGTTTGGTTGGGTGTAAGAGGGCCATGGGGCATAGTGTTTGGTTGGGGGTGAGGGACATGGGGCATAGTGTTTGGTTGGGGATGAGGGGGACATGGGCCATAGTGTTTGGTTGGAGGTGAGGGGGACATGGGGCATAGTGTTTGGTTGGGGGTGAGGGGGCCATAGGGCATTGTGTTTGGTTTGGGTGTAAGGGGGACATGGGGCATAGTGTTTGGTTGGGGGTGAGTGCCATGGGGCATAGTGTTTGGTTGGGGGTGAGGGACATGGGGCATTGTGTTTGGTTGGGTGTAAGGGGGCCATGGGGCATAGTGTTTAGTTGGGGGTGATGGACATGGGGCATAGTGTTTGGTTGGGGGTGAGGGGGACATGGGGCATAGTGTTTGGTTGGGTGTGAGGGGGACATGGGGCATAGTGTTTGGTTGGGGGTGAGGGGGACATGGGGCATAGTGTTTGGTTGGGGGTGAGGGGGACATGGGGCATATTGTTTGGTCGGGGTGAGGGTGCCATGGGGCATAGTGTTTGGTTGGGGGTAAGGGGGCCCTGGGGCATAGTGTTACACTCCAAGAGTGAACCCAATAATAAAGCTAAAACAGGCACAGTTAGGAGATGTTCACCTTTGGCTTTTTGAGGAAACCTGACTCAACGAAGGCCATACTCCTCTTGGGTAACCCAAATAGCAAACTGTAGCAGTCCAAAATAACGGCATGTCCAATCTAGGGTCAATAAAATATATATAAGTTAAACAGGCGAGATACAATAACTAAATAGAAATAAATTATAACAATGGAAAATGTGTAGTACAAAATGTAAGTTTGAAATGCAAATAAAAATCGTTACCCCTCAAAAACATTCTTTTTCCATGTGTTTAGTACAACTTGGGGGTTTAAAAAGCCTCCTGCCATGCCCCGCCTACTGCCCCGCCCACATTTACTTTTCGGCCCACTATAGCCCTCATGTAAGGTACTTTCGGCCCTCTGTCAAAATCAGTTGTGCACCCCTGAGGTAGTGGGATGGTTGGGCTGGCTGGGGCAGTGTTTTGTTTGGCCTGGGATCTCGTGACCATGGGGTGGGCTGTGGGTAAATGTCCAGAGGTTTTAGAGTCTGTGGGTGGGGGTGTGTCAGGGGCAATGTCACAATTGTCTTTTGTTGCAGATGCTGCTGTGTTGTCCTTTGTTGTTGTTGTTGCTGCGTTGGCCCTGTCATCAGTGCGAGGGCGGGTCTTACCTTTGTAGGGCTTGACGTCGTACAAGTGATTCCACACCTTTTTAACGCTCAACTTTACAGCTCTGGGAGCTACTGCTTCCACCAAGTGGGGCCCTGTAAAACGAGGGCTGTTCTACCTGCGGATAAAATTGCAGAGGAGGCAGAGGAGAACGCTGTCTCCTTCTGCAATAGTCCAGTTTATTTTTTGTTCCTGCTCCTCGTTGGTTTCTTCTTTTTCAGTAGTCTTCGACCCGACCCGCGTGCGCTCGAGCTGTTGAGAGATAAAGGCGACACTAGTAATCAGGGAAGACACATATTGATACATTTCATCACCAAAAACATCTGCAGAGCTGTCATAATCAGTGAAGGCCCTTGATGGTGGTGTAAGCAGAAGGCTCATCTGACGTCCAGTCACCACCTCTTGGGGTGTGAGGTGGTGATCTGAACCTGGCCCATTCCTTAGCTCAAACAGAGACAAGGGGAGGCAGTACAACCAGCATTTCTTAGTTGTCTGCTGGATCTTCGCAATTTCTTCTTTCTGGAGGCCATTCAAGCGTTCACAAATACCGTTAGCCTGCAGGCTATATGCACATGCAAACTTGTGCTTGATGCCAAGAAGTACAGTAATTTGCTCAAACATTTCATTTGCAAAGTATGGGCCATTGTCTGATCGCAGCACTTCGCAAACTCCCCACCTGGGGAAAACCTCCCTTTACTAAAAATGTTGCTGCTCTGAAGGCGTCTCCGTGAGAGCAGGGCCCAGCCTCAATCCACCTTGAAAATGGGCATACCACTACAATCATGTATCTGTATCCTTGACATACATTGATCATGTCAACGTAGTCAATGTGAAGGTGCAGGGAGGGTCCTTCTGGCCGGGGTACATTACCTTTTATCACTTGCAGCGTGTGACTGGCTGTGAACTGTTGACATGTTAGGCATTTGCTGATAAAGTTTGCAACATGTGAATTTAATTTGGGACAGAACCATGCTTCTTTTATTCGTGCTGCAATTACTTCCTTTCCGGTGTGTTTTGGATGGTGTAATTGAGCGAGGGCTGTGTTCAACAGGGATAGTGGCATAACCACCTTCCCTGTATTATTTTGACACCATAATGCATCTGTGGGGGACATTGTACACCCTCTTTTTACCCATTGCTCCTTTTCTGCCATGGGTGCAGCTGCCTGTAATTCCATTATCTGTGTTTCAGGGATATATGTGTACCCCTCCTACATCAACATCTGTCTTGCTCCCGCCCTCCCCTTATCCTGCTGTTTTTCTGGGAGGGTACACTTTTCGCCGAAATATGCAGCATGTTTGGCATGTGCGTCTGCTGTTTCATTACCTTTTGAGATAGGGTCATCTCCATTTGTGTGTGCCTGACATTTTACTATGGCTATTTCTTTAGGATCATTAATTACTTCAATCAGATCAGCAAGCAGGAGGGCATGTTGTACCGGTGTACCATCAGCTCTTCTGAACCCCCTTCTTTGCCATTTAATTAACCCTGAGTGCACCGTTGATGTTACATATGCACTATCTGGATAAATGATTGCCCTCTTGTCATAGCTCTCTTTTAGTGCCAAAATTAGGGCCACTAATTCTGCTGCCTGAGACGAGTAATGTTTTGGCAGTTGGACACATCTCACTGGGACATGCATCCGATCCTCTGTTAGCCTGACCACTGCTGCTCCTGTCCTTCTTATCCCATCGCTCTGGTCAATTGTTGAGGACCCATCAATGTACATTATCTCCCCCCCCTCTAGGGCATTTTCCTCAACCTTTCTTGTGCTGGAGTACATTTTGATGGCCTGTGTGCAATCAACCACCTCTGCTATGAACCTCGCTGGGTTTACATTGCTGCATTTTACAATTGTCAATTCTGGTCTGGAAAGTATTATCTCATATCCTGACTCCCTCTTTGTGGTCAATGTGGATTTGGACTTGTTCAAAATGGCAAAAAGTGCATGTTCCACAAATAGTGTGGTAGGGCACCCCATTGTTATTGATGATGATTTCTCCACCACAAATGCTGCAGCGGCGAGGCTCCGTTCACAAGGGAAGTGACCCAACAGTGCAGGGTCCAAGTGTCTGCTGTAAAAAGCTACTGGTTTGTGTCCCATGCTTGTTTTCTGAGTCAGTACTGCCTTCATTACTGCCGAGTTGCAATGTGAAACGATAGAAAATTGGTGTTCATAGTTTTGATATGGCATGTTTTAACCCTTGAAATGCTTCTTTCATTTCCCTTGTCCACCCCAACCTTTTGTCCCCCTTCTGTGCTTCTATGAGGTCCTCAAGTAGGGGTCCTATGAAGGAGCTGTAATCAAAGACCCATGCCCTGCAGTAGTTGTAGTAGCAGTTCCCTCACTGTCTGTGGTTGTGGTGTGTTTATCGCTTGTGCTCTTTGTGTGCAATGTGTCTTCCATTCTGTGAGATTAGTTGACCAATGTAGAGCACCTGTTCTTGGCAGTACTGTAGCTTTTCCTTGTCTACCTTGTACCCCTTTACAGCTAACACTGTGAGCATTTTAACTGAGTCCTTCCTACACCTGTCTTCTGTGGTGCTGGCTGCAAATGATGATGTCATCTACGTATTGCAGCACTGTGCTTTCCATTTCAACGTTTCCCAAATCCATTTGGATCACTCTGTTGAAGATCGATGATGATTCACAGTACCCTTGGGGCAACCTAGTGTGTTTCCACTTTGTGTTGCGGTATGTGAAGCTTGTCAGGTCCTGTGAGTCTGGGTACAGAGGTATCGAGAAAAAGGCATTTTTGAGGTCAATCACAGTGAACCGTGATGCCTCTGTGGGTATACCACATAGTATGGTAGCCGGGTTAGCTGTTATAGGGTACTCTGCCTCGACTATGTTGTTCAGAGGCCTGAGTTCCTGGATAAAACGGCAAGATCCTCCTTTCGCTTTGCGTACAGGGTACACAGCAGTGTTGCAAGGTGACTCTGATGGTACTAGTATACCATTGTTTATCAGGGCTGTTATTGTTTCATATATGCCCTCATCTGCCTCTTTTGATAGCGGGTATTGTTTCACTCTTGGTAGTATGGCTCCTTTTTTCAATTTTATTTTCACTCCTCCAATGCTCTTGATGCAGCCAACGTCATATGGACTGGTAGTCCACAGAGATGCCGGTACTGCTGCCATGTCCTCCTTGTAAAATGGTACTGGTGTAGGGACAGGTGCCTCTAGTGCCATTGCCATTTTTTGTGCCACTTGCTTGTATGTTACCTTCAACCATATGTTAACGTTCATCACAAACACCATCTCTCCTTCACCATTGTCGTCTGAGAAGAGCTCCTCATCAGACACCGGTGTGAGCGTGCACCCCTCTGCCAGTGCTATTACTGCTCTCCATGCCCTCCCCTCCCTGTCTTGGGCATGCACCGCAATGTAGTCTGCAGTTGCCATAATGCTCTCAATGCTTACTCAAATCATTTTCCCATCTTCTTCGCTTGCTGGTGTCTCTGGCCTGAATAGGTATGCTCCTGGCCTCCTCCAAATTTTGCCCTCAATTCCAGGCAACCATGCCATCGCCATGTCTGTCCCATATTGGAATACCTCTGCATCTACAGGCTCAGGCCGGGCCACTGTTTTACCACAGTAAGCCTGCAGTATTTGTCTTGCTGTGAGCATGTTAATTCATGGTGTAGAGCAAATTATGCCTTTCTCCGTGAAGGAGATCGTCATATTAAATCTGCTCATTATGTCCCTCCCAAGTATGTTAACTGGTGACTGCTTTGAGTACAGAAGTGGGAGAGATATGTCATGATCTCCTATAGATAAAGAGATGTTATCAGTGAAGGGAACCAACCCTCGAGCCCCAGAGAATCCTTGAGTGTGCATGGCTTCGCCTGACATTTTAAAATTACCCTCCCTTATGCAGGACCTGGTGGCCCCTGTGTCAACTAGGAAGGAATTTTTTTGTCACCTATCGCTACCTGTATGCGTGGTTCCTCCACACTATTAGGTGTTACCGACAGGATGGGAAACATCAAAGACAACTGTGGGCTGTCCTATTGTGGATATAGTGACTGACCGTTTCCTGTGTAAGGGTTGTGACCCATTATTGTCATCTTCCCCAGCTGTGTATGCTGTAGTTGTTCATTAGTTGTTGATACTGCATTGTCCTGTACTTGTAGCTGTTGTACCGGTTGCACTTGATGGTGTTGTGTTGCTATCGGCTGTTGCTGTGGTGGTGTGTTTGTTTGTACCTGTTGCTGTGGTGGTGTTTGTTGCAGTGGTGCTTGTTGTTGTGGTAGGCATTGTTGTATTCCCTGTTGTTGTTGGAAAGCCTGTTGTTCTCCAATATGACCTTGTTCCCCCCAGGTTGGTTGGGTGGGCCTCATCCTACATGTGCGTGACATGTGTCCCCCCATCCCACAGATCCAACATATTGGTGGCTCTCTGGCCTGCCATGGGAAACTCCCCGTATTGTCCTGGTACCCTTGCTGTCTGTTAGTGTAGTATCCTCAGAACCCTCCTCCTTGTTGTACAGGTTGGCCATATCCTCTCCCTCCCATGCCGCCCCTCCCCCGTAGTTGTTATAGTATCCATTTCCTATTGGCAAATATCCTTCTGCGGGAGCCGTGTATGGTGGGGGTGGTGGCATCTGCTGTGTTATAATTTGGGTTGGCTGCTGTAATTGTGGTACTTGTAGTTGTGTTGAGTCTTGTGCAACCGCTACTTGTGTGGGGGTTGGTGCTGCTACCACGGGCATTGTTATGAGTGCTCCTTCCATTGTGTATTTAGATGGCTTTTTCTGCACTAATTCTTCCTCCTCTGCCTTCCTATCCTCTTCCTTTTGTTTCATTTTTTCTTGCCACATCCTGCAGTGGTGTATTATAGTTAGTTGTATTTCTGGCCAGGCCTTAGCTTCCATCCCCACTATTTTCTTCAGCTGCCTTTGTACTGTCTCCGGGAGCCCTTGTACTAATATGTGGTGAAGAATTGCTGGTGTTTTATCCCACTTCTCCCTAGTTTCCAGGCGCCACTTCTCTTGAATCTCCTGCATGTAATCAACAGGATCTTCATTCTCACGCATCTTGCGTGATGTAATGACTCCTATGTCTGACGTGTCTGGGTACTGAACCCTCAATGCCTGCCACAGTGCATGTCTGCCGTTGGCGAATGGCGCTCCATCATGTGACATGTCTGTTATTGCAACCCCTGGGAAGCCCGTCCTCTTCCAAATGTCATCTGCAGCATCCCCCAATATTGATATTAAGAGTCCCTTCACGTCCCCCACCGCTAGTTTCTGCCCCGCAGTGTGTTTCTCCATCTCATATATCCACTTCCCTGCTCCTCCACTTAATGATGGGAGTCTGCATTTTATGTTCTCTTTGTCGGCATGTTTCCAGGGGACATATTGTGGTCTGGCCCCCTCCCCTTTCCAACAGAGGCATTAAATTATAACCCCTCGTTTCTCCCAGTGCCCGTGGGGTAATGTCAGTGTATTCATCCTCTTCCTCTGTGTCAGGTAATTCTGTTATCATATCAATATTACAGTGGTTTGTCCTATGTTCTCCTTCATCCTTCCTCCCTCTTCTATTACCCTCTTGTTTCATCGCAGGGGTGTTTGCCCGTTCTTCCTGCCTGCGTCCCGGGAGATCTGTCAGTCTGCCGACATATGGTGTGTGCGCAGGGGTTGGTGTGAGTGGGCGTGGTGTTGGCGTTACTGTTTGTTGCGTTCTTCTTTCTACCTCACTTACATGCTCTGTACCTTTCTTATCTTTGTCCCTTTTCCTGCACGACCATGGTGACTCGCGGTTAGTGCGCTTTATGTAGTTTATCTAAACTCTCCCTTCTGCCATCTCCTCCATTTTTCGCCAAACATTCTTCCTCCTCGCTGCAAAATCCATCAAGAAATGACAAACCCCACTCTGTGCGTTTCCCACCCACTGTTACCGTCCTTAAATCTATTAAGTCCGCTTCCCGGTGCTCTTCTCCTTTAACAGCTGCCCCTTTAGTTGAAGTCGTAGCTACCTCCGGGTCCTGGCGTGTGTATGTTCTCACTCTGTGCTCCACCCTCCTATCTCCACTCTCTTCATCCTGTTTTCCTATTACTTCACCACCTATTTCCTCTCTCTTCCTTTTTAATTCTTCCATCACCTCACTACTTACCTTTGCTAATATCCTTTCTTCCTCTTCCTTCCTTTCCCATTTCTCCCTTTCCCTTTTCAATATGCACTCTATTACTTTACCTTCTTCATACTTCCTGGCGCTTTCAGATAGTATTTTCTTTTTCCACAGTTGCATTTCCATTTCCTTCTCTTCCTTCCTCCGCTTCATGTCTCGTTGCTCTGCACGGGATACCCTCTCTGCTATTGCCTTCATCCTCTCCGCTTCCCTCTTCCTTTCTTCCATTCAATTCTTCATCCTTTCCTGCTCGTCCCTATTCTCCTTTCTCTCCTTCTTCCTTCCCTGTGTTTCTTGCTCGAGCTGTCTGATCAGTGCACTTTGCGCATCCCTCTATTCAGCCAACCGTTCCTCCAACATATCTTCCTCTGCCGGTGACAGTTGGCCTTCTCTTGTATTATTCACCTTGGTCCCTGTCTGTGTGTTACCCATGTCCTCCTTAGTCATCCTGCTTACTGCGTCCTCTTCTTCCCCTCTTAATGTCCCTCAGAGCTTTAGGAGCACCTGCGCTGCTATCCATTCGTCTTGTCCTGTGTTTGCGATGTGTTCCTCACTTTTCTTCCCTCCTTTCGCACCTGCCTGCGTGGAGCTTGGACCTACCGTACTCGTCACCTCCTCCCCCCTCTGGTAGATATCTGTAGCGGCATATGTTGGAGGGCTGTATGCGGGATTTGAGTATCCCTCAGCAGCTGTCAGTTGTTGTCTGGCGGCTTCTCTTTATTCCATCACTGGGTACAACCCACCTTCCTCCTTCTTCACTACCTTCGCCAGAGGCATATCTTCTGTCCCTTCCCTTTTCACCTTCTCGTCTGGTGTTGCGCCTGGTCCTTCTTTCTCCTTCTTGCCCTCCTCTGTGGATGGTGTATTGCTGCTTGCCGTGCCCATGCCCCCTCCTTCCTCCTTCTCCTCTTTGCCCTCCTTCGTTTCTTTGCTCCCCTTCTCCTCTGTTACTCCTTCCATGGAAAACATCCCCGTTGCCCCTGGCCTGGTTCCCTGGAACATCTTCCATAAGTTGAACATCTCTACATGGTGAGCTAATTTCTTCCCCTTATACGTGTTGTGTGTGTATGTCAATTGCGAGTCTTGTGTCTACGGGTCAAAGCCGTCGTTAGGCGGCCATGGTGTCAGTATTATGTTGTCTGTTCCTTGTGTCCAGTCGATACTATACTTTATAATGTTCTCCTTGTATGGTGAGGGTGTCGTGCATATGTGTTGGAGGGGTGTAGTTAAAGCGTTTCCCCACACTCCAGACCCCGACCCATAAAATGTGATTTACACTTTACTTTTCTCCAATAGTAACCTTCTTTACCTGGCCCCGTAAACTGGGGACTTCCGACCATCCGCTGAAAAGCAATACAATTGCAAATTTACAGTTCTTTTTCTTTATTATTTGTCCCCCGTGATTCACTAGTCCGGCCCCCTGCGGCTGCGGCGTACGAAGCTCCTTGCGGCTGCGTGCCCTGTGTGACGTGCTTTTACAGCCGCCCCACCTTTCCTTCTTTCTCAAAACTCTCCCTCCCCTTTTTCAACCACCTTGCTTAGCGTGACCGGCGTTCTCCATGCGTGGTCACCTCTCCCCTTGTCGCCACTCCCTTATCGATGGTT
The DNA here is from genome assembly GCF_040938575.1 of Ambystoma mexicanum. NCBI lineage: Eukaryota > Metazoa > Chordata > Amphibia > Caudata > Ambystomatidae > Ambystoma > Ambystoma mexicanum. The sequence goes on along the minus strand of NC_090929.1, from coordinate 130,424,550 downwards.
GCCGGCGTTCTCCGTGTGCATCCTCCTCACCTCGGCTGTGCTGCCCTTTCCCCATTTCCTATCCCCCGGCAAAACCTTGATCAATACGAGATGGTCACGGTGTCCTATAGAAGTCCTACAGGTGACGTCACCAACTTCTTCAAACTATGACCGGTAAGAAACATTTATAAGATGAAAGAGCGCGCAATATGTTTTAACTCTTTTGTCCCCTGTAAACCGCACAGCTGTCCTCTCGCTACAACCGGAGCAAGGTAACCACCAATAAACTCTTATAATTGGACTGCGCACACTGCGTCGCCTCGCGTGTGATACGCCCCTCACCACCAGGGGAGCTTAACCAGCCAATTATCTTCCGCACTCGGAAACAATCTAGCTACCTCCTGCGGGGAAACTTCATCTACCTAACGAGCTTCAACACTCAATTAGTAGGGATCCTCATCTACTCATTGATCTAAAATGCCAATTCATAGGAAAGCCACACCCCTTCCCTACAGGTGCCCATGAACTGAACAAATCAGTGCCTTCCCACAACCACACGTGGTGCCTTTTAGCTCCACCAAATTCACTCTGTGACGCGGTAGAAGACGGCCCTCCCGCCACCCTTTTCAGAACTCCTCCCCCTCCCGCACAATATTACATTGCTTGTTGGGTGTGTCATACTCACCAAGTTCTCTTGAGGCGGGGCCGCTCGACTGCTCACCACCTCCCCTCATCTGGACCACGTCTGGACACTCGTCAACCGCGGGCGGGATACTTCTCAAGCCGGCTCCTGAGCACCAATATCTGGATTGCGCTGTCCGTTCTTCTCGCAGTTCCGCGATGGTCCTGTAGTCCTCAAAAGGGGGCAACGACAGAGGGGGCCGCGCTGCCGGGTCGCCTCGTAGCAAGAGGCCTTGGAATGATGCTTTCAGGGAAACAGACCTCAAACCGATCTCAGCAGTGCCTCCAACTTGTCGGGGTGATTATCCCAGGGGCTGGCAGAGCCATCCCCGGACCTCCGGGCTGGGGATGCCCCAACTCCTCCCACGTCCCAGAAGGAGTATGACACACCTACACAAGGAGCAAGGCAATGGGCCTCATTACGACCCAGGCGGTAAGTTACCGCCTGGGTCGTACCTTTACCACCATGGCGTAAACTATGTTTACGCCATGATGGTTGGCGGACTTACCGCCCCATTCGAGGTTGGCGGGGCGGTAAGTCCCCAATCCCCATTTACCCTTCCCCATTCCCATTTTTGCCCCATAGGGCATAATGGGAATGGGGAAGGCGTTAATTACGCCACCGTAAATTACGGTGGCGTAATTAACAACAAGGTCCCTTAGCTAAAAGCAGGTGTTAAACCTCCATGGCGCTAAGGGACCTAGGAATCAGGCGGTAAGGGTCGGCGCTGTTTACGCTGTCGTAAACCCCTTACCGCCTGGGTCGTAATGAGGCCCAATGACTGCTGTTTATAAGAGTAACGGCAGGGATACGCTTAGTCCGTATGCATCCGGAGAAGCTCTCATCCTTAGTGGGGCTCGCAGGCCCTTTTTACAGCAGTATGACGCACTATTCGCGTCACCTGGGAAATATCATCACAAATCTTGGTTCTTCGAGTGGTAGGGTTAGTATATGTTCCCTATGGGAAGAAATGTTAGTGGACGAGGACAGGTCAGGTGGTATACTTGGGATGTCCCTAACAGTTGTTACTTTGGAATTGTTACAAGGGGACCCTTGGTGATTGGCTAAGAGTAATAGCGTCAGTGATAAGCCCCCCTGTATTCTGATTGGTTCTCCCGCGAGCCCCCAAGCCTGGGACCATCGCCGTTCCCAGCCCGCGGTGTACCTGACATTAGCATTAATGTGCAACTATGTGTTACTGCGGACAATGGACAGGTCTGGTTGTGGGCTGGTGAGCAGGTCTTTCCCATCACTGTAGGTGTCCATCTTTGCCGCTTCGTTGTTGCAACCTATGTCCCAGACGTGGGACCCTGGCGACTTTCTGTCTCGTGGGCTTGGCATCTTTTCAGTTCGGCTTTGTCACATGTGGGGAGACCATAGCTGGAGCAGAATTATGAGCATTAGATTTTGTATTCTATCTCTGAGGGCTGGGAACCTGCAGGTGTAACCTTGGCGATGGGCGCACGGCACACGAGTTGCAACATCGTGACCTTGGCTGTGGGCTCTCGTTAGGGGCTCGTTCTGCATGGTCAGCACTTGTATTTCGTTCTGAGAGGGTTTTCGTTTGCGAGGCTCCAGACTGGGGACTCTTGCTTGCGGCCTACTTGGGCCTAGTTCGTGGGTGGCGGTACATGATCCATATTATGGGGGTCGCAGGGTGACAAAGCATCATAGGCAGCATTAGATATACAAGGTAGCGTCTCCATAGGGATAGATAGCGAGGAAGCATCAGCAAGCATTTACACAAGCTCTTCAGGCGTCTTGCGTTTCTGCGGTGCTGTAGAAGGCCTATGTGAAAAATAACAACGATGCATGTCTGTGGGTGTGACAGTCCGCTACGTCATAGCACTGAGTATGTTCTTCATGTGGGTTGGTGTGTGAGTGACCAGTGTGCATGGTGGCACGTGTGTTCTTGTCTGTGGACTATGTTGTCATGGCATCTCTAACGATGTGAGTACTCATGGCTGTTGTTTTTAGTCGAGCTGATCCGTGTCGCAGGCATCGGTTTGAGCACAGCGTGCTGGTGGGCATACTCCTTCTATGTGTAGGTTTTTGAAACAGGGTACTTTGTCATCTGGTAAGTAGATTAACTCCTCTCGTGGGGGGTGCCTGGCCCGTGATCCCCTTGGCCATGGTCTGGGTGGTGACATTGGGGGGAGGGTGTTATCCCATTCTCCCACTTCATGAAGTTCTTCTCCCCAGGGTTTGCCCTGAGTTCATAATGCACATAAATGGAGCAAGAAGCAGGTCCCAGGCAGATAATAGCATGCTTTAAGGTCCATGTTTTATTTTTTGTAAAGTGTCCAAATGTAGGTACAAATAAGAGTGATGTATTTAGCCCCCACTAGACAAAATTCATTAAAACTTTTAACATTCAAAGTTTGTCTTTAATCTATCTGCAAACATTTGTGCAGATTTGTCAAACGGCACCAAAGTTATTAGCTACCTAAAAATGTTGGAATCCCACCAGACTTTGCAAACACATTCAACGTTGGGTCTAAAATCTTTTTGCAGATTTGTATGCTTCTCACTTCATCTCTAAAACTCAGGACATCCTATCTTCACTCTCCTCCTATCCCTCCCCTCTACTCCCTGCTCTTCCTCTGGCCCTTCTGTAGCCACCTCTCCTCCCTCCTTCTCTGCCTTTTCCCTGTTCTCTGCAGACAAGGTTTCTAGAAAAGTCTGATCTATGAAAGTCTTGTCGAAACAGGTTCACCCCTGTTCCTCCAAAACTATCGAGGACCACATCGACTCTCTGGCTCCTACCCTGGCTGATTTCTGCAATCACTCCTTTGCCACTGGAGTCTTCCCATCCCCCCTGAAGCACTCCCTTGTGCACCCTCTTCTTAAGAAACCCTCTGCCGACCCCTCGTGCCCGGCTAACTATCGCCTAATCTCCATCACTCCCTTCCTGGGCAAGCTCCTGGAGAAACTGGCCATATCCCAGCTTAATCTCCACTCTGAATCTGTTGGTTGTCTTCATGACCATCAGTCTGGCTTCAGAGCAGCCAGAAGCATGGAAACCGCTCTCATGAACATCCGTGAAGACTTGCTCCCCAACCTTGACGCTAACACCCCCTGCATCCTCATCCTGCTTGATCTCTCTTCTGCCTTTGACACTGTCAACCATGCCATCCTGCTCAACCATCTCCGTGATAACCTGGTCAGGCTCTGGCGTGGCTGACTTCTTTCCTCTTTGACCGACCCTCCCAGGCCCAACTTGGGTCCTTCCTCTCCGCTATCTTTTTCTCTACTTGTGGTTTCCCCCAGGGGTCTAACCTCTCTCCCTGACTGTTCAACCAATACCTGGCACTCCTTGCCCACCGCATCGCCGCTCTCTGCCCCAACTTTCAGTGCTATGCGGATGACACCCATGTAGGAAGGAAAATCCTTTTCCAAGATGGCCACCATGGAAAGGGAAGGCAGGGTTCCATACAGGGCCCTCTATGCTTTCCATGGCAGTCTGCAGAAGGTGAAAAGAGAACCCTATGTCCATATTAACACAAGCACATTTTTCTTCCCTTTCAAACCTACCCCAATTTTGAATAACCTTACCACAAAGCCAGTCCCAGGTGGACATGGCCACTTTAACCCCATGCGGTGTCCCTCCTGGTCATGGCCAGTAGCCAGATTGTCTGGATCATGACCTTATGCCATGACTCAGACAATCTGGCCACTGACCATGGCCACGGGCTACACCTCAGTCACCAAAGGTATATAACTATTTTTTGTATGACACTTGTCAAAAAATAAAACATGGGCACATTTGCAAAACCATGCTTTCAAGTCCTTGCCAATGCTCCTACAAGTTTGCTGGAAATCCACCCATGTTTTATTTTTTCTAAAGTGTCAAATGTATGCACATACAATGGTCATTTAACCTAGCCCCCACTTGACAAAATCTATTCAGATTTTACGAAAACATTTATTTCTAGATCTAAAATCTTTTTGCAAACTTTTGTGAAAACTCATCAAATTGCACCACATTTATAAGCCTTTACAATATTTTGGGCCGCCCCCTCTAATTTTGCCCCCTCTTGATAGAATCCCTCCAAACCTTGCAAACTCATTTGGAATCAGGTCAAGAATATAATTGCAAAATGTCATGGAGTTTCATTGAGTGGCGCCAATGTTATAAGCCATCCAAGAACTACTTTTCACTAATCCTGTAATGCAGCGGTGTCCGCAAACTTCACAGGACTGTTTGCTGACTTTTACAGTGGAAAACGCCAGATTTTTTGCTTCTTGCATCCATATTCCATCCCACCCTCATCACCCCTCACCTCCCCAGAGATTATTTGATAAGTTTGACAAGTGCAATGTTGTGTTTTTTAATATGTTTTTACTGTGATGTCCGCGGACACTGGCCGCTTTCCATGAATCCAAGATGGCGGGCGTTTCCAAAAATCTGATGCACTTCACCCTTTCCACCATCCAATCAGTGGGTGTGTACGATGTCGGCGGACATCACGTCGCCTTCTAAGCCAATAGAATGCCTGTCCGCAGACCGAATAGGGAAATGAGTGCGTGGACCGGACCCAGATATCACACATTTTTTTGGACCTACTTTTTGGTTGTTTTAAAAAGAAATACTGGACGGATTTCCACCAAATTTTTAAAAAGCACGCTTTCAGGAACAAGCCGCCAATCCTGCCGCACATTTGGTGAAAATCCATCCAGTGGTTTGGGCTGTAGGCGTGAGCAAAGTATTTCTCCATTCATTCTATGGAGAAAAATAAATTGGGAACCCCCCTCTAACTTTGCCCCTTCCCCTTTATGACACCTCACCAAACTTTGCAAAAATATTCAGAGTGGGCCATATCCTTTTTTTGCAAAGTTTGGTGAGGTTTCGTCTAGGGGGAGCGAAGTTTTAAGCTGCTCTAAAAGTGCTCTTCGTATGGGTTTAGCAACTTAACCATAACTACACGGCCGCTACTGCGGGCGGTGTAATATGTATTGTATAGGAAATAGCATCATTCTAATCCTCCAACCTTGGCAAAATAACTGTCCAATTGCATCATAATCCTCTAGCTGGCACATCACTTGTGGGCATTTTTATGAGATTGTTGTGACATACCATAGGTCCAATTACATTAAAAAGCAGTAGTTGTGATGGCAGAGAACATCTACTTGGAGGATAGAAAGCACACACAGATGAGAGTAGTCCTGGGGAGCCATCCTTCATTCTGAGGAAAAGTGTCCAGTGCCTTGACTCAGTCAGCAGAGCTTTCCATGAACATTGGACAGCCCTGCATCATTCTCCTAACCGTACAGTGCCTATTCACTTTCATTTGAATATTGTATAGAATACAGTACAACCAAACACATTTTAATCATAGTAAATGTCACCATAGAATTCTGTGTTCATTGAATGTAGTGGGCATTTGTCTTTGTACATTATAGGGCACAACACATTTCAGAGTTTGATCATATAGTCATAATGGAAAATTGGGGCACACATCTCAATATTTTGTCCAATGCTGCAAGCAGATACAATTGCTTCAGAGGCCTTGACAGTGTGACAGAATCAGACATAAATAACACTCCGCTTTTGTTTCTGAACTGGCATTTGTGAAATAATGCCCACTGCTTACATTTGACCAATGATGTTATTGTCATGGCTCGAACCCCCTGGAAGCTGTCGCATCATTGGAAGATCCGCTAATGAATGTTCCCACCACATTGTTCTGAACGTGAGTTATCATTCTAGTTCATTTCCAAGATGGCGCCTCCTCTTCTCATCATTAACCTTCTGGAACTGCTACGCTCTGCGTTGCAGCCCTTTCTCCAGACATCCTAGGGTAAAACGCTAATTACTCTCTTCTGACGCTTTTGTTGAGCACTTTTCTGTTCCGCTTACTTTCCGGAGCTTGCTGGCTACACGCCTTTCTTCCTCCGCCTGCTCTCTCTTTGGGTTGACTGCTGCCTTCATAATGCTGCATTTTTCCTCTGCCTTCCTGCTACTGATCAGTATCCCTTTCTACGGCTACTATAGTGTTAAGATCTTCAGCCTTAAACCGAATCCGTTGGGATCACACTGAAGACGGAATCTTCTGCAGCCACTAATCCAGACCCAGGGGGCTTTATGCCTTAAACCGTCTTTTTCCCTTTTTGTAGGCATTTACAGGGGTCACTTTGTCCTTTCTGTATTCTTCCAGACAGGCATAGTGGCATCTAATCGGAACAGACTATTTCTCTTCGAGGGTCGCCATTCTGCACAAAAGAAGACAGCTTCTATTCCACATCCAAAGAGTTCCTCCAGCTCTTCTTCGGAATCATCAGGTGAGCAGAAGGATCCTAATCCTGAGCATTTGCAATGCCCGGTTAAGATGGCTAGTGCAGAACAATTCCAGGAACTGGTTTCGGCTGTCCAGGCACTCACTATGGAGGTACAAGCCCTTAAGACGGAAAAGGCCATCCTTAGGCAACGGTAACGGCTAGAGACACTCATGCTAAAGAATCTACCACCGTTGGGACTAGCCTCAGGGAAATTCAATGGCTCTCCCAAGAAGGTACAGGAATTCATTGATGCCTGTGTTGTTTACTTCTCCTTCCTTACTACAACGTTTGCTTCTGAAAGGTCAAGGATCAGAGTTATGGTCTCAAATACGACAGGCAAAACCTTAACCTGGGTTACGCTGCTTGTGACCTCAGCCAATCCTGTTTTGCAGTATTAGTCTGCCTTTATTACCTTGTTACAACAAGCCTTTGAGAGCCCAGAAGTCATCTACACTGCCTGTGAATCTCTCTTGGATATCCACCAGGGTACTTCTGAGATTTTGTCTTACATTTCCTCCTTTAAGTGGATTGCTGCTGAGGCTGGTTGGCCTGAATCAAAAGCAGTACACTGTTTTCAGCATGTACTTCAGATCGACTACAGGTTGTCTGAGCATCGAGCAGAATGCAAGAAATACAAGGGAACCGCATCCCTTCACCAAACTGCACCAATCAATTCTTCTGCGGAAGGTCCCTCGAAGGAAGAGTCTATGCGGATAGGAACCGCCTGAGGGCCATTAACTTCTACTGAGAGAAGAAGGAGAAGAGACTTCGGATTGTGTTTGTATTGTGGTTCCAGAAATCACTGGTTTCAAGATTGTCCCGAGGTTCCTCTAAGAAGACAAGGAAACAAAAGACCCCAGTCCTAGGAGGGATGACTAGCAGGGGTGATCAAGATTGTCTCATCATAACCCCTCAAACCTTTTCAGATGGTCTGGACTCCAGATTAATGGTGGTATGAGTCCATCTGCTGGTTCAAGAAGGAAAGAACATCAATGTACTGGCCTTGTTGGAAAGCGGTGCCACAGGCATTTTTATGGATGTTATTTGGGCCGACAAAGAGGGCATACCTAGACAAGAAAGAAGAGGTACACAGGCTGTGGAAGGCGTCAACTGTCAGCCTTTGATCTCTGGCCCCTTAACTCATGTTTCTTTGCCTATTACAGTTTCTCTTTTCGATCATCAATACACTTTGTACTTTGATCTTATCCACGCAGCTCATTTCCCTGTAATACCGGGAATTCCTTGGCTTTGCCACCAAAACCCCCTAATAGATTGGTCCAAGAACACTCTACAATTCAATTCTGGGTACTGTTCATCACATTGTTGGTCTTCCAGCATCAAGGAGATTCTTCTGGCAACTTACCCTATCATCCAGCCTTCTACTTTGGGGATATACTGCATTCCGAAAAGCTATCAGGGATACGCTGATGTCTTTGAAGTTAGGATACCCAAGGGTCTACCGCCTCACCGGACAGGGGACTGCACCATAGATCTAGTTCCTGATGCAATGGTTCTTTTTGGACGAATGTACTCTTTAACCTTACCTGAAAAGAAGGCCATTACGAAATACATTCATTGCAACTTGCAAAGCAGTCTGATACGGGAATTCAAGTCTCCTGCTGGGGCAGCCTTGTTCTTCGTTCCTAAGAAAGACACAAAGGAACGGGTCTGTATTGATTATAGAGGTCTCAACAGGGTTATCAAGGACATCCTTATTTTCACTAAACTAGAGCTCCATGGCTCACATCATCTCCTCAGAATCCGACACGGAGATGAATGGAAGACCGCATTCCAAACTGCCTTTGGGAAGTATGAATATCAGGTAATGCCCTTTGGACTAGTCAATGCCCCTGCTGTGTTCCAGCGTTTTATGGACAAACTCTTATCTGACTTGTTGTGTCATTTGGTAATGGTCCATCTAGATGACATTCTTGTGTTTTCCACCTCAAAAGACCAAAATCAAGAACATCTCATTGAAGTTTTGGAACGACTCTGCAAACATCAACTTCTCGCCAAACTCTAAAGGTCTCTGGTAGAAGTTTCTTTCGTTCCCTGTCTGGGTTTTGTGTTATCGGATAAGGGCATTCAGATGTATTCTTGCAAGATCAAAGCTATTCTACAATGCTATTCTACAATGGCTTTCTCCGTCCTCTGTCAAGGAGATACAACACTTTCTAGGTTTGTCAAATTTGTATCGAAAATTCCATCAGGAACTTCTCCAAAATTATACTCCCGATCACAGACTTGTTAAAGAAGGACGTACCATTTTTGTGGAAGGAAAAAGCTGTACAGGCATTTAGACACCTTAAGTCTTTATTTTGCTCTGCTCCTATTCTGAGACAACCTGGCCTGTCTATATCATTCATAGTAGAAGTGGATGACTCTGCCGAAGCTATAGGAGCTGTTCTCAAGTAGCTGGTTGACGGCATAAAACATCCGATTGCTTACCTTTCTAAGCCCCTGAGCATGAGCGAGCTACACTGTTCTGTAATAGAAAAATAACTGTTTGCCATTAGACAGGCCTGCTCTGAATGGGGTCACATTCTGCTTGGCTCTACCAATCCAATTGAGGTTCAGACAGACCACTAGAATCTTAGGGTACTCCAACAAATGGATTTCCATAATGCTCGACAGGCCCAGTGAGCTTATTTCTTTGCTCAATTCCATTTTATTATAACATTTATACCAGTTAGTAAGAACATCATTGCAGACTGTCTATCCAGAAACCCTGAGGGTGCCTCAGATCTTGTTCCTCCTACTGAATGGATAATTCAAGAAAAAATATTTGTTTTTGCTATTTCATCCTTCTTGCAGGAAGTCAAAGAAGCCTCTTCTGGATCTGAGGTGTCCACCCTTGGAAAGCATCACCAGGCCTTGACTAAGGAGGGTGGTTTGCTTTTTTTAAGGATCTATTGGCTGTTCTAAACAGGCCTCTTCAACTAAGGGTTATGTCCTGGGTTCATGATTCCAAGACAGCAGGACACAAGGGCTTTGCTGCCACTCTGGAGTTACTGTTATGATCTTTTTGGTGGCCTACGGTCAGACAGGATGTCAAGGAGTACATCAACACCTGCCCTGTGTGTGTGCAAGGAAAGTATACCATTTCAAAACCCATTGGATTGTTCGAACAAGGTGCCACACCTACAAGACCCTGGATTCACATTTCTATGGATCTCGTTGTTGATTTGCCTCCATCTCAAGGGTGTACTGCCATAATGGTGACTATTGACTCCTTTAGCAATATGGCACATTTTCCCCATCTGCCTGGTATCCCGTGCGCTCCTGAGATGGCTTAGGTTTTCTTCAGGGGCATCTTTAGTCTACATGGACTTCCTTCGACCATTTTATCTGATCGAGGTTCTCAATATACTTCTCTCTTTTGGAAAACATTGTGTAATCTCCTCAGTATTGAACAAGCTCTCTCCTCTGGGTATCACCCCTAGTCTAACAATCCGATGGAAAGGCTCAACCACACCATGGAACAGTATCTTCGCTGCTTAACTAACCCCAAGCCAGATAACTAGATGGGCCTTTTACCTACAGCCGAATATTCATTCAATAACACCATACATACTGCCACCAAGATTAGCCATTTTTACTGCTCCTATGGAATTCATCTGAGATCTCTTCCTTGCACTGCTTTTCCATATTCTTGTGTGTCTTCTATCGATTCCTTATTGGGGTACATTGTCCTAGCACATAAGCTTGCCTACAAAAATCTAGAAAGGAGTAAACAGAGGTACAAAGGATATGCCGATAACCAATGAAGAGAAGTTCCCGGTTGGAATGTTGGTACTCAGGTTTGGCTCTCAACCAAATACTTGCCTCTTGGGTCCAACCTTCTAGGTTATTGCCCAGATACATCAGACTGTTTGAGATTATGGCTAAAATAAATCCAGTGGCCATTAAGCTACATTTGCCCAAGAGACTACGAAGAGTACATCCCATTTTCAACTCTTCCTCGCTACATTCATACCTAACAGATGTGTATTCTAGAAGGGGAATTCCACACATTGTACAACTACCAGAGGATACAGAATAATATGAAGTCTCTAGAATCCAATGACCTCAGTTACTACAGGGGAACCTTGCAATATCGAGTACAGTGGAAGATGTTTCCTAAATCGGAAAGTTCCTGGGAACCATGCTCTCACATAAACTCACCGTTGTTGCTGCAGTGTTTTCATCGGCTTTACCCAGGAAAGAGCAGGACGTCCAAGTATAGAAGGGAGCATACTGTCATGGCTCGACTACTCTGGAAGCTGTGGCATCATTGGGTAGATCCGCCATTGAATGTTCCCACCAGGATGTTCTAAACATGAGTTATCGTTCTAGCTCATTTCCAAGTTGGCACCTCCTTTTCTCATCATTAGCCTTCCGGAACCACTAAACTCTGTGTTGCAACCCTTTCTCCAGCATTCCTAGGGTAAGATGCTATTCCCTTTCTTCTGCCGCTTTTGTTGAGCACGTTTCTGTTCCTCTTTCTTTCCGAAGACTTCTGTCTACCTGCTCTCCGTTTGGATTGCATTCGCTCTGTTTTTCCTCTGCCTTCCTGCTACTTACCAGTATCCCTTTCTACGGCTACTATAGTGTTAAGACATTCAGCCTTAAACCAAATCTGTTGGGATCATCCAGAAAACAGAATCTTCTGCAGCTAGTAATCCGGACCCAGGGGGGTTTATACCTTAAACCGGCTTTTTCCCCTTTTTTTGGGGGTGTCCCTGTATACTTCCAGAGAGGCATAGTGGCATCTAATCAGAACAGACCATTTCTCCTTAAGGGCCATCGTTCTGCACGAAAGAAGACAGCTTCTATTCCACATCCATGGAGTTCCTCCAACTTATCTTCGGAATCATCAGGTGAGCAGAAGGTTCTTAATCCTGAGAGTTGTTCAGTGCCACCCACTACCCCGGCACAATGTTTGGTTGAAGCACAATGTTTGGTTTGGTTGAAGCACAATGCTTTGTTTAACCACAAAGACACAAGGGGCCTCATTACGAGAGGGGCAGTAAGGGGTTAACGGCGCCGGTAAAGGTTCTACCAGATGTTCTTAGCTGGTACAGCGAGCGGCCCAGCATGCTAACAATGGGCCTGTCATTAACGGGCCCGTTGTTAGCATGCTCCCCATTCCCATTGTGCCCTCTGGGGGCTCAAATGGGAATGGGGATGGTCTGGGTCCGGGTTCGCTGAATGGGGAAATACTGGGCCCTCCAAAGTCGGAATGGCCCGGTATTTACCCATTCAGGGACCACGGACCCGGACCCGAGTTTAGAGGCAGCCTTAAGGGCATGGCTGCCTCCAAACTCATAATGGGGCCCAAGATGTTTTATTTTAGGTGTTTCTTGAGAATGCTCAAGGCAGCGTTCTTGTTTCCTCTCAGGCAAACGTGCCCTCTGAGCTTAATGTAATGTAAATGGTCTTGTATAGTGCCTATCTGCAACATTGGTGGCCTTGCTGTGCTTGAATGGCCAGTAGGGGCTATCCCGATCGAGTCACCTGTCTTGTGATTCAGGTGTATCGCATGTTTTAAAGGCTGTTCAGCTTCATTCCGAGTTTGGTGGTATTTCCGTCACATTTTGGCAGAAAGACAATTAACCCACTTGCCGTTTCCGATGCTCAGTCCGGTGAATTTGCTGCTATACTACGAGAGGCGGCAGTCTTAATCTCCATTTTGGGAGTGCATAGGCTGCTCCACAGAGGTTTTAGCAGCTGCAGAAATTCTCCACTTGAAGGTCAAACTCAGAATTCGGCAGAAATTCTGTTATCACCAGAAAAGTCGTGATAATGGGATTCCCACCAAAACTCTGCTGCGCCGCAATACTAGTAATGAGACCCATTTTATTTATTGAACAGGAGCTGAGGAACACTTCAATCAGAAACACTCTATAGGGTAACAAAGACAGAACGCGACCCATCGGTCTTTGGAAGGTCCAGGGGGATAGCAGAAGGAGCGGCCTGGCAGGTGATGACACAGGAAGTGGAAGGGAGCAAGCAAACCAGCAAGGACATACACCGAGAACAGCGTGCATCGAATATATGACATTGCCATGGTCATATCAAAATGTACGGAAGTAGGCATCTCAGGTAGTCATGGGCCCATCAGCATTTAATTTTAAAAAGTATTATATGAGCAAAAACACATTTTTGTTTAAACCTCATTATTATTATTATTATTATTATTATTATTATTATTATTATTATTATTATTATTATTATTATTAGGGTATTTCTTTAGCATGGGCCTAGCTTCGAGAAGCACCACATCTTTTACTTTAAAAGGATTTCATATGTAGTAGAAATGTGCTTTAATTTGGATAGCTTCTTTAATTGAATTACAAAAGCAATAATATCTCCATAAAAAATAACCGGCAGCTTTCATACAACAATCATGTTAAAAATATAATTATAAAATGTAATACCACAATCTTAAACACTTGAATGTATGTTTTTGCCACACAGAGCTAAGCAGCAGAGCCATCATTATACGACATGTCGCTGCATAGTTTACGTTCAAATGTACAGCTCTTAAAATGAGCTCTAGGGAATCTGTACACGATTTTATATTGGATTTCAGTAACATGACACTTAACAGCTTCTCCTTCAGCAGAAAATACTTGAACAAACCAAGAGTAAGTGTGCTGGGTCCTTGACACCTTCTATGTGCCGCAAGGGACATTTTCCTTCTTTCCATTCCTGTTTTCTATTCCCCATGATTAGTGCACTGATTTGAATAATTAATTTCCTTAGTAAAGGGGATTTATTTCACTAAGATAACATTTTAATGCCAAACGGCTCTTAACATGAACATATAGGGCTAGCGAGTTCAACCTATTGCTCTCCACCCCGTTCCTTACCCTCGATTCATGAGCAACCTGCAACCAAGTTCTTTTCTTTTCCTCAACCGACCTCCTACAAGTTGATATCAATGGATTTTTCACATGATCCTCGAGTTCTTCCAATGACATTTGTATGTAGATATGAACAGTGTTTTCTGTAATTACGACCAATGCCATGCCGTATATAAAGTTCCTGAAAACTCAACTCTTCGCTCATGTCATCATATCCACTAATCTACAGGTAAAAGTCCCCCAATTCTCCACCCAGTTCTAAAGTAAGACTGCCTTGTACTCACCCCATTAACAACCAACGCACAAACAAATTCTCTGCAACTACAACCTCGGCTCACCTCTCGAATCCAGAAACCACTCTGTGCCCTCAAATCTCACAAGCAAAAGAGTTGCCCACCAACCCCTTTAGGTGTCAATCTTAGCAAATGTCCTATTTTCGAATTTGAAAAGAAATAAGTCACAAGATGTTGCCTATGCAAAGCATGTGGATCTAGGTACACTCAAGCATCAGAAAGACTATTACTGAAAAGGTAATGTTTGTCATATCCTTCAAAAGTCTTTTTTAAAAGCACTATACATGTAAAGCATGCATTTTTAGAGAAATTCCAAGTGCAAGCGGCCACACACAGGTGTAACTGCACAAGGTCTCGTAGAAGGGGTATGTTTTTCATATGTTAGCTCTGCTTGTTCTTCAAGTGTGAAGCACAAAGGCTTTTTTTTTTAAAGTAAAGTTTGAGGGGGAATTGAGAAATAAGTATGGGTTTGGGTCCTTGAGCCACATCAGTTGGTGGCCCTCTTCCCTTTCAACCTTCACTTCGCTACTGCCACTCAGTGCCCTAGTAGATAGATTATGTGCCACAGTAGGGGGCGAGGGTGGTGAGAGTCTTCACCGCAGTACACCTTGCCATGCAAATAAATACACATTGCCATGCCAATTGTCCACACACCCCTCTGAGAGTGAGGTGGCCCAATGACGACACCTTCAAGGTATACAGTGTTACAAAATAACAAATACATAGCGGGCGAAGTGTAATGAGCAGCTTGTGTCGTGCACCTGGGAACGGCTGATCCTAATATTTCTGCCCCTCCCCCTTGGTAATCCACAGCTTGTCTTGTCGGTTACCGCTTTGCTTGTGAAACTAGAACCTTCTGTTAACTATAATTTCAAGGCTCTGCAAAATAAGCAGGAACCAAGGCTACGGCCTGTCATTTAAGGGGATGAGTCCGATTTTTAGGTCTGTTCCACAATCAGAATTGGAAAACTGGCGATTAATATTTTTACTTCTCCACAGCGTGACAGTCGTACTCCTGATTGCCTCTCGGTCGATCGCGTGCACGGCAATTGGTAAGTGGCCTTGCATAATACACCGGGATCCGGATTATCCGGGCTCCTTTTAGCCCTTTGCCAGTCTCATCAGATTACTGTGATCACCAAAGGACGACAACACATTTCCCATTCAGTTAATCGCCGGAACAGGGATTACATTTGGGCTACAGGGACACAGTGGCTGTAAACACACACATACCAGTCTATGTGAATTACAAGTGGCTCGTGCTCAGTTTTTCCTTGAAGGGCACACTGTGCCTTTCCTTTGGACCAGCCATTTAATTACACCCAGCAGACATTTTGTGTTGGGTCAGTTTCGCTTAAGCCTCATACTAGTAAATATTTACAATGGTCAGCAAGTGTTTGCTCCAAGTTGTTGAGTTAACCATGATGTCTATGTGTGTGCATAGTCACACCTGTTTTGGAGGAAAATCGCAAGTGGAGTAAGCAGGTGCCAATTGGCCTTTTCTTTCGACATTGCGGAAGTGGCATCAAATGTTGGTAGGTGTTGTCGATTTTCTAGGAATCGACCGAAGAGTTTGCTGAGCACTGGTACAAACCCAATCCTGGACTACAAAAGGACAGGTTCTGGCACTGTTCGAACAAGAGGGGCAATGGTAAAGAAAGGTTGCGCCGGTGCTTTTTCACTGGGACTAGGACTAGTGCAAACATTGGTCAGGTGCAAATAGGTATGCATTGTAAGAAGGTACGTTACAGCAATGTTTGCCCTAGTTCTAGTCACACTTCCAATGGTGCAATGTTTCTTTAATAGCACCCCAGGGGCCAGATTACAGAAACTTTGCATCGGTGCAAGCACAAAGTTTGCACGCCATTAGCACTAGGGCAAAGTTTGCCCTATTTTTAAAAACACTGGGACACATTAGAAAACTATTGCACCTCGACAACTGCAGTTTAGCATATTAAAAGCACCAGGGCTTAAATTGCCCTGGTGCAAAAAAGATGCATTTTTAATACATTTTTGCACCAGGGCACACTTTGCCCTAGTGCTAATACCGTGTAAACCTTGTACTTGCACCGGTGCAAAGTTTAAGTAATCCGGCCCCAGGGCTCCAGTTTTAGGGCCATATTACAGAAAATGTGCACCGTGCAAGTGCTTTTAGCACAAGGAAAAATATTGCCCTAGTGCCAAAAATATCCCCTTTAATGCATATTTATAGCAGGCCAAAGTACTACGACCAGGGCAAGCATGACTCTTGTGCAAAAATGCACTGTGAGAATATGTGTTTTACACTTGCAAAGTTTTTGTAATACTTTTATGTGGTCGATGTGGCATTTCCGCTTCTGTTCAATTTCAACAAATTCCTCCTTGGCAGAACTCATCCTTAGCGGCATTCTGCCAATATCTGGCGAGAAGTTGGTGTGGGAGGGGCACGGCAATTCAGTACTCTGGCAAATAATGTGTATTTATTTATTTATACATTTGTAGAGCGCACAGACAGCCCTTGGGAATCGCAGCGTTGTTACTTGTGAGGAACTTAGTTACAAAGAGATGGTAGTACATCTTAGTCATGGAGATAGCATACATTTATACATTCTTATCTTGCAGCTATAAATCCCAGGCTAGCTGGGCAGTGACTGGTGGTGCTCAGGTGAAGACTAACAATAAATGCACACAGTCAACAGCAGAAGTGTACGGAGAAAGGTAGTGGAACTGTGGTCTCGGCAGGGGAGAGGGAAGGCGGCAGCCTAGTGCAACATGTGACATGCTGTTGCAGCTGGGGCATTGCAATAGTCTAGATAAGGCTCCAATTACAACTTTACACTTGCACAGGGACCTGAATGGACAAATACTCTGTATGGAATGGTGAATATGGCCGTAAAAAGTAGATGAATAGTAAAGAGTGGTGGCACCAATCTTCCTCGTTTTTTATCTAATTGCAATCTTTTTATAAATATGTCTAGTGAACTGAAACAGATCGGGGATAGTTTTTCTTTATTTCCGTACTGGGTTTGGTATCTGTTTATTTTGCCTTTGTATTACAATGCTGTCTTTATTTGTGTTTGTATTATTTGTTTTGCGTGCACACCGATGCCTATGGGCGTGCTGAGCTATATAATAAATAAATAATAAATAATAATAAAACAGAAAAAATAAAATTAGGGGAACACTGTTCCCGACCGTTCCTGCGCACTTCGATCACTGCACACATTCCAAAGGTCAGCGGAAAGGTCTGCTTGAAATTGTTGATATTCAAAAGTAAAAAAGCACACGTGATTCTGCAGAACATTTTTTCATGCTGAATTCCAGACTAATTAGGAGACATCTAGTAATGACGCGATGCAACACATGGCATCTTGACATTTCAAACAAGCACTGACAAAGCCAATAGTTAGTCTTATTGTGTATTTTCATTATAGGACGTTTTGTCTCTTGCACAGCCAAACACACACCCACCCTGCGCACACAAGTACTCAAATTGAATTGAAGTGTATATCAAATAAAAGAATTACACAAAAAAACATGAAAACGGTCACGTATAATGCAAAAAAAACGAGAACATTAAAACATGAACAAAAAACACAATTTAAATCTTATGCTTAGTGCAGCCAGACAAATAATGTAAACACTACACTATTTGCAGTCTGTCCATAGTGTAGTTAGAGATACAGATAAACACTTCACTGTTTGTGTGATCTTCTTTGTGGACACTGTCACAACAACAGTTTTAAGTACTGTGTCATTTGTATCAGGTGTGCGGTGTAGTCAGACAGGCTACACACACTGCAATATGTGCATTGTACTTAGTGCAGGCAGGCACGCGTTCTGTAAACCGTGTACTACTTCTGCAATTTGCTTGGTGAGGGCAAGCACACGTATATGTATGAATACTGCACTATTTGTATCATGTGCTTAGTGCAGGCAGGCAAACATGCCAACTGTCCAGTGGAGTAACTTTGCTGGAAATGGTGGGGGGGACATGGGTGGGGTGGAAGGAGGGCAGGTGGTGGCTCTTTGGGGTCGTTTCGGCCAAATTGTTCGATAAAATTTGGTTGAATGGTAGATTTGACTGAATTCGTTCACCACCATTAGTTTGAAGCCGAAGATACCAAACATGAATAGCTGGGGTTGCGGGGGTGGCCCCCACTCCCCATATTCAGTATTTTTGACTTCGGCGGTCGCAGGGGTGTCCCCTGGTTCCTCAGCATTGGTGGCAGAGAAAATAATAAAAAGGGACCCTTCAACGTCGGATCTGATCCGCGTTAAATGGATGGATCTGACGCAGCAGGGTACAGGAGAGGCGGCGGATGGAGAAGAGGTAAGTAGGGGGGGTTATGGGTATACTGGTGGTTTTGGAGGGACATGGGTTTTAGTTTTTTGTACCGAGGTTAAAAAGTATTCGCAGCGAAAATGACTACGGTCAATTTCGCTGTGATTTTGTACCTCAGTCAAACAACCTAAATCCCTGAGGGATTACAATAGGCTACTACACCACAAGAGTCCATTGCTGACGCTCTGTTATAACTTTCATAAGACTGGTAGCCTATCTTTAAAATTCAATTGGGCCCCCACACATCTCTAGTCGGCCTGCCATGCACCCAGTGACACAACATAACATTCACAAACTTAATTCCAATAGAACTTACAAACAATGCATTATTTATCATTCATTCAGACACAAAAGTCAACACACATATGCTTGCATATACCCTCACTCACACACAAATGCACCCAGTACCTCCATTGACTTACACTGTGTGCACAAACAGTTATATGAACATATACAATAACACATGGAAACAGTGGCACAACGTCCATTGAGCAGACCTGACTTTATCACCCCCTGATCCCTGACATTTTGGGCTAAGTTGACTTGACCTAGCTGAACTATGAAGCCATGGCTGAAAGGAACAGATTCACTGGAATGTCAGCAATTCCCTTGAATTTTCCTTTCATTCAAAGGCAGAAGCCATCGGGTAAAATGCAGTGCAGTGGGTGACCAAGTATACTTGGTATCAATTGTTAAATGCCATATGTCTCCAAACTTGGGTTCTGCACAGCACCTTACATGTGTACGTGCTAATAGATTTTTTCGACAAGATTGTGACTGATTAAAATTAAGGTAAGTTTTCCTGTGTTCAAATGGCTCCAAGCAGTGGTGTAACAAGCGGGAGAGGCCGCGGGGGCAAGCTGCCCCCCGTGGCTCTTTTAAGAGCCAGACCGGGAAATTTCTAATTGGGACAACTCTCCCATTAGGAACATCAAAGAGGGCACCCAACAGCAAAAGTGCCCCGCTGTCAGGACAATGTGTGCTGAGCAATTCCTGCTCAGCACGCTCATTGTACTGGCAGCAGGACACCTTACCCGTTCTGAATGGTAGAGGTGTCCCGCTGCCAGGACAATGTCCCAAGGTGCTCCGGGCAGCAGAGAGTCCTCACGTTGCTCTGTATCAACAGAGCATTACAATGTGAGCGATTAGGCACTGATGGGAGGGAGGGGGATTACTATTAGCAGGGACTTTTGTCCCTTTAGAAATGGGAATGGGAGGGAGTGACCAGAAGTGAGAAGGGTGTATAATGTTGCATGCTTTATGAAATACTGACTTTGGCTTTAAAACCCAAGGGGGATTTGTTAGGCTCACATTAATCCGCATGATGCTATTGTGACTTTGCATGCAGAATGGGAAGAATAAAACTAAAGCCATACTCCCATTGCTCAACACATTTCTATGACAACGTATATAGTGTATGGTTAGTTTACTGTAAAAGGCTAGTTTATTATGTAATGTGGTTTGCTTCCAAGGCTTTGCTATAAATAATTATTTAAGCACATGAAATGCAAAGCAAAACTTTAATACATATCTATATCCACTAAACCTGGACAGCTCTGCACGGTCGCTTAAATTGTCCGCATCCCACTTTCACCATTTAACCAAGTGTGTGATCCTGAGCAAATCATGTAATCGCATTATTGTGCCTTATCTGAAGCTCTGCAAGTGACTCTGATTAACTTCAAAGCTTATGTTAATGTATCATGGTATTATAATGGAAAAGTCTAATGACTATAGAGTTGCTCCACATATAACAAAAGTGCAATTTAGGAATTTTGCACCACAAAGTTATTTGTCACTTGGCCTATTTATGACAACTTATTCTAAAGTCACTTCCATGGTGCCTCCAAGTATCAAGGACTGTTGATGCGCCTTGCAATGTCCTTTTCTGTGATGTCATTTCTGTTGGTGCAATCCATATAATAATTAGGAAGTTTGCATGTATTTAGCCTCAGAGGGCTTGAACAGAGCTCTAATAGATGAGTTTCCTGCATCTGGAATGATCCTGCAGTTTTATTTTTGTTGTTGTGTGTTAAAATGCCATCTTCCGCTAATGTTACCAAAAAATAGTAGATTTGGGCAGGGGTGGGCGGTTTGGGGGCGCCAATGAGACCATGTGGAATTCCACACACTGCATTTCATTGCTCACCCCCCCCTCTACTCTTACAATGCTGGATACTCCCCTGCTTAGTTTGGTAAGTGAAGCAGTTTTTGGTGGCCTTAACCGGAAACATGACACCCATGTGCTAATTTGCACCAAACCGTCCTGAAAAAGTGTGTGCAAAACTCGAAATACTTTTTGCCAGTTTGGTGAAGATAATTTTGGCAGCAGGGGGAAAGTTATACAGGGCTCCTAAAAGTGTGCTTTTAACACAAAATCCCATACGGTTCCTTCTGCGCACCTAGAGCAAAAACTGCTTAACAAAGGTTCACCATGTTTGGAAGGCGTATAGCACTCAGCTTCATTTCACAGCACGTGCAGAGTAATACAGTTTTGGGTCACAAGTTTTCTCAGCTTGACTCTTTCCACTCTCTTTGGGTAGGGCGCACCTTCTTCCAACTTCATTGTGAAAATAGGATGGTGGTGCTTTAGTAGCATCTGAAAAGTGGCAAGACTAATTTTAGCGGCGCTGTTATTGTTAGTGTGTCTTCATACCTGGGGCCTTAATAATGTGTACTCTGAGCTCTGCTCACATTGTCCAAATGTGACACGCGCCCTCACTAGGGTCAGCCCGCAGCCCAGCCCCTCAACAAACATACACAAACACAATTAAAAATGATTTCAATTTTTAAAAAAGTACCTCTGCTCTGCTTTTAAATGCCACTCGGGCCATGTCTCATATTACACCGACCTAACCTATTCGCACTCACGCACCTCCAGACAGAAACCAGCAAGCTGAATGAGCTTCCTAGTTCCTGTCTTTGTGTCGCACAAACACAAAGCCGAAAATCGATTCTCTGCGCCGCGGCCCCTGGAAGTGCTGCTGCTAGCGTAGCAGCACAGGCACCAGGCCCTGCAACACCCAGTTCAGCACCCTGGCTGCTGACTTTGAGTCAGTGTTAGGCAGAATCCTGTGCAGTGCCCTTATGGACCACTACACACAATTAAGACTACAAGTGGTAATACAAGTTCACCTTTGATACAAGCCTGTTTTACACTGTTAAAGTGGTAGCAGTAGCGGAGCAGCCAGACTTATCTCAAGAGTAAATGAGCAGTATTAGAGATTACACAAAGGACCACAATTACTGTGACTCAAGCAAACACTGACTCAAGGTTTCAGGTATAAAATACAAGTACATTTATTTTAAACCATCTGTTCATAAAACACTTCACTTCTATAAATTCGAAACCACACGTAAAATACACTAACACAACTCAATTCCTCTTGTTCCAGTAAATTCAAGGTAAGTACATTAGGATTTGACAGACCGGTGTTGCGATACTACCACGTACCCACGGATAGAAATGCTCACGAAGTTAAAACACACTTTGTACTTAAGAATTTCAAACAAGGGAAAAGTGAATACAAATCATAGGCAATACTTTTTCAAGGCACGAGGACTCGAGGACTTGTTCAAAGATACAGATTAAAGTCAATAGGCTTGCGCCAGTGTCAATGGAGCAGATGCTCAGTTGCCGAGGATCACATGTTGAACAGTTCGAGGTTCGAGATGCCAAGAGTTCGTAAAGATTGTCAAATGGAAGGAAAAGTTATAAGAGAGAGGGAAGAAAGAACAAATCTTCGTGGAGGAAAAGGGTTCACCCTGATTCCGGCTGGTGAGGCGGAGAGACCGACCAAATGTGCACAGTACCTTATTCCGTTGGTGAAAAGCTGGTGCCACGGCAGTTGTTCCTGGTAGTTCCTGCAGAATCATGGTTCCTGCAGCTTCACTCATGGGGACAAGAGAAGGACATCTGAAGCGATCTGTACTACCCAGCGATGAGGCCAGCAGTAGCGAAAAAGACAACAATGAATAAAAGGTGCGCTCCTTTAAATCAGGAGAGTGCTCTTCTGATGGCTATCCGGACCACTACAGCATAGCAGTGATTTCAACCCAGGAGAGGATTCTCTGACTGAAGAAAAGACGTGCTGGTTGATACCACCAGGCTCAAGGGAAGAAGACTCTGGACTGGATCTTCCCTTGTCGTTGAAGGGTAGGTAGCTCAGCAGAGGCGTAGCCAGGATTGTCTAACAAGTGGGGCCTGAAGCTAATGTAGTTGGGCCCATCGTGGGACATTAACATCTGTAAATGACCTCACAGCGCTTCTGAGTGTGCATTTATAGATTTTCGGTGGGAAATGCCTGCTCACGCCATACCCTGTTTACGCCTCTGTAGCTCAGGACTGTAGCAGGGCCTCACCGGGACTCTGGGTTACAGCAGCCATCATCTTCGCCGCTTCTCTTCGGTTCCTTTCAGTTTCAGTGGCAACTCTGACTTCTAGCCCAAGAGTCCTGCCTTTTATGCCAAAATCCCCCATTCACACAGCCTGGCTGTCAATCACTCAGCAGGGGGGTTGTCCAGCCTGGACTACCACCTTAGTCAATCAACACAAAGTGCGACTTGGGTCTCCAAGGAGACTCTGTGCAGGGGGTGACTACACCCCTCCCTCACATTCAGCCCACCTAGACACCCAGACGCCAAAGGAGGGCTTCTGGTCAGAAGCCAGCCAAAGGTCAGCGAACAAAGGAGGCAAACCTGGTTTGCCGCGCACAGAAAGACCCAAGAAGGATGTTAACAAAAAGAAATGAAGATTAAACCCAACTAGAGCTGAAATAAAAAGTATTTGGGTTAGCGGGTTTAAAGTTCGAGGCTACTAAAATAGCCTAAAACAATACCACGTTACGCAATATAATCGCGGTAGGAAAATTAGGGTAGATTGTAAGTTACTTCAATCCAGCACTCCAACCAAGTCAATGCCTAGTATGGGATGCCAAATGGAAATCCTTATTTATATATTTTTATGTCAAAAGTTCTTTAAATCTGGATGATGAACCCTTATATAATGCCCCTCTCTTTGGATCTCCCCGACCTCAATGAGCCAAGAAGTAGGTTTGTTTTGCAAATTAAAAGGTTAATTTCAATCATTGAACAATATATATATATCACACTTTTATGAATAGAATAGTATCTGAATAGCACACTTATAAATTTGAACAATGAGCAGCAATGGGTAATATTACAGTATCAACAATCTCTTTAATCAGTTAGGAGTAGGAATATGAAGGATAAGGTAGCAGAGAATACTTTGTATCGGTTCAAGCAAATGCAAAACGGGAAAATTGCAACACAGAAATAAACTTGATATGATTTCCACAAAAGACAAAATGATAAATCTTTCCACGAAGAGGTGGAAATGAGGGCATACAGGTTTCAGGAATATTCATCACCAACGCAGTTCAATCCCAGTTCCCCCAGCAAGCTTAGAGATAATAGGTATGATTTTAAAACAGGCCAAAATGCTTTTGTATGTGATTGCAATGAATGGGAAAATATGCTAAAATGATTTTAATTAACTAAAGGAGATTCAGAATTAGTGAGAGTTACTTTGGATTGGTTCAGGTCAACACTAGCAATTATTCATGAATGATTATCAGATTGAAAACGAATTTCAGCGGTTGAAAACAAGAAACAGCTATTTTGACGAGTGATGAAATTGAGCTAAATTGCAATTCGCCGCAATTTTTCTGCGTGCGGGAAACGCGATTGCGGAAAAACTATAATGAATGTCGTTTTTAGTTCGCTGGAAAGCTTAGGATCTCAGCTTCAAAATGACAGTTACATTTAGGTTCTAGGACGTGCGGTTCGAAAGTTACATAGGTTTATGTAAAGGTAGAATTTTCAGAAACAAAGTCAAGATTTCAAAATGAAAGATACGCTTTAAAGATTTACCAACAAGGATAGGCTTATACTAAGGAGCTATGAAGAAGCAAGACACTCAACGGGCAGCCACCAGAACAGCAGCGCCTCCGATCTGATCTCTGTCCATCAAAACACTTGTCCCTCTTCAGAAAAATATCAGCGCATATATGATTGATGCTACAATTATCAAGGAATATGTGGAGGAGAGAAGAATTTAGGATAGACAACAGATATTCAATAATGCAGTTATGAATAGGTTGGAATGATGGAATAGGATTACTTTAAACTAAGAGACTGCTTATGGACAGTTCTAGACTAGATACTCACTCCTATTGCTTTGGAATGGCGTGGGCCCCGTCAAAGATCTGGTCAAGGGTTTGGCTGGGATTCTCTCGCCACCGGACAGGTCTCAGGCACTCTGGTCTCAGCATGGCATTGCGGTCTGCGTGGCCTCTTGGACTGGATCTGACGGGTTCTGGATACAGCTCTGCTCTCTGGGTCTGGATCTGGGTTCTAGCACAGGGTTCTTAGCTAGAATAGCAAAACAGCTTGGCCAGGCTGTTGGATTTTGGGGTGCCCCTTGGAGGTTTAGGGCTTAGAATCAGGTTGCAAAAGATTCTGAGGCCTCTGAAAAAGGTTCAGCTTGTGGGTTAGGCCTCTCTGCTTCAAGGTTCTAGAGTTTGGTTCTAGAGCTTAGTTCTGGAGTCTGGTTTCT
Source organism: Ambystoma mexicanum (assembly GCF_040938575.1). Lineage (NCBI taxonomy): Eukaryota > Metazoa > Chordata > Amphibia > Caudata > Ambystomatidae > Ambystoma > Ambystoma mexicanum. Next base: position 130,399,568 of record NC_090929.1, on the reverse strand, counting down.
GGATCTATGTCTGGATCTTCCTGCAGGGTGCTTCGCCAAGAAATCGGTTGATCAGTGGAAAAGTGTGTGTGTGTCTGTCCTCAGCAGTCCCTATTTATGTATTTCCAAAGTGGGTGGGGAGGCTGATTCTCTATGCCCAACCCTCTAAGGATCTGATAGGACAGAGGATTCCCTGTCACCTGATTGGAGAAAGGAGCAGCGTGTCATCCTGTGTCATCATGTGTCATGTTTATGGCTCAGGGGAAAACCCCTCCCGTTTGTCTCTGTACAGTATATCTTATTTTTCATAAAAAAAACATACATGACAGATTGCCTAAGGTACACTTCTGTTTAGCTCTCATCTTCCTAAGAGCTTTGGTTCAGAAATGACAACTTTTTTGCGCTTTTGGTGGGTTTCTCAATATTAATTCTGCACCAATTTTTATACCCGCATGCATATCCCATCTGAGCACATTTCTGTAATTTTTCACGTTCCTAGCATAAACACAGTAGCTACAATATGAATAAATTCCAGGGTTTAGTCTCAGAACATCGCACGGATTCCAGCTTAGTCTTAAACTGTGAACACATTTTTCATTTTAACAATCTCAAAGTTTCACATTTTTGTCAGTTCAGTGCAATTTGTTATAAGCATTTTTCTAAAACATATATTTTAACCCAATGTTAAATCCACATCCTCAGTCTGGTCCGCCTCCCGAGCTGGACTGACTCAGAAGTCACATGTCCTTCTTCCTGGCAGAGCAGTTTGTTGTCAGTCACACCCGAATTAGCATTTCTATTCAGCTCAAGGGCTCCATTGTTTTCACTCAGAGCAACAGGCCAGGGTGCCACTCCCAGTTCCTTTTGACACCAGCCTGTCAATCTCTTAGCCAAGGGCAGGGGGAAGTTTCCTTTGTTCAGGGAGAGGTGTGGAATTTGTTTGAAGCACAGTGTGTGAAACTTTTAACTCTGAAACCCAATGTCTAAAAACTGTCTTATCTTATAATATAACTCACATGTTTCTCAAATACTTCAAGCCTTTTCAGAATATACTTTTGAACTGTATCCACCTCTTAGGCTTCTGATAGCAAGTCTTTCTTTGGCATAGTTTGGGTTCAATGTACAACTTTACACAAAATGGTTTTAAATTGCCGGCTTCTGATAGAGGTGAGTAACGGTTCTACACCCATTTTTGCCAGATTTCTTCCAGCAAGCAATCCTCAAAAGTGGACTTTGTTCATATAACACATACTTCTGTGGACCTTATATTTATGTAGATTCTTGAAGGAGAATGATGTTGACCGCCCAGCAAGGAGGTTGGATCTTTTTGGGTGGTTTGTGAGCCATGATTTTGCAAATTTGACAACAAATAAAAACGGATTTTTGAAAACAGCTTTGTTTCTTTTGCAATGATTTTGCTCTGTGGGCAGCCAAATGATGGGTTTTGGCAGTGGTCTCCTGTGTTACCACTGACATAGGCAAAAGTGGATGGCGGCCTATTTTTCAGCTTTTTACTGCGCACTTTCTGGTGATTTCTAGCGAGCAGCATGCTTTCCAGTGGCCATTTCTGAGGTTTCTGCTGCCAGAAATGCACAGTGATGTTGCAGGGCTTGGATTAGTGGGTTGATACATCCCACAAGATACCACTGCCACCAGCCCAGTCTTAATGTTAAGGGAGCGAAACAATGCTCCAAGAGGTACAGATAAAAAAGGGATAAGAATAAACCCTTTCCAATAGTCCATGTAAGATGGGGTGTACTGGATCTGTGGTTAAATGACTATGTAAAGTTAATGGCAACTTTACCCTTTTCTGGGGGACAGTAGTCAGCCCCAGAAATGGAGATGGTGGGAAGTTTAAAAGACAACCCTGTGTCACTGCACTGAAGGTGCTGTGTAACACACAAAAGAGTGGGGCTACTGAAGTGGTGTACTCCAGAGTCCACAGCCACAAAAACAGATGAAATACACATGGCAAAACACAGTTAAGAGTGGGGGAACAGCTCACACTCTTACCAAGTGGACAAAAATAAACTCCAGAAATCCAGCAAAGCTGCTGAGGGACTCACTAGGTAAGGGAAATTAGCCATAGAATGAGAATTCTCCATAACAGTCAGGTCAGCCAGCGTGAGGGACTGAGCCATGTAGGGCATCCCGGCACTGAATGTGTTGCAGCGCGGCTGCTAGGCATCTCAGCATTATGTAATGAGACAGCGTAAGATTTGCTGGGCACCCCAGCCAAGCTTAAGCTGTCCAATTACATAACTTCATGATTGCAGCTCCCCTGCCCTCCCTCCAAATGTTGGGGGAGACAAAAAGTCATGTCACCGAAGTTGGGGGTGACAAAACCCCCTGTGCCCCCTATAATTACACCCATGCAACTGTCACTACTTCACTAACTGGATCATGCAAGCCAGACATACAGGTTGTAAACACTGCCTTGTTTGTGTCATGTGCTTAGTGGAGACGGGCACGCGTGCTGTACACGGTGTACTATATCCTCTGTTTGGTGAAGGCAGGCTCATGTCTACATTTTAAACATACTTGCCAACATGACCCGTTCCAATCTGTAGGTGCTTTCCAGTTCTGTTTTTTTCTTTGCATTCTGGGACTTGTAGTCTGAGTTTTATAATTGGAAAAGTGGAACTACAAATCCCAGAATGCAAAGGAAATGACCAGGACTGGATAAGCACCTACCAATTATAATGGGTCATGTTGGCAAGTATGTTTAAATACTGCACTATTTGTATCACGTGCTTAGTATATTCACACACACATAAAGAATTGAAGGATTGTATCACCCGAGTACTACCTGTTACCTGGAAAGTTTGCTGTTAGAGTTTTTCATGTCACATGAAATGCTTACAGTAAGTCCGCATCTTAACTTACCATTAAGCAGGACAGAGGCATTAACATCTTTTTTTTTGCCCGAGTCCATCAAAGCCTTTGCAAAGTAACGGACGAGGTAGGCCTTTACAGTCCCTCGCTCCTCCTTCGCTCTTTTTCACAACTGGGTTGCTAATTGGGACTCTAACATAAAAACGTTTTTTTTTCCTCTTAAGGAAAAATCCCTCATGTGAAACAAACAGTATAAATGCTTTCTCCTTAAGCCACTGCCCCCATCATTCTTGATACGGCACTTGCACGATCCGAATGTCTCAAGACCTAGTAGTAACGTTATTATGTTTTTTTTCTCCTTTGCAACACCGCCTCCCTTGTCTTGATGCACCTTGAAAAACCTTTTTGCTGTATAGGTGCATTATAAATACCCAATAAATATGCCCTCAAGACCTCTCCTTGTAGTTCTGAAGATTAGATGGTTGGGGTGTATCGACTCTGTAATGACCTGTCACTGGTGTAAATGTTTGATGGCAATGCTGTCCCTATCTGCTTGTGGGTCTTCATAACACATGCATTTGCTTGTCTTTTAATCCAGGTTGGGAGTGTGCCATAGACATAGATGACTGCGAAAGCAAGCCATGTGAAAATGGAGGATTGTGTACCGATGGAGTTGACGACTATGTTTGTTCCTGCCCTCCTGCCGATGCGGAAGGGGTCCTATGGGGAGGGAAAAACTGCTCTGTGAGACTAATTGGGTGCCAACAACACTTCTGCACAAACAATGCCACCTGCTCCCCAATTTATGAGGAAGGGACCCACAGCCACCTCTGCCAATGTCCGGCTGGCTTCTATGATGAGCTTTGCTCGACTCCTACAACGTTTTCCTTTACCGCCAATGGATATTTGATTTATGACCTGCCTTCAGGAAATAGGACCAAGAGGCAGGTGGTAAACGGGGCGTTCAGCATTTCCTTAAGGTTCAGGACAACTTTACCTGATCTACTGCTGCTTTACCAGGGAGACGAGGTGGAATTCTTTTATCTTGAAATTTACAAGGGCCTGATGCACGCCATGATCAGGAGGAATGGCACCGAAACACATTTGCTGATGGTCGCGCACAGAGTGGATGATGGCCAATGGCACCAAGCAGAGGTTACTTGGGAGGACTTTTTCAGGGTGACTCTTGGGCATGAAGGTTGTGGTAACGGCACCTGCACGAAAGACCACCCACTCAACGGTGACTGGTCAAGCCCAGAATCCTTTAATAGAGTTTACATTGGTGGTCTCCAAGAAGGTCCCTTTTTGAACAACACCATGAGCCAGCAGAATTTCACTGGCTGCATGGAGGATGTGCGCATCAACTCCAGAACTATACTGCCACATAATCTCACTCGTGGTACATCGCATCAGATGAGCATTGGCTGCAACAAGACGGAGTGGTGCAAGCCCAACCCGTGCTCTCATGAGGGGCGTTGCATCGATCTGTGGACGAGCTACGGATGTGACTGCGTGAGGCCTTATGAAGGACCAATGTGCTTGCAGGGTAAGTGTTTCATGAGATAATTTTCCTGTTTTTATGATCAGTTCAGGATCAGTTAGACATAGCGGTTTTGTTGCCTATGCAGTGGGTAGAAAGGGGTGGGCCGGAAGGACTCCGCCCTCACGTGAGTGTCCTATACATCATCCCATTTCATTGAATCTATACCCTCTATTCTCCTAGCATCCTCTAGCTCTTGTAACTGCCCCTCCATCTTCCTCTGACCCACTCTCCTCTTTACCCCACCACTGGCCACTTCTCACAGTCCCACCCTCTTGCCCACTCTATTAACGGACACTACTCGCGTTTCTTCCCCACCCGCTTCCAGCTACCGATTCCTCACCTGCCTGGCCCACTACCCTCTCCATGTAGGACAATATCCTCTGGTCCAATTCAACATATATATGTCAAAAATATGTTCACAGCATTGTGGTGCTGTGACCTGAGGGCACTCTTACTTGTACATCCAAGAGTGATTGGGGCGGGTGCAAGTTTGATTCGGCCAATAGCTAAAGATGAATGACCAACTTCAGCGTTTACAGGCTGTCTGCAAAACAAATTGAAATATAAAAATTACTATTTCTATAGTATTTTATTCCACTAACTTCCAAAAACATACAATGGTTAAATGAATGCGCTTCTTGGATTGTAATCATGCGACCCGCCAGCCCCGAGTCATACTACAAAAGTGGGCTATTCTCGTGAGAATATGGTGTCCACAAAATCGTTTTTGCCTTGAGAAAGCGACTGTGGGGGTGAAACACATTTTGCAGGGAAACTGTATTTGTCTGGAGCCAAATAAATTGCAAAAATAACTAACCAACATTGGATCAAGGCAGAGGCGTTGCTATGGGGTTGGGGGTCTACAGACCAGGGTCTTTTGGTTGCAGCCCTGGATATGAGCTCAGTGGCTTCAACCAAAAGGCTATAGCTAGCCCCAAATCCCAACAGTCCCGACATTAACATAGCCCCAGATTTTTCCAGATTTAGCAACACCCCTGCATCAAGGTTTCATCATTGTTTTCCTGATGGTAATAATGGTGTATTGAATTACCTATTGATTACCTTTTACAAAGGTGCACTGGGTGGATATTTCAGGTCTTCTCGAGTATGGCCTTATGGTGCAACTCATCTTGCACAGTTCCTTGATAATTATCAATACCATGAGTCCACACAGTAAGGGTACCTTTATTTGCAGGGCTGCTGTGCGTGTCAGGCATTCTTTCATGTTATGGAGTGGGTGCGAGGCCAGCAGAAACCATGAGACTGAAGGTCGAGCAGTTTCTTCAAGTGAACAGAAGCCAGAGGTGGCTTTATCACCTTGTCAGTTACCAGAACCCAACACATGTTTGTTTTTTAACATGATTTCTTTTAAAGTAAAAGAGCAGGTTGAATACTCTAGTATCCATTGTGTTCATCTGCAGTAAAAACAACAGCAAAACATTGATTTAATATACATTTTAAGTTACTCAGTGAGTGCTATTTGAGTAGAGGTTCTTCGCAGCTGTTCTTCTGAATGCTCAGCTAACAAAGGGAAGCCAGGAGAGGTTCTTCACAGCTGTTCTTTGGAATGCTCATCTAACAAGGTCAAGCCAGTGGAGGTTCTTCACAGCTGTTCTTTGGCATGCTCAGCAAGCAAGGGGAAACCAGGGGAGGTTCTTCACGGCTGTTGTTTGGAATGCTCATCAAACAAGGTCAAGCCAGTGGAGGTTCTTCACAGCTGTTCTTTGGAATGCTCAGCCAGCAAGGGGAAACCAGGGGAGGTTCTTCACGGCTGTTGTTTGGAATGATCTTCTAACAAGGTGAAGCCAGTGGAGGTTCTTCACAGCTGTTCTTTGGAATGCTCAGCCAGCAAGGGGAAACCAGGGGAGGTTCTTCACGGCTGTTGTTTGGAATGATCTTCTAACAAGGTGAAGCCAGTGGAGGTTCTTCACAGCTGTTCTTTGGAATGCTCAGCCAGCAAGGGGAAACCAGGGGAGGTTCTTCACGGCTGTTGTTTGGAATGATCTTCTAACAAGGTGAAGCCAGTGGAGGTTCTTCACAGCTGTTCTTTGGAATGCTCAGCCAGCAAGGGGAAACCAGGGGAGGTTCTTCACGGCTGTTGTTTGGAATGATCTTCTAACAAGATGAAGCCAGTGGAGGTTCTTCACAGCTGTTCTTTGGAATGCTCATCTGACAAAGGAAAGCCAGTAGAGGTTCTCCACTGCTGTTCTTTTGAATGCTCAGCCAACAAAGGGAAACCAGTAGATGTTCTTCACAGCTGTTCTTTAGAATGCTCAGCTATCAAGGGGAAACCAGGGGAGGTTCTTCACGGCTGTTGTTTGGAATGATCTTCTAACAAGGTGAAGCCAGTGGAGGTTCTTCACAGCTGTTCTTTGGAATGCTCAGCCAGCAAGGGGAAACCAGGGGAGGTTCTTCACGGCTGTTGTTTGGAATGATATTCTAACAAGGTGAAGCCAGTGGAGGTTCTTCACAGCTGTTCTTTGGAATGCTCATCTGACAAAGAAAAGCCAGTAGAGGTTCTCCACTGCTGTTCTTTTGAATGCTCAGCCAACAAAGGGAAACCAGTGGATGTTCTTCACAGCTGCTCTTTAGAATGCTCAGCTATCAAGGGGAAACTAGGGGAGGTTCTTCACTGCTGTTGTTTGGAATGCTCATCTAACAAGGTGAATCCAGAGGAGGTTCTCCACAGCTGTTCTTTTGAATGCTCAGCCAACAAAGGGAAACCAGTAGAGATTCTTCATGACTGTTCTTTGTAAATCTCAGAAAACAAAGGGAAGTCGGTAGATGTTCTTCACAGCTGTTCATTGGAATAGTCAGCTAACAAAGGAGAGCCAGTAGAGGTTCTTCACAGCTGTCCTTTAGAATGCTCAGCTAACAAAACAAAGGCATTAAAGCTAACAAAAGAAATGCATTAGAGTTTTACCACGGCTGTACTTTGGGATGCTCCGATAAAGGAAAGCCAGTGGAGGTTCTTCACAGTTGTTCTTTGGGATGCTCAGATAACAAAGGAAAGCCAGCAGACGTTCTTCACAGCTGTTCTTTGGAAGGATCAGCTAAAAAAGGGAAGATTTATTTATAACATGTTCCCATGATTTGTTTAGATATTGTAAAGGACAGCTAAAAAATGATTGAATTAATTAAATGATTTGTTTGTTTATTGAAGTGATGGCCATAGAGGATAAAATTGACTAACTAATGAAAAGAACATTAGACAAATACAGCCAATTGGTAGGCACTACATATTTTGGGGGCAAGTTGCAGTCCCCATTGCCTAAGGGGTGGTTGTGTGAATTATAGGTAAATCACCTACTGCTGTTTGTGTGCCAAATGACCTCCCTCTCAAACTTGAGCTGGACCACCTGAAGTTCCAGAAGCAGCACAAAACGTTCCTTTTCTTCTCTGGCCTACCTGACCTATCTGTCTGCTGTACCAACTGGTTGCTTGGCTACTCTCAGAGTCTCACTGGGTACCAGGCTCTTTCTTGATACGTCACCCTTGCTCTGCCTCCGGGCCCACCACGCACTTAGGGGTTGAAAATGTAAGCCTGCAGTCCCTTGTTCTCCTTGTACTATCCAGAGCCGTGCTGCCCTGGCTGCACTTACTCAGAGCATTGCTGCCCTGTTTTCCACTCCCCTCTCTCTTGCACTTCCCCCCTCCCTTTCCCCTTGCACTTCTCGCTCTCACACTTGCACAATCTGAATGACACAAGGCCTAGTAAGATGGTTTGTCTTGTCCTCCCTCTGTCTCCCCTCCCTTGTCTTGTCGCACCTAGAAACACTTGTGTACAGGCACGTTATAAAAGGCTTATCATATCGTATCAGATCAAGCCCTCTGATGCATGTACAGCTGCTGTTGCAATACAGTTGGGCTTTTAGGTTTTATGTTCCATCCGGGGGATCTCTCTTGACCGAGCCACAACAACCTTGCACCAAACTTACTAAGCACCTATGGTTTTCTCCCATCTGTGGACTGATGGGAGCAGTGTTTCATAACATATAAATGAGGTTCTATCCTCACCAAATCACCCCAAGAGACCCAAATAGAATGGCTCCCAATGTACAAAGTGTTTCAATGGGATTTTCCCATTAATAACGGTTTTGGAACTCAGGTCCAATCTGTGTTCCCATTGTTGCATTGCTGTGCGATAAACCCTGTGCAAAACACAGTCTTCCATTTTCACATAGTGCAGAAACACAAGAATAATGCACGATCTCCCGCAAAGGTGGCATTCTTTTTTATTTTTTTATAATTTTTTATTTTTAAGTGCATATGGTTGATTAACCTTTCGCACTACATTAAGACCATAAAAACATAAGATCAATTACATACACACAATAGTATACAATTACACACATTTTTTTTTAAAAATGAAAAGCATTATAACCATCATAAATAAACACAATGACAAAAAGACCTAATCACTTAATCTTTTTCACCTTTTCTCAAATATAATACGCCCCCGCAGTAAGGGCAAGCGTGCCTGCCCCGTACAAACGACTCCAAAATTGGTCAGACCGTGTATTACAATATGGTGCATATCCCCTATCATACATGGGTTGGAGTCTAGAACACTGGGTCAGGACATGACGAGCTGCCTCAATTGCGTCACCACAAAGCCTACAAGCTCTCGTGTCATGGGGTATTCCCGCCCAAGTCCCAGTATAAGACAACACTGGAAGGATATCGAACCTGAGATATAGTACACATTGTACCAGTCCAAGGAAACTTTATTTGGTCAAAAGGGTAGCGTTCTGTGAAGTTTAACTCTTAATTTAAACCATTTTTCTTTTTTTCTCTGCAGAATATACAGCAGCAACATTTAACCTGGAGGGGGCGCCAAGTCTTGCATCCTTCTCAATTAAGAAGGACTTTGGAACACATTTCAATATCGATGTTTTCATGCGGACCCTGAAACCCAGCGGACTTCTGCTGCAAGTTGGCAATAACACAACAGCCTGCCTTAGCGTCTACCTTGAAAATGGCAGGATCCGCATATCAGCCTTGTCTACGACCCACGTGACCTTCCCGGAAGTTCTAGCGGATGGCACGAGACACAGCCTGACTCTCCACTTCAGAGACGGGCGGGTCGGTGTGACCCACCAAGGGAAACACCTGCATTTAGGGCAGCTGGCTCCAGTGGCCCTGGTCGCTGGGTCCCGTGTGTACGTTGGGGGGCATCCTGACGAAGAGCGCCTTGGCCATTGGGGCGGGTATTACAAGGGTTGCCTTCAAGACCTGAGGCTTAACAACCACCCAATGGAATTCTTCCCTCTGAAGATTGACGGCTACGTCCCGCCCTACGAACTTTATGCTGGGAAAATGAGGAATGTGACCGAGGACTGCGTTTCTGATGACACATGCAGGGTAAGTAAATCGAATATGCATTTCCAGCTGCTGTGGCAACACCTATAATTATTTGTATTCCTGCACATATTTAAAGTTCGGAGAGTAGGATTGTAAAATAAATCCAAACAGAGTAGATTGTTAACAGTTGGTTGACTATTTCAATGCCATTTTGCAAGTGAGCGACATAAGGTACTGGGGTTCAATGTGATTCGTCCAGGATCACACAAGGCTAAATGGGAAAGCTAGGATTAGAACTTTAAAACCACATCACCTTGCTACAAGGAACATATGTAGGTGACAAATTACCTCTAAGCTCTCTAACTTGATGATTTGTGGGTACAACATGTATTGTGCATGCTTTAAGGACGTGTGTTTGTTCATGTGGTGTTTTTTTTAAATATATATTTACTGCGTCGTCACCTCTGTAGTGGTCTTGTGATGCCTGCCCTTGTCTTGCTATTGGCGTATTATAGTGAATTAAAAAAAGATAGTGGGCCTCATTATGCCTCTGGAGGTAGCCGTGCTGCTGCCGCCGGAGTCATGAATTTTCCAGTGCCTGGGAATGGGCAATTACCGGGGCATTACAGCCCCGGCGGACCCGGTAATTGCCCAAATCCCGGGCGCCGGAAAATATTAGTCCCCATTCCCATTTGAGTCGCATTGGAATCCATGGGAATGAGGAGGCCGGATGCACCGGCACCATTTATGAATGGTGCCGGTGCATTCGTCAAGGTCTGCGCGCACCTGCCGTTCTGCCTCAGACTTGGGGGGCTGAACGGCACCCGCTCGCAGAACTCGTAGTTTGCCGATCCGGAAACAACGGAACCGGCAAGCTTACCGGTACCATTGTTTCCGGACCGGCAAACTTATAATGAGGCCCATTGACTTTTTTTTTTGTAAAGCGCTTCATGCCGGACTCCAGCCTCTAAGCGCAGGGCTGTGCATCGAACCTGTGCTGCTCAGCGCTGTCTTGTTTCCAAGAAGAGTGTGTTGACCCTGAGCTATCCTCCCAGCCCAAAATGTCCCAGAATGATCATGAAAAGAAGTCTGGTGTTATTGGGATATAATAGTCCTTTATGTAATGCCAATAAGTTGTGGCTAGTTTCTTTGCAGGCATGACTTGATTCAATATCTCGCCTCTTGGGAAGGAATAAAGACCTACGGTCCAGACACCAACTTTGGGGACAAGTAGCCGGCCCATGCCGTGCAGCAAATGCCACCTCCACATGAGATGCAAACTGCAGCTTTGTCCCCATCATCCATCGCCCCTTATGCTTTCAATATCTTCTTGCGCACCCTAATGTGCCCTTATACATGTTCCCAAACATACAGAGTTAGGGCCTGATTCATGGAATATTTGCCCGGTTCGAAGTGACTTTGCACTGCCGACACAACCACTGATTCATGGAACTGTGCAGAGTGTATTTTTGCTTTGCTGACATTACTCCCAAGCACTAACATCTATTCTTAACATAAGATTTTATAGAAAATCAACATTATTTAAGAATACAGAAAGTAGACGGCAAACGCTGCTTGCACATGCGCAGTCCCAACCCATTAGCACCAGTGCAAATACACTTACCCTGCATCTGCACTGGTGCAAATGTGTTTGCGCACGCGCAAGCCGTATTTGTGCGTGCGCAAACACACCATAATAGCGACCCAGATCTCCTATTGCTCAGTGTCTTTGGGTATGTCTCCAGGAGCTGAGGTGGAAATGGAAGAGAGGGCGATGGGCTAGGTGAGTGGGGAGAAAGGGAAAATGCAAGGTAGCTTGGCTGTTGCGTTGGTGCATGCAGACCAGATGTGCTGCGCGCAGTGCATGTTGGTCCATAGTCCATGTCCCCTCACCTTGCCCCACTGGCACCGGCGATCCTCGAGGCCAACCTCTGCGTCACGGCGATGCCAGCAACCTACACGGGCCATGACATAATGCTTTCTACTCCTACCTACCACCATGAAACTGTCACTATTACCCCAGAACTGAGCACTGGTCTAGGGGACTCTATTCCGTCACCTCATTGCGAATCGCAGCTTTCGCTTCACCTGCATCCGTGAGACGCCGCGCTAAATGGTTTACCTTTCTGAGCTGGCACTGCATGCCAATACACCTTAATTAATGAGCATGCTGTCAAACCTGCAAGAATTGGCAGCAAGGGCTCTGCTTTGAAACTCTAATTGCGATGAACAGGTGATTAAATGACACTGTCGCAGCATGGACTCAGCCTTTCGTGATATAACGCCCACAGTCCTGTCCAATTAATCCTCTGCCTGCCCATTACCCCTCTGTGCCATTCTATCAGAGTTTCTCCTGCATAGTCTATGGAGGGAGATACCCAGAAACCCATTTCTGATGCTGTACACTGTACTGCTTATTAGATATGCCAACATAGCCAACATACTGTAGTGGGCACATTTAATAGAATGCTCAGTTTAGATGGAAGGAGGTGGGGTTGTAGGGCTAAGGGGACAATTCTGAAATCAGGAGACCTGAGTTGGAATCCAGGAGGTGCAAACTGACCACGCTGTGCCTCAGTTACCATTTTTAGTTCTTCCCAAATTTGGGAGTGCTTAGAAGCCGGCTAAATGGTTACCGTGAAGCACTATATAAAAAACTGGACCGAGTGTAAACCTAACCTGAGTTCGTCATCTCTCTTCTTTAATGGTGGCTTTTAAGGGTTGGTTTTCAGATTGCTTTCTATTTTTGAAAGCAACATTCAAAAATCTCAATTTGTATTTGTGCTCCCGTTTAGTATGCATTTGCAGACCTAGAGGTCAGAAATCAGAAAAACTTGGTGGACTTTGCATTCAATATAAGACGTGTAAATCCCCTTTCCTAAACAGTGGGTCACATCGGTGACATGCCATAATGTCTACTAACTAGAAATTGTAATATGGATGTTATGCACTTCTTTACTATACTTGAAAATAAAAGCTTCCACGATTAACAAACAGAAACCACTACCTGTTTGCAGCTGCTATTCCATTTCCAAATACAATTTTCAACCCCCACATAGAGTAGTTATGCAGACAGGTAGAAGAGACTGGGCCCTAGACTTAATGTTTGCAATGCATTTAATGGACTATTGCATACACAATGTATGCACTCGATTTGGACACAAAACCACTGTGTGACACTCTGCACCCACTGGTCACTTCTCACACATGTCGCTCATATCAAACAAACTTCTGGATATGTGTGTAATTTTTTTTAAAAAATGCAGCCTTGATAAAGACCCACAAGGTCGAAACACGTGTCGGCTGACAACTACTAGGACTATGAGTCCACACTTAACTAATAAATAAACCTGCACTGTTTGAACTGCAAAGAGCGTGGAGAATCTAATTTTCCAAAAATCAGAACTGCAAAATAACCAGGAACCCCTTTTTCCTAGTTATGCAGACATGCGCATAGGTGTAATGACAAAAAACAATCTGTCCAAAAACGAAAAAGTAATGTAAAAAGTTACATATACAAAAACATATAAATATCCTTCATTTAGTACAGCCAGTTTCTTTGCATTCTTCAGATGAATGTTAACTACTCTGCTTGTATAAAGCCTCACTGTTTCGGTCCCTATGTGGGTGTTAGAGCTTCATCAGGACTTTAATTTAAGCAAACTGCTAAACTTTGGGTTTAGATTACATCTCAACTCAAGTTCACCTTCAAGTATGTTGAAAAATGTGAAATGGAAGACACGCAAGATAAAAGCATGTACCTTTACCACACTGATACTTCGAATTTTGATATGCCCTATACAACTTCCTGTGACCATACATACAACGTATAACTGTTTGCGGGTAAAACATACTAAAAAACTAACAAACATCAGGTCCTGATTTGGAATTTCTTGAGAGATCATTGAAGTGGATTAATTTGTGCATAAGGTCGACTACCTGATCGGTATCACTTTCATCACACTTGAATGCACTGTGTTTATGACTGTGCTCAAATGTGAAAATCACTGCAAATTTGAATGAACTTAAGCTGAATCAGAAACTCATAAGGTGATGTCATCACCCTGTGACCAAAAGCATATCATAGTGTAAGAAACATCATATACCATTTAGCCCTGTGACGACACCGCAAGAAGAGATATCAAACCACCTCCCCAGTGGCATCAGAGGAAGTGGCATTAGGTGCACACACACACACCGAGTATCCTGGCAATAGATTACGCAATTAAGCATTCCTTGGTGTGGCTACCAATGCTTTAACATGAATATCACAATTCAAAGTATCAATGTAAGGGTTCCAAGAAATAGTACATGGTTGAGTGTATCAAGCAACAGTGGGTAGAGGAGTCTGAATAGTGGTCTCATTAAGAAGCTGATTATTATGCTAGTGGGCTTAGCCATGCAGAGGTCCACATAGCTGCATAATACCCGAGTTGCCCGTGCCCAACAATATACAAACTCGCATGAGAATAACATGCATGCTGATAGTGTTAGAATATAGGCTACAGTACCATTGGGTGAAGATTGGTCTCTCCGCATCAGGCCCACATGTCTTTCCCTCCTCCTCATAGCCATGCCTCAGCCATCAGCTGTAGTTATATACCCTCCCCTCCCATGTTTACACCTCATCTTCGGTGTGCATCTGCCACAGCCCTCATGTCTTCCCATCATCCTTGCCATGAACCCCTAGCTGCGTATCGCAGCATGGTCCAACCAATGGAGTGGCTCTCAGCTCCTGAAGTGCCTGCACTTTCTGCACGGCACAGCTGCCCGGCACCTCTCTGCTGAAGCATCTCCCTATCACCAACGGCTTGGATCCTTGTTGCTGTGGTTCGCCATGCAGGCGAACCCCAGAGGCGTTGCTGGGGGGTTTGGAGGGGGCTGATGGGGCTATAACCCTGGGTCTGTTGGTTGTAGCCCTGGATAGAAGCTCAGGGGCTACAACCAAAAGGCTAGCTAGCCTCGGCTCCCGACATTAGCATAGCCCCGGATCCTTTCCAGAAATAGCAACACCCTCAGTGTTATTGCCAGCTGCTGCATATCCCACACACCATGAGCCCTTGGTGCTAATGCCTGCTGCTGCATATCCCACTCACGCTGAGCCCTCAGAGCTAATGCCAGCTGCTGCATATCCTACACACCCTGAAGCATTAGTGCTAATGCCTGTTGCTGCATATCCCACACACCATGAGCCCTTGGTGCTAATGCCTGCTGCTGCATATCCCACTCACCCTGAAGCATTAGTGCTAATGCCTGTTGCTGCATATCCCACACACCCTGAGCCCTCAGTGCTAATGCCTGCTGCTGCATATCCCACACACACTGAGCCCTCGGTGCTAATGACTGCTGCTGCATATCCCACACACCTTGAGCCCTCAGTGCTAATGCCTGCTACTGCACATCCTACACACCCTGAGCCCTCAGCGCTAATGTCTGCTACTGCATATCCCACTCACCCTGAAGCATTAGTGCTAAGGCCTGCTGCTGCATATTCCACTCGCCCTGAGCCCTCAGTGCTAATGCCTACTGCTGCATATCCCACACACCCTGAACCCTCAGTGCTAATGCCTGCTTCTGCATATCCCACACACCCTGAGCCCTCAGTGCTAATGCCTGCTGCTGCATATCCCACACACCCTGAGCCCCCAGTGCTAATGCCTGCTGCTGCCTATCCTACACACCCTGAGCCCTCAGCACTAATGCCTGCTGCTGCATATCCCTCTCACCCTGGAGGACTAGTGCTAATGCCTGCTGCTGCATATCCCACACACCCTGAGCCCTCAGTGCTAATGCCTGCTGCTGCATATCCCACTCACCCTGAGGCCTCAGTGCTAATGCCTACTGCTGCATATCCCACACACCCTGAGCCCTCAGTGCTAATGCCTGCTGCTGCATATCCCACACACCCTGAGCCCTCAGTGCTAATGCTGCTGCTGCATATCCCACACACCCTGAGCCCTCAGTGCTAATGCCTGCGGCTGCATATCCCACTCACCCTGAAGCATTAATGCTAATGCCTGCTGCTGCATATCCCACTCGCCCTGAGCCCTCAGTGCTAATGCCTTCTGCTGCATATCCCACACACCCTGAGGCCTCAGTGCTAATCCCTGCTGCTGCATATCCTACTCACCCTGAGGCCTCAGTGCTAATGCCCACTGCTGCATATCCCACACACCCTGAGCCCTCAGTGCTAATGCCTGCTGCTGCATATCCCACTCGCCCTGAGCCCTCAGTGCTAATGCCTTCTGCTGCATATCCCACACACCCTGAGCCCTCAGTGCTAATGCCTGCTGCATATCCCACTCACCCTGAAGCATTAGTGCTAATGCCTGCTGCTGCATATCCCACACACCCCGAGGCATCAGTGGGAAGTTCTACCACAATTATTTTTAGCTCAGGTGGGAATGTGTTTTCTGCTTCTCCGAACTGGGGGAGGGGCAGACGCTATGGATGACGCATTCATCTGCCTCTCAACAATGCATTAGCTCCACTCCTGTGAGTAACACGCAATGCAGCCATGCAGCCAACAACAATGCATTAGTTTCACTGCTATGAGTAACAAGCAATGCAGCCAACAACAGAAACATCCTTTTAATGAAGCTCTTTCCATGCCATGAGAAATGGGGGATGAGACTTGTGATCTGCCCTCTGCCACTGCATTGCTTACAATGCAACTGCCAACATTCCAATCTTCTAAGGTGCCTAAGCATCAGCACCTGGGGATGGGGGCTGCAGCTAATCAGGTTGCTCGATCGTGGGCTGGATCCAACGAATCAAGACCACGTTCTGAGCAACCTGTTGGTTGCTTCCCCCACCCTCCCTTCCCTTAACAAATTGTTCCCCATCCCTCCCACATCCAATTCCCTGATGGCCGTGACGGTGGCAGCCCGCCGCTGCTGCTTCTCCGACTTCCTCCTTCCTGCCGTCATGGAAATGGATGAGGGGCTCCACTTGGAGCCCCGTCTTCCAGCTCTGCAGCGGCCATCCCTACACAGTCTTTTCAATGAATGAACCGGACACTATGGGGCGTCCCGTTCATTCATAGAAAAGATTTTGCTCTCAGCACCCCACGTCACCAGATTGGCAACCTGAGGTGCTAATGGTGCTAACAACCTGTTCCACGGGCTATACCGGGGGTAACGCACCGGTGCCCTCGTTAAAAGCCCTCGCTTCACCCGGGCCTGTAACTTGGGTGCCCGGGCCGACACCCCTCTACTCAGTACAGTCCATGGAAAGGGCTACTAACACCATAATTATGTCACATTCTGAGGCTATCACCAGATGGCAATGGCCCTGGCTAAAGGCCAGAGTGAACCAAGGGCATTTAACGAGGCCAGGTAATGGCCCGAGGAGGGGGGAATATTTGCTGTTAGAACAATCCAACCAATGAGGAAAGAATGTTCTCTTTAAAACTGTGAGAAACAAAGGAGAAACATTGGATTGTTGCGTCAAAGCCCTCAAACCAGCCATTATTGCCTTCTGCCTCTGCATTGGCTGCAATGGAACTGCCAACCTTTCAATGTACTAATTTCAAACTTTGCCCACTTTCTTCCCATGCACAAGGGAGCCAGAACATGGAGAATGTATGCCACTGATACATACCCTGGAAACCATGTTGATAGTCCTATGATGGGTGAACAATGGTGATTTGATAGCGACAGCACTAGTGATGTTTTTCAGTAAGGCTTAATGGCTTCGATATGCAGTTAGACTAGATGTTCTTAACTTTCAAGCAAGACTAGCACTCAGGATGCTCCAGACACCTGAGCATCGCGCAAAACAAAGGGCCACCCTCACAATCAAGATTTCACGTTTGGACTAATTAAAACATCTCGATGGATTTAATTTAAGCTTGACAAGACTAGCAGATGGCTTTCTTTCCTCCGAAATCTGTTTTTCGCACAGGATGTTTTTAGGCAAAATTTTGGGAACGCTTTATTTCACTGGTTAAACGTTGCAGATTGGAAAACAATGATAGATTGCCAGACAATTGTTATGCACTGTGACACACAAAGAGAAGTATTGTGGAGCTGGGCAAGCCAGTATTGCTCATGATGCTTCTGTTATTTTGTCCCCAGGTCTGCACATGTCACCCCATGTCTCCCAATCTGGCAGGAAACCTCTCCTGAGGTTCCCCCACATCCTGCATTCAAGCCCCCCCTGCACCCAAGTCTTCACATGTCGCTAAACTGAATACCTGGAGGCTGCACTCTGTCCCTTGCCAAGCAAGGAGAGGCAAGCTATGAGTGCCGGCTCAGTCGGCCCACATCCTGAACCCTCTTCATATGACCAGAATGCTCCCAAGCCTACACTAGTGCTCACCGGGGTTCTCTTCCGTGCCACAGTTTGTGGGTGGCACATTGGGTCTGGTGTCAAGGCCATTTTCCATGGACATATATATAAAAGTCAAAATGTGTTTGTGTGTAGCAGGAGTTGTGGCAAAGCGTTGTTCCTTATACAATTCCACACCATTTCATCAATCTGCACCAAATGTTGCATAGTTGCCTGTTAGGACCCTCCGGACATTAATGGCTATATGACATTTGTATACTCCAGCCCTTTGCCCGGATTTCAGGAAAAAGTTAACATTTGTTTGTGGCAAAGCATTGTTCCTTATACAATTCCACACGGTTTCACCAATCTGCACAATATGTTGCATAGTTACCTGTTTGGACCCTCCAGACATTACTGGCTACATGAAATTTAGACATCCCACCCCTTTCCTCGGATTTCAGCACCACCACACATGAGACAGTTGCCTGAAATCTGCAAAACATCAATGTGGCCGTAGAAGGACGGGTCCCGACACGAGGAACAAAACTCTAGGTACAGGCCCTAGGATGCACAGTTTCCAAGATATTTGCACCGCAATGCACCACAATGAACTGCACCACACCAGGGTGAGGCGACAGGTAAGGAGAGAGCACAGAAGGTGCCAGTATGCAGCAACCTGCTTCCCCCCCGCCCCAACGTCTGCGTCTGCTGTGGGGTATGTCAGCCAGCCACACACGCCCATTCTCAGTGCGGTTTACTTCAGGGTACGAAGCACATCAAGCGATAAGCGAATCGGAACAACGACCTACAGGATCAGTGCTATCATGTCTGTCTACAGAACCCGTTCGGGGAACGGGTACTTCTGCTAGTCCAAAATATTTACAAACTAATATCATTTGACTGGTAAAACTGGTCAAAATTGTCTTTGGAACATGTTTAATGTTAATAATAATAATGTGTTACTTCTATAGCGCTTTCGCCAAAGCACTGTTTAGTATTACCCAATTGAACTTGGTACTCATTTAATGCTCTCTGAACTGTGAAAGGCTGAGTTGGCGGTGCCAGGATTCGAACCTGAGACCTCCAGATCACACACAGATATGACCCGTGATCGCTTAACTGGGTGAGATAACCTACTGGCTTAGTTGCCATTTATTACAAGTGTTCCATGTAATTAGTGTTTTCACAAAGTCCTTAGTCCTAATTTTGTTCTTACTATTCTTTTCTGCCTAGTTGGTTACATTCCGTGTATTTTTCCTCTTTTTCTTGCATGCTACCTTTTTGGGGGTTAAACACTCTTCCTCACCCCACCTACCCCTACCTCTCACTCTTTGCTTCCTATCACCTACTTTCCCCTCCTACTTTGTCAGCCCTTTTCCATTCCTTTGCCTTTTTAACCTTAGATTCCCTGATTTTAACTTAGGTGACACCCCAATACCTCCTTATTTACTTATGTCCCCTTCTTTTTGACCCATAATTGAAGCCGTTGGCCCCCATTACGAGTATGTGGATTTTTTCAAACAATCTCGTGGAACTGGGAGACTCTCCGCAAGAATGGGGCTTTACCTCCCTACTGGCTGTAACATTTTTGGAAACACCGCTTATAGTATTTTAGAAAGACTGCATGTCATGTGTTTCTCATGTGTGATCCCTGTTTGCGGTATGTCAATAGATTGCTACATTAGGGATCACACCTCCACTGTACCTGTGTTGCAATGCACATGAGGGTCAGTGGTGGCCCTTCTCTTTATTAAATTGCAAATGTAGTCACAAAGTGTGCATCTGGGATCCCCATGCTGTCAGCGACCCTCAACACAAGTTGCCTCTGAAATTGAACAGAAATGTTTGTACATTCCTACAGATAAAGGACACGCTGATTACTGCAGCGTTGGGGGATGTGGGTGGAGCTTAAAACTGTTGAATTGATTTGCAGGTATTTGACTTCATAATCATGCAGTATTTACAATACATGCCATCCAACACAAATTCCAAGTAAGATAGCTCATCAGGTTGTGCTCTCACTGCTGAGATATGTGTGTGATCTGCAGGTCAGCCTTTAATTTTTCCGCAATCTATGGATGAATTCCAGGTTCAGTTTGGTAATAAATAGGATACACAAATGTTTTATTTCCTACACTTTAGGAAAAGTGCTATATAAAAACCAAATAATAATAATTACTAGTATTATTCTGCCTGAGGAAAATACCTCATGAGTTAAAATCAGCTGGTTGGTGAAAACAGACAGTATTTGAATAACTACCTGATATTATTTGAGTTACTGCCTGTTATTATATGAGTAACTGCCTGTTATTTACTGTTATTGCCTGACTCATGGTTGCAGCCTGTCGCTTGCCCGTTTACCTTTACTGTAACCCTCTCAACCTTAACATCTTCCCTCATCCTTACCTTTCAATGTACTTATGTTTCCCCTTTTCCTCGTCCTTGTAATCAGCACCACTTCTAATTCTCCAAAGTTTTTACCTGGAAAATCATAATTGAAGGGTCTTATGTTTGACACATTTGCCATACAAACATCATACGTGCTAAAGGCGACTTTATCCTGTCACATAGAGTCACATAAAGGCACACAAAGGCACGGTCCCCCCATGTTCTGCTTAGTAAATTTACAATAAAAAATATACATGGCTTGAGCGACGGCGTTAGAGGAAAGGGCAAACAACTTGAATTTTTGGGTGGTTTGAGCTGCCTCGAACTTTTAAAGATTTTCTATTCCTGGGCCGAGTGGACCTCTTCACGCCAACAGAAATCAAATGTGTATTTTTAGCGCATGATAATCTTGTGAAAAACAGAAACAAATGTTTGTCTATTTCTAAAACGAGAAGGCACTGGCACTTTAAATAGACACCTGCACCAGACATGTTATGCTATGTTAAGTTGATTTATACTGCGTACAGCTGCCATGTTAGGGTGACCAGATGTCCCGGTTTTCCCGGGACAGTCCAGGGAAATCACCCTTCGCCTCAGGTTCCCTGGAGTTTTTTGATTTTATAAACCTTGTCCCAGGTTTCCAAGGGTGGGTGGCTACGGTCCCGGTTTTTGCTGGGACCCGATTTCGAAATCCCGAAATCGGGTCCCGGCGCAACTCTTCCTGAGCGAATTGGGGCGTAAAATGCTTTTCATGCCCCCATTTCCTCCCCCTTCCCTGGCGCTCTCCTCCAATGAGAGGATTGTGCCTGTGAGCACGCCCCCCGCAACATGCCAGCAACATAGAAGTAGGACTAGTATATTTGTATTTACTTTAGTCCTACATCTATTTCCATGACCTGTCAGTTTTTTGTTTTTTTAATCTGGTCACCCTATGCCATGTACATGGTCACCAGGCGCTGACCAAAAACATTTTCCTATTTCTGTGTTTGGTGTGTATGTTTAACTCATATTTACTGTGTCATGACCTGCTGCTCTTGCTTCAGAAATGCAAAATAATTATTTGGAGGAGCATAGGATGGGAAAAGTGTGCTGGGAACTTTTAGGCTGCTCTGGGAGGGACAATGGGTGGAGAGGTTCCTGCAAATGTGCCCGCCCCCAAAGAGACTCACAAATATTCGTGGGTCATTGAATATTTAAAGAGATATTCTTGGATATTCATAGCTCACAGGAGCGAGGGTGGGGGGCTGAGCAAGCGTAGATTGCTGCCACATTACAGGCACTGGGTCAAATAAAAGGTTTTAAAATAACGTTCAAATGTAAATGTGGTAATTGAAAAACAAATGTTTCTCTTTCTTTAAGTCTGGACCTTGTAAAAATGGTGGCAACTGCACCGTCACCTGGAATGACTTTGATTGCGACTGCACCTCTAATTACACCGGGAAAACATGTGAGGAGCTGGTTTGGTGTGAAAGTCACCCTTGCCCCAGAGGGACCGATTGCCAGAATGTTCCGGGAGGATACATGTGTGAGTATTGCTTCTCATATTCATGTTGACAATTTCTAGGGACCGTGTTTTTGAAAGCTAATCGGCGGTGGGACATTCTCGGTTCTGGCTTCACAGCTATGGAATGGCCTCGCTTCAGCAATTCAGAATACTCCTATAATTCTAAGCTTTCAGACAGCATTAAAAATGTGTTTTTTTTCTTAAAAGCTAAATTGTTAGCACAGCGCCCCCTGTGGAAATATATTGCACATTACACAGCCCATGGGGGTGAATCACAAACAAGATACTCCGAGCAACTCTGAGTTACTCTCGGACAGGGCCATTCAATTCAAAAAGAAGCTATGCCAGGCGTATGACTGGTAAGTCAGTCGCAAGTCAAAGTTATTCATAGTTACTTCAGAGCTACTCATTTATTTATTTATTTGGATTTGTAGAGTGCACTAACAGCCCAAAGGCATGGGGGCGCTGTTGCATGAATTCGTCTTAGTTACATTGAGAAGTTATTTGCTCATGGTCACAGTGAGCTTGCAATAAGACCCTCTTGGTAGAGAGTGTTGAAGGTCATTCTCGCATATGCATACATGTTCTACATATCATTTGTAGAGCATTAGTACAGAGAGTTGTTATAGGTTGCATGATATTGGGGCGGGAGTGATCTTCTCCCTGGGGGGTACTTGAGAACTAGTTTAGTTAAACATCATGGTTTTTAGAGCTTTCCTGAAGGCTAGGTGTGGCAATTCTTTGAGTAAGGTATAATGGTGCCAAGTTGTCGGCACATTTATGTGTCAGAGCAAGGGTCTTAAAGACAATCCTTTCTTTAATGGGGAGCCAGTGCACCAATTCCCTGGCTTCAGTGATGTGTTCTCTCTTGGAGATACCAGTGGCCGTCGTCAGGGCATTATTTTGGACGGTTTGGAGTTTAGTAATGTTTTTTAAGGAAGTCCCTACAAAGAGGGCATTGCAATAATCGAGCTGTGTTCCAATTATTGCTCTTGCAATTATGAGACAGTTCTGTTCCGACAGGAAAAGGGTCTGACTGCGTTAAGGAGTTTAGAATGACAGGCTGATGTTGACGCGATGGCGTTGACCTGCCCGTTCATGGAGAGGTCAGATTCAAGGTAGACCCCCAGGGTCTTGACAGGTTTCGAGACAGTGATAGGAGTGTTATCATTCATGGATGAGCTGTATTGTATATCTAGTTTCCTAAGGGTAGCCAAGGAGCCAACTAGCAGGAGCTCTGTTTTCTCACCATTCAGGCATAACCAGTTTTCAGCTATCCAGCAATGGATTGTTGAGTATATGTACTTCAGGGTAGCTTCGTCGGCCTCATAGTCACCAGTTAGTGGGATGATGACCTGTGTATAATCAGCATATTTGGTATTTTTGATGCCCAAGGCATCCAGGATGTGGAACAATGGCCTTGTAAACAGGTTACAGAGGGTAGGAGATAAACATGAGTCCTAGGGGACTCCACATTTAATATTGCTTGGATGTGCACAGGCTGAGTCAGAAAAGACTTTCATAAACCTTCCTTGGAGGAACGAGGTGATCTAAGCAATGGCCTTCGTGGAGAAGTTGGCAGCAGATGAGAGATGATGGCAAAGGGTTTTATGATCCACCAGGTCAAATGCTGCTGATAAATCAAGCAGTAGCAAAAAGTCGTCCAGTTGATTTTTTAGGTCTAGGAGAGCCGATTCAGTGTCGTGTCCTGGACGGAAACCGGACTTCCTAAGGCCAAGGAGATTATGGATCTCGAGGAATCTCTGCACCTGCAGGTAGGCTGCTTTAGCCAGAATTTTTAGTAGGAACAGGACTGTAGTGATGGGTCTGTAGTTCCCCGGGACGCTGGGGTCAAGGGATGTCTTCTTAAGGAGGGGGCGTACCCATGCTTCTTTGAGACCAATAGGGACATGGCCTGACTGGAAGGAGGCATTAATGAATGCTGTAAGAAACGGGGTCAGGGCAGGAGCACAATCTTTAATGAGTTGTACTGGGCAGGCTTCCCCTTTGCAGAAAGAGGGTTTGAGCGATTTAAGGATGGTGCTGACTTCTTGTTCACTCATTTCCCTGAAGTGAAACGTAGGAGATTCGGCAACGTTTCAACATTGTGTTTCTGCAATTAGGTGGCAAAGATTATCAAGGATTTTGTCCTGTAAGTTCCTTGTCAGTCAAAGAGCCCTCTCTAGGAGTAAGGCAAGGGTAAATCAGAATTACTCATAGTAACTCCTTGTTAAGTCAAAGCAAAGAGCCCTCTCTAGGAGTAAGGCACGGGTAAATCAGAATTACTCATAGTAACTCCTTGTTAAGTCAAAGCAAAGAGCCCTCTCTAGGAGTAAGGCACGGGTAAGTCAGAATTACTCATAGTAACTCCTTGTTAAGTCAAAGCAAAGAGCCCTCTCTAGGAGTAAGGCACGGGTAAGTCAGAATTACTCATAGTAACTCCTTGTTAAGTCAAAGCAAAGAGCCCTCTCTAGGAGTAAGGCACGGGTAAGTCAGAATTACTCATAGTAACTCCTTGTTAAGTCAAAGCAAAGAGCCCTCTCTAGGAGTAAGGCACGGGTAAGTCAGAATTACTCATAGTAACTCCTTGTTAAGTCAAAGCAAAGAGCCCTCTCTAGGAGTAAGGCACGGGTAAGTCAGAGTTACTCATAGTAACTCCTTGTTAAGTCAAAGCAAAGAGCCCTCTCTAGGAGTAAGGCACGGGTAAGTCAGAGTTACTCATAGTAACTCCTTGTTAAGTCAAAGCAAAGAGCCCTCTCTAGGAGTAAGGCACGGGTAAGTCAGAATTACTCATAGTAACTCCTTGTTAAGTCAAAGCAAAGAGCCCTCTCGGAGTAAGGCACGGGTAAGTCAGAATTACTCATAGTAACTCCTTGTTAAGTCAAAGCAAAGAGCCCTCTCTAGGAGTAAGGCACGGGTAAGTCAGAATTACTCATAGTAACTCCTTGTTAAGTCAAAGCAAAGAGCCCTCTCTAGGAGTAAGGCACGGGTAAGTCAGAATTACTCATAGTAACTCCTTGTTAAGTCAAAGCAAAGAGCCCTCTCTAGGAGTAAGGCACGGGTAAGTCAGAATTACTCATAGTAACTCCTTGTTAAGTCAAAGCAAAGAGCCCTCTCTAGGAGTAAGGCACGGGTAAGTCAGAATTACTCATAGTAACTCCTTGTTAAGTCAAAGCAAAGAGCCCTCTCGGAGTAAGGCACGGGTAAGTCAGAATTACTCATAGTAACTCCTTGTTAAGTCAAAGCAAAGAGCCCTCTCTAGGAGTAAGGCACGGGTAAATCAGAATTACTCATAGTAACTCCTTGTTAAGTCAAAGCAAAGAGCCCTCTCTAGGAGTAAGGCACGGGTAAGTCAGAATTACTCATAGTAACTCCTTGTTAAGTCAAAGCAAAGAGCCCTCTCGGAGTAAGGCACGGGTAAGTCAGAATTACTCATAGTAACTCCTTGTTAAGTCAAAGCAAAGAGCCCTCTCTAGGAGTAAGGCACGGGTAAGTCAGAATTACTCATAGTAACTCCTTGTTAAGTCAAAGCAAAGAGCCCTCTCTAGGAGTAAGGCACGGGTAAGTCAGAATTACTCATAGTAACTCCTTGTTAAGTCAAAGCAAAGAGCCCTCTCTAGGAGTAAGGCACGGGTAAGTCAGAATTACTCATAGTAACTCCTTGTTAAGTCAAAGCAAAGAGCCCTCTCTAGGAGTAAGGCACGGGTAAGTCAGAATTACTCATAGTAACTCCTTGTTAAGTCAAAGCAAAGAGCCCTCTCTAGGAGTAAGGCACGGGTAAGTCAGAATTACTCATAGTAACTCCTTGTTAAGTCAAAGCAAAGAGCCCTCTCTAGGAGTAAGGCACGGGTAAATCAGAATTACTCATAGTAACTCCTTGTTAAGTCAAAGCAAAGAGCCCTCTCTAGGAGTAAGGCACGGGTAAGTCAGAATTACTCATAGTAACTCCTTGTTAAGTCAAAGCAAAGAGCCCTCTCTAGGAGTAAGGCACGGGTAAGTCAAAATTACTCATAGTAACTCCTTGTTAAGTCAAAGCAAAGAGCCCTCTCTAGGAGTAAGGCACGGGTAAGTCAGAATTACTCATAGTAACTCCTTGTTAAGTCAAAGCAAAGAGCCCTCTCTCGGAGTAAGGCACGGGTAAGTCAGAATTACTCATAGTAACTCCTTGTTAAGTCAAAGCAAAGAGCCCTCTCTAGGAGTAAGGCACGGGTAAGTCAGAATTACTCATAGTAACTCCTTGTTAAGTCAAAGCAAAGAGCCCTCTCTAGGAGTAAGGCACGGGTAAGTCAGAATTACTCATAGTAACTCCTTGTTAAGTCAAAGCAAAGAGCCCTCTCTAGGAGTAAGGCACGGGTAAGTCAGAATTACTCATAGTAACTCCTTGTTAAGTCAAAGCAAAGAGCCCTCTCTAGGAGTAAGGCACGGGTAAGTCAGAATTACTCATAGTAACTCCTTGTTAAGTCAAAGCAAAGAGCCCTCTCTAGGAGTAAGGCACGGGTAAGTCAGAATTACTCATAGTAACTCCTTGTTAAGTCAAAGCAAAGAGCCCTCTCGGAGTAAGGCACGGGTAAGTCAGAATTACTCATAGTAACTCCTTGTTAAGTCAAAGCAAAGAGCCCTCTCTAGGAGTAAGGCACGGGTAAGTCAGAATTACTCATAGTAACTCCTTGTTAAGTCAAAGCAAAGAGCCCTCTCTAGGAGTAAGGCACGGGTAAGTCAGAATTACTCATAGTAACTCCTTGTTAAGTCAAAGCAAAGAGCCCTCTCTAGGAGTAAGGCACGGGTAAATCAGAATTACTCATAGTAACTCCTTGTTAAGTCAAAGCAAAGAGCCCTCTCTAGGAGTAAGGCACGGGTAAGTCAGAATTACTCATAGTAACTCCTTGTTAAGTCAAAGCAAAGAGCCCTCTCTAGGAGTAAGGCACGGGTAAGTCAGAATTACTCATAGTAACTCCTTGTTAAGTCAAAGCAAAGAGCCCTCTCTAGGAGTAAGGCACGGGTAAGTCAGAATTACTCATAGTAACTCCTTGTTAAGTCAAAGCAAAGAGCCCTCTCTCGGAGTAAGGCACGGGTAAGTCAGAATTACTCATAGTAACTCCTTGTTAAGTCAAAGCAAAGAGCCCTCTCTAGGAGTAAGGCACGGGTAAGTCAGAATTACTCATAGTAACTCCTTGTTAAGTCAAAGCAAAGAGCCCTCTCTAGGAGTAAGGCACGGGTAAGTCAGAATTACTCATAGTAACTCCTTGTTAAGTCAAAGCAAAGAGCCCTCTCTAGGAGTAAGGCACGGGTAAGTCAGAATTACTCATAGTAACTCCTTGTTAAGTCAAAGCAAAGAGCCCTCTCTAGGAGTAAGGCACGGGTAAGTCAGAATTACTCATAGTAACTCCTTGTTAAGTCAAAGCAAAGAGCCCTCTCTAGGAGTAAGGCACGGGTAAGTCAGAATTACTCATAGTAACTCCTTGTTAAGTCAAAGCAAAGAGCCCTCTCTAGGAGTAAGGCACGGGTAAGTCAGAATTACTCATAGTAACTCCTTGTTAAGTCAAAGCAAAGAGCCCTCTCGGAGTAAGGCACGGGTAAGTCAGAATTACTCATAGTAACTCCTTGTTAAGTCAAAGCAAAGAGCCCTCTCTAGGAGTAAGGCACGGGTAAGTCAGAATTACTCATAGTAACTCCTTGTTAAGTCAAAGCAAAGAGCCCTCTCTAGGAGTAAGGCACGGGTAAGTCAGAATTACTCGTAGTAACTCCTTGTTAAGTCAAAGCAAAGAGCCCTCTCTAGGAGTAAGGCACGGGTAAGTCAGAACTACTCGTAGTAACTCCTTGTTAAGTCAAAGCAAAGAGCCCTCTCTAGGAGTAAGGCACGGGTAAGTCAGAACAACTCATAGTAACTCCTTGTTAAGTCAAAGCAAAGAGCCCTCTCTAGGAGTAAGGCACGGGTAAGTCAGAATTACTCATAGTAACTCCTTGTTAAGTCAAAGCAAAGAGCCCTCTCTAGGAGTAAGGCACGGGTAAGTCAGAATTACTCATAGTAACTCCTTGTTAAGTCAAAGCAAAGAGCCCTCTCTAGGAGTAAGGCACGGGTAAGTCAGAATTACTCGTAGTATCTTGTTTGTGAATCAGCACTTATGTGTTCTTATAGACTGAGTGGGGAGTCATTATCGTGGGTTCAGGCTGATGGCCATAAATTGAGGAAGGGTAATTATGTCAAGCAATAATGACCCTTCTCGAGGTCTGTAAGTCTATTAGCACATAGTGGTATTAGCAATCGATGGTTTGGAGTTTTGATGGTGAAATTAAAATATCACTTTAAGAGTGAGTCAGGCAAACTGGTTTAGTAAATTCAATATCGTTTTATTTTGTAGTATTGAAAACAAGTTTGCCTTCATACATTAAGTATTTTAACTGTAAACTTGATTGAACTGGAGAAGGTTTAACACAAGCATCCAAAATTAAAAGTTAACAGTTTCTCTATAATAAAATGAACGCATTTGACCTTGCTTCAGCTTTCCTTTTCGTCTGTTAAATAGGATGTTGCGGCAAAGAATTAAAGGTCCTCCCAGAGAGGAAGTGTCTTGTTGAAAAAAATGTTTGCCTGTAAATTGCACTGTTTCTCGGTCTGCTATTGAAGATACAATTCTCAGAAGGCAGTCAATACCAGTAGTTATTGATTGCACCCTGACCATTCTGAATGGCTTAGAGGAGGTCAATAATGACCTGCATGTTCTAATAGTAGTTCTTGTTCTCTTTAGCAGTCAGTTACTTTTACACTAAATCTGATCTATATCCTTCTGTTTCTTGTTGGTCATGTAGTTTCTGAGCTCTGTCTAGCTTTTGGGCCAATCATCGATGCTAACCCCAATTAAGCAGGGTGGCCATGCAAACCTTTGGGTCTGGCTCTGGTAGTTCAGAAGAATGGCCCTCGCCCATTGGCATTTAGATACTAGATATTCGCCTCTGAGCCTAGTACATCTTGCATGGCAACCGGCCTATTCAGTTTAAAATAAAATAATAAATATTAGACTTTCGTGGAAGCATATGAAAGGTTGAACTGGCTGCCAGAACAAAGCAAAATATCCAAGCAGTGAGTAACAGCAAATAATACATCACTGATGCTCAATTGATATGCAAGAAAAGTGCTGTTTATGGGGTTAACATGTTGCAGGTTAACTTAACTACCAACCCATCCTTTTTTATTAGAGGTAACTTTTTAACAAGGAACTTTACGTAGATACCCAGTTACTAATGGCCTACAGGTTTCTGGAGAACTGTAGACTCTACTTAGTCTCCGGTTTTGCTTTTGTATCTGCCAGTTTCTTATTAAACTTTAGCCAATCAGGATGCTCCGAACATGGGCTGTACTGTATGGAGTGCTGCTGGCCAGCGCCCCTTCTGTTCCCCGCTCCTCCTTCCTTTCCCCACCCTCCACCTCATCTCTTACCACCCATGAGTTACCTATGTGGGTCCTACGAGTGTTTTTTTATTTAAAAAAAAACAACAGCACTGCGCAGTTGTTCCCAGAGAATGTTGTCAATGTTGATGACGTCACATACATCAACATTCAAAACAGACTGTGAACCAAGGACATGGCGCTGGGCCACCCAGAAAAGGTATGTTTCTATTTAAAAAAGACACCATTAGTACCCGTGTAGAGAACTACACGGTTGGTATTGGCAATGGCGATATGCCCTTAACTTGGGGCGCTGGTCCGTTACCGAAAGGGTCGGCCTGCCGCCTCGGCGCACATCACCCCAATAGACTTAAGTCACTCCTGAGCTTTCCCTGACCCACCATATTTGCATTACCCTTTGTGAAACGCCTACCCTGTATTCTGTTCATGTCTGTGTGTCCCCAAAATAGCTACACTCTCAAGAGGCAAGGTCCTTGAGGCTGTTTTCCCCCCGTTTAGAAATAACTATCCAGACTGCTGATAACTTTATTTTCCCTAGATCCAAGTCTGTGCTTAGGTGCTGAGGTTGGGAAGCAAAGCCAGGTGCCGGTAGAAGCCCCCAGGTAACCAGTATTTCAACCAGTGAGGCTACCAGGCATTCACAGAGGCACACTGTCATAGGTTTCATCACATACATGATTTAACATGATTTAGCAGACCTTTAAATGCAGTGGGAATTGAAGCCTTTCTGGTAAGTCTCAGGCAGTGGCGAAACTGCCTTAGTTGGTTAATGTTCTCTACTCAATGCTTCCATTCATGGGTTATTCATTAATCACAGTTTTCCTAAGTAGTGAACACAGCATTGGTTTGGAACAGAGCACCTCAGAGTAAAAGGAATGTAAAATTATTGATTTAAAATGACAATGTTACATCTGGCAATGTAAAAAAGTGCCTGGATGAAGAACACAATACAGCAGGGTGTAACCCACATTCCTATGGTCACGTGGTGTATGTATACATGTTCTCTTAAGTAACCACTATGTGGCCTTAGTTGATAAGATTTGTGATTATTCAATTTGGTGGTTTTCCTTGATAAGAGCTTGGCCAAAAGTCTAAGTTCTTTGATTTTCTAAAGAATACATTTGTTCTTCTGGCCCTTTCATTTTTGCCCTGCAGGTCACGTGTCCCCTGGTCAGTTTGTATTCATACGTTGAGCACCAATGTTGTATGTAACTACTGTCTTTGTATCCACAGGTCTGACAACAGCATCATTTGCTGGCCACAGCGTTGTCGAGTACACACCGAAAACCTCAATCAGGAAAGACCTCACAACCATCTCTCTGGAATTCAGAACGCGAGACAGGGAAGCCATTTTGTTCCGTGCCACGCGAGCAGTAGACTCCATTCAGATCAGCATTGAGAACTTTCTCCTGCTCGTGAACATTCGGAGTGGTAACAGTATTGAGGGCATCCGCTTCGAGAGCGAGACTCCTGTCTCGGACGCACTGTGGCACCGGGTTGTTCTGTCCATGGAAGACGCGTCTTCTTTATCCTCACGGTGGATCGCCCAGTTGGATGACTCTGAGAATATCACACTTCCAGGGAATGCCGGAAACCTGAACTTCCTGCAAGATCAGGTTTTTATAGCTCTGGCTGAGAACTTCACCGGCTGCCTGGGACAAATCAGCATCGGTGGACTTCACCTTCCATATGTTGAAAACCAAAGTTTCCCGCAGCGGGATCAGTTTGTCAAAAGTAGCATTGGTGCTGTTTCTCCAGGGTGCCGAGGGGTGGATGTGTGCTTGGTGAACCCTTGCTTACACAATGGAGAGTGCCAGGACTTGTTCAACTCTTTCAGTTGTGCCTGCCCGCCTGCATGGGAAGGCCCGAAGTGCGAGTCGAACGTCGATGACTGCAAATCCAGACCATGCGTCCATGGCCAATGCATTGACCTGGAGGCAGATTACCAGTGCACGTGTTCTCCAGGATATACCGGAAAGAACTGTGGAGCAAACATCGATGACTGCCACAACCACCAGTGCCTGAACGGGGGCACATGCGTGGACGGAGTTAACACCTATTCATGCAAGTGCACGTCTTCATATGCTGGGACTCACTGCCAGTAAGTTTGGGGGACACTGGGCAGACTATTCTAAGAAATGCGCAATGTTACAAACAGCCCATTGTCCATCACATTGCTTAATGAGGACATAACATTGCAAAGGTTCTTTAAATTGGTGTGTGTACAAAATACCAAGCAGCTTAGCTCTTATTCAACAAAAGGATATCT
Source organism: Ambystoma mexicanum (assembly GCF_040938575.1). Classification (NCBI taxonomy): domain Eukaryota; kingdom Metazoa; phylum Chordata; class Amphibia; order Caudata; family Ambystomatidae; genus Ambystoma; species Ambystoma mexicanum. The sequence continues at coordinate 130,368,067 of NC_090929.1, read as the reverse complement.
TTCCCTAATAATTCCATGATACAACCTGGCCATTTTCTTACACTCATGCCCCCGGATTAAATAGTCACTCAACTCCTTGATCCTTTTATTGAATTGATTAAATAGTGGCCCTTCCGTTGATTCTGACATTGGCTGGATTAAACAGCTGGTTTGATCCTGGATCCGTCTGGATTAAATGCCATGCTTCTGTGGGTTTAAACGAAGATCAAGTGGAGTATAAATGCCTGACCGCCTCATTGAGCCTGCCAGTGGCTGGATTAAGCATCTGTCCATGTACTTGATTCTAACGCACTTTTATTCAATAACATCCCATCTCCACAGTAGTCATTGACAGGATGAAATAACTGGCCATAGCCTTGGCCCTCTTACTACAATCAAGTAACTGCCAATTTCCATGATCCTTCTGTTGGCTGGGTGAAATATCTAGCAATGCACTTGATCCCAATGTCCTGGACCGTTTATGGAATTGATTAAACAGCTGATCAAACCCTTGATCATGCTATCCACTGCATGAAATGGCTGTCCATCTTATTAACCATATTATGAAATGAAATCAATCGCAATGATGTCTCAATGTCTCTTACTCTTTCCCACAAATCTGGGCTAAATGGACACACTGGCATCGGCAATGAATTTCCATCTGTGGGTCTGGTACAGGGGGGAGAGGTAACATGGGTGCTGGTAGTGGTCACCTGTTCTGTGACACCCATCCCTGTGGTGTCCAGAGTAGCATCCAGGACCTGTTCCGTGTCCTGTACCTCTGTTGCAAGGCCACCCACCTACCCCCAAACCACAATTCTGACATGACCTTAGATAATGACCGCCCTCATGAGGAAAAAAGCATGGATGTGAGTGTGGTCGTAGGAGCAAAACGTGATCACCTGAGGAGATCGCGCATATAGGAAGGGCATCAGAAACGACAGACTTCCTCTAGCAGAGGTATAGGGAAGTTCATGCATGCGCACACTGGATGCAGGGAACCCTTGTGGCTGCCATGACAGGACCCTCTGAATCTAAGATGGCGTTCCTGCCATGGATAGCCTCACCCCACCATTCATACAAGCACGAGCCACCGCAAATGAGTTAGGGGTGGGACCTAGAATGATCTGCCAATCTGGTGCTTGGACTAATAGGCCAGAGCAGGTGTACCCACTGATGCCCTTATTGCCTCAATCCCCAACACCAGAGTGTGGGAATGTGGGGACAAGGAGGCAGAGCAAAAGTAAGGAGAGAGAGTAAGGAGGCAAGGAAAGGGGGTCTGACTACATCAAACGATTAGCCAAATGGTAGCCCAAGCTCATATTTACCAAATGGGAAACATTCTGCGGCTCGTCCTTACTCACATTAATAAAAGTGACATCATCCAGTGGAGGATGCTAACTCAAATGTACAAACTGCAACATCTTTTGTGACAGTCCCTTGCAGACATCCACAAAATTGGGTACATTATGTAGCTGTCCCTGTCATACTTGTACAGAATGACTAATAATCTGCGGTTGCCTTTGGCAGACATGTCCAAGGCTACCAACATTATGTGACTGCCTACAGGAGGCATGTGAAAAATGGGCAACTTTTTGGGGCTATACTACCTAGCAGAAAAACACAGCATTTGCAACATTGTGTGGCTGTCTCTGGGAGATGTACACAATCCGCAAAATGCTGTGGCTACCCCAGGCAGGGACCACCAACATGGTGGGCTTCTTCACGATGGGCAACATGTTAAGGCTGTCCCTGGAAGACATTTAGAGAATATGGGCAACTTTCCGACTCAGGCTGTCACTTTCCGACTCAGGCTGTCTCTCGCAGACATATACAACAGAGGCACTATACTACTTTTGAAATGAGTTTCAGCGAGGTTCTGTGGCTGCTTCAGAGCTGAAGGAATGCATGATAAGTCGAACTACTACTAAGGTGAAACATAATGTGTCGCACTGCATGTTTACTATATATGATCATTCAAAGATTAACACAGAAGTCCCAAATTTGTATCTAGGAAAATACAGCATTCAACTAGGGTCTCTTTTCTGTTGTATAAGTAATAATAATTTATTTCTTATATAGCGCTACACACTCATAGGTCTCAGAGCGCTCTAATAACAGAAGACATTATTATCCCACAGAGTGGTACTCAATTTATCGACCTCTGGAGGATGAAAAGCTGAGTTGACCCTGCAGGGATTCGAACCTGCCACAACAGGCTGCACACAGATATCAGGGGGGACCACTTAGCTCGCTGTGCTATCTGACCGGCTAAATGGCTGATGACGTTTTGTATTAAGATCGGCACATTTGCACTGCTCGAATTCAGTTTGCCGGAAACCCACATTTCACATGCGGCAGGTGGCGGCAGTGGGCACACATTTCACATGGGGTAGGCAGGGGCAAGGAACCCACATTTCACATGGGGCAGGTGGGGTCAGTGGACCCACATTTCACATGGGGCAGGTGGGGGCTGGGAACCCACATTTCACATGGTGCAGGTGGGGGCAGTGGACCCACAGAAGCCTCATAATAATGTAAACATGGAAGCAGGGCTGCTTCTTCAGTCTATAAATAACTGTAGTTAGAAATGTCTTGCCATACATAATTCATTTTTGTACTTCTTAATACAGGTCATTTCCCCTTTTAGTTTTTATAATTGTATTGCTTTATCCGCGAAGCTAGCTCCAGAGCAGCGGAGCACTTGACAAGAGGAGGGTGCAAGCATTGAGCTCGGCATTTTATACAGTAGCGCAGTAATGTTGGTGGAGGGAGGGCGAGATTTGGGTTCGCACGGCAGGTATTGTTCCAAGAGTCACATTTTGAGGTTTTTGTTTGAGGTTTTTGTTTGTAGAATTGCAGGATGGTGGCGGCATTTCGAGTCTCTGTCGGGATTGAGTTCATGCAGTACCTCTGGCATCTCAATTAACAGTTTTCTGGGGGATATAAAAGGAGGCCACCTTTTTATTATACTCTAGGCCAGTTTTTTATAAGCAGTTTTTAAGGCAATGGCAACAAATTGATGACATGAGCGGACCAGGCTGGAGGAAGAACAGTGCATTGTTTCCCCATCCCAATATAAAATGCCCAAGCAGTGTTCTTTCTAGGTTTGTAATTTGCATCATGTAGTATTCTTCAGGAATGAGGCGGAACTCTCAGAAAGCAAGATGGAGGTCAGGGGTTTGGTACAGTCATGCATGACTAACATTGTGTGAGGTAGTCATGCCTGGACTGGAAACCAAAAGTGACCCTGGAAATGTGTTTCAAAGTGGCCCCATATTAACATATACAGGAAGCTTTCTAACAAGTTATTTACTTCGTCTCACTCAAAAGAGGCCCACCAGAGTTCCCTGTAAACCGAGGCATTGCTAGGGGGGAGCTGAGGAGGCTATAGCACCGGGTCTTTTGGTTATAGCCCCGGATAGAAGCTCAGGGTCTACAACCAGAAGGCTAGCTAGCCCCGAGTCCCTACAGTCCCGACATTAGCATAGCCCCAGAACCATTCCAGAGCTAGCAACACCCCTGCCTGTAGGCCAGCCCACCAGTGGAGACATTGTATGATTAACCTGCTGCAGTGAGGGGTATTTTACAGCCCAATTTACTGACTTCTGTTTTGCTATTTTCAGATGGCCACACCCTCCTGACCAGTGTGACAAAAACTTTACCTGTCAGAATGAAGGCACATGCAGCAGTGGAATTTGGGGAGCAAACTGCACGTGCAAGGCTGGTTTCACCGGAAGGAAGTATGGACACGTGTGCATCGTACATCACTGTTGAGGGGAATATTCTGTGATATATTGGGGGTTGGGTGGGATGCTCACGACACAGTTGCTGGCTGGGTTTGTAATTCTGAGGCTGGCGAAATCTGTTTCTTTCAATGTGAAATAGCGTGCTTGAGGATTTCATGGAAGCATATATGTTGAGGTTTGGGTTACTCCCTGACAACTGCCCCAGGCCCGTTTCACTTTTATTACTGATTTTGCTTCAAAACTCCCCAGTAAAATTGGTGTCATGCATTTACTTGTTTTGTAACCTCCAAGCCCTTTTGGCCTCATTACAAGTATGGCGGTGCAGGAAAAATAGACGGTAACGGAACTACTGCCACATTCCCACACCGCCATAATACGCGTATAGCACTGGAGTGGGGGATTTAACTACATGATTATGCTGAAAGTAAATCCTCCCACTTTCCAATAAAAATCGGCAAAATTGGCAGAATTACTGTGGCAGTAATTCCGCTGGCGGCAACTCTGCCAAAAATGCCCCACAGAGTCCAATGAACTCTAAATAAATGGGGAGTAACTCCGCCACCACCACTTGCAATCTGGCCCTAATTCAGCCAGACCAAGTGGCAGTAACAGTAATTCCGTTGGGCAGTATTACAGTGGATTTACCACCGGAATACCACCCAACGTGTAATGAGGCCCCTTATCTTTAGGAGCAGCTTTTGTTACATATAGATTATATGGGCCTCATTATAACTTTGCCAGTCCGGAAACAACAGTGCACCGTTGTTTCCAGACCGGCAAAGTACAAGTCTGCCTGCCCGAGCCGCTGTGCCCGACAGGTCTGACCCTGCCAGGCACAGCGTCCACGATAGACAGACTGTCACGGAAGCCAGTGCTTCCATGGTCCCCATTCCCGTAGAGTCACTGAGGACTGTACGGGAATGGGGACTTACAATTTGCCAGCACCTGAGTTCCCAGACCGCCGGGGTTGTAATGCCTCAGTGTTACCGGGAAGTCAGGTGCCAGTAAATTATTCTGAGTCCGGAAGCAACCGGCGGTAGCACCGGCAGGGCTACCACCGGACTTGGAATAAGGCCCTATGTATTTCAGGCAGAATATAGACTAATGTACAAGCTCCATTGTCAGCACCCTGACCTAAGCAAGGGTGCAGTATGTTCTAAGTGACCTTAGCACACCCCGGGGAGCTTTGTCCGAGCAGCCATTGCACAATGGTCTAGAGGTATGAGGGAAACAGAAATGCAGCAGAACAGCCTATTAGCATTTGCACAAGAATGCTGTTCTGTAATATATAATGTTGCAGCTGAGTAAGAACCTTATCTATGCACATAGCAGGTATGTATGACATGTACGTGTCTTTTTTTGAACTGACAGAGCAGTCCCTGGTCTTTGCACGGTCACTAGTGTGTGACCCTAGAGGTTTAGCTAAACCTGAAGTCTCCAAAGTTCTGCACGTTGGTTCTAGGCGAGTCTCAAAACCTGTTTTCCCGCAACTGTTAGCCTCTCGGAGCCTCGCAGTTTGGAATGTCTGTCTCATTCCAGCGATTCAATCAGTTTCCTACTCATGGAATTTAATACCCACTGTTACTGCTTGGGGTGAACGTCACCCCCAGGCTGCACTTGGATGGGCTGCAAGTCTGGCAGTGCTTCCACACATCCCTCCATAGGCGCAGGGGTCCATGTCATGCTTTGACTCCCCTCCCAGAATTCAATAAAGCCATGGTGCACAGCCTGCCTCTTTACGGGAGATGCAAAGTGGAGTGGTGTGGTTAATAGGTGCCCAAGGGAAATGCCTCATTCAAAGGTTTAGCCGATACCCAATCAACCAGGGCCACCGCCACTTTCAAGCTAAGAGTCTTTTTCCAGGCTATGGGATGGATGTGTATTTCCGCTCAACATCCCAAACACCCTTTCACATCAGTCTTTTCCGAGCAGATTTGCGTTGTCCTAGCGACAGCCCTGAGTTCTGAAATGCCCACATGTGCCTCAAACTGTGTTATTCATTTGTCCATGCATGATTGGTCTCCTTGCCTACCTGGCCCCTGCATGACTTCATGACATGTTCCCACATGTATGCAAACTAGGTCCGAAATTAGGGCAGTGTACAGAGTTTTAAAAGGGTGGGCACCCTTGGGTTACTGCCTGTATCACAACCACAATTAGATACTCTACTACCATCCGGAAGGGCACTCACAGCCAGTCGTGGGATTGCTCAGATTGGGCAAAGGAGGGTTCTGCTGCGGCACACATCCATCGACTTGGCAGCAGGGAGAAGTTCAGTAAGTGGTCAGCGAATGTACCAGAATCAAACTGGCTCCTTCCAGGGGTCATAGTTTAGAACTTTTAACCACACTATATATAGGGGCTCTAATTCCTGGCTCCATAGTTAGGGTTGCAATTTCAGTTCCATAGGAAGAGGCCTTTGTTAGCAGTCTTTAGGTTTGTGATGTGTTGACCAAGAAGTGGCATACTATACAAACAAAAGTTTAGGATACTCTTATCAATTTTGAAAAGGTGTGATCAATTATAATGAATGTAGGCCAAGTACTATCAAGTATTAGCCTTTCTGTTCAAACTCACATATGAAACCTTTACTCTCACTTGATGCAAAAAACGTTGTGTGGCTGTTTGCCAAATTTGAAAGCCAGATGTCATAAAATGACACTCGGGGCCCGATTCATGGAACTTTCTTTCGCACGGAGCAAAGTGACTTCGCACTGGTGCAAAGTGACTTTTAAAAACACACATTTTTATTGTCATTTGGTTAAAAATAACAATTAATAAAAACAACATGTTAAAGGTTTTTTTTTATACACAGAAATAGAATCACATCAAAACCTAACCATTATGCAGATTACAAAAATGTCATCAATATAAGAATAAAGAAAGAAGAAAAAAGATAAAGCGCATGGCAAACAAAGAACAAAAGAAATCAAAAGTCAATGAAGACCCAAACAAGAGGTCACTGCACTTCTTTCAACCATGTACAGCTCCGAGACATCAAAATGTGTTCCAGGTCCCCAAACAAGGTGCCAGACTCTGGGCATAAAATGTTCCTCATCAGAGACAAGATTTTCCAGTGGAATTTTGTTTGCAGAGACACAATACCTAACTCGTATCTAATTCCATCAATTGGCACTGAATTTGAAACTTGCAGAATCCTTCTCCAAATCAAAGCTTCAGGTTGTGGCAGTGTGTCTGATAGACAAAGGATAGAGTGCCACACCATAGAGGATTTTAGGGACATCTTTGCCTTCATAATATTTTATACCCGGTATCGGGGTGTATCTACCATGACGGGAGTCCACCATTACCAATTGATTTACTAATGTCGATGTGCGAGTCTTAAACCATTCTTGTAATTTCATTTGGCCAGGCCTTGATTGTAATAGGAATCCCAGATAGACTAAAGAATCCACTCTTGCCACCGGGACCGAACCCACTAGCCATCGAAATATGGTCTCTCTTCTACCCCGTGGACATTGCATTATTTTAGTTTTCTCTGAATTAATATGAAGCACATGATTGTGCATATAGGCAGAGAAAGCATCAATGTATCTTTGGAGTCCTACCGGAGTACAACAAAAAAAAATGAGAAAGTCATCGGCGTAGGACAACCAAAAGGGCCTTAAATGATGAACTCTTGGGGAAACAAAGATCACAGGTTTCAACGTACCCCCTATATCCGATAAGTATAGATTGAACAGGCAGGGAGCCAAAACGCATCCCTGCCGGACACCTCAAAACGTAGGAATCACACGGGAAAGAGAACCAGATTGATTCAATCGCGGTTGAATAGTAGAATGCGAAAATAAACCAACTATGAGCCTCAAAAGACCATACAGCACAGCCCATTGAAGTGAAGCTTGGCCCAAGGATGTTCCCGGTCCACAGCATCAAACTCTGCTGTTAAGTAGATTGAGGCTATGAACACTGACTCATTCATTCCTTCTCATGCAGGATGTTGGATTGTTTTCACAATTGCAACATTCAGGGAAGTACACAAACGTGGGTGAAAGCCAATTTGCCATCTTTCTAAACGTCCAACCTTGAGAGCCCAGGCTTCAAGATGGGACAGCAGGATTGATGCAAACACCCTACTGTCCGCATCTAGAAGAGCAGTGGGTCTGTAGTTTAATGGACAAGTTTGATCTCCTTTTTTGTGCTCAAACCAAGAGTCAGGAAAGAGTCCTAGACACACCACACTTTTAAACAATACTGTCAAGGTTGCGCCCAAGCCTCAGGATCATTTTTAAACAAGAAGTTAGATCATTTGTTAGGACCTGGGGCATGGGAAGTACTTATCTTCACAATCACCTATAGAATGGGATCACAATTAAAGGAAGATAGGTCCACCTCATCATTCCAACCCCATTTTGGTAGTGATAGGTTTATTTTTTATTTTTTATAAAGCGCCTAATACCCAGAGACACAATGCCCCCTAAATGTCTTGAAAGAAGGAAGGAAAAAGGGAGGTCCCACTCACTCTCTATTACAGCATTTAATTGTTTGCCAGATTGTGGTATGCATGAGGTGCTAGAAGACCTGGACATTTTTACTACACAAGATGGCAAGCATTGCTTCGGCATCCTTCTGATTCCTCATACCACGACTGTGTCTAAGCCAATTCCTATAACACTGGCCATTACCCATCCTAGTTTCGAGGGTAATATTGGTGCTTAACTTTAAGGTCCTCATTCGGCCTCATTACGAGCTTGCCGGTCCGGATACAAGGGAACTGGTAAGCCAAACCCTGAGTTGTGCTCACGGGTGCCTTTCATTCCACCAGGTCTGACCTGGCGGAATGAAAGGCACCTGCAAGCACAGAATGCCTGTAGCACAGGCACCGTTCTGAACGGTGCCGGTGCTACAGGCATCCCCATTCCCATTGAGCCCTATGGGGCTGAAATGGGAATGGGGATCACCCGATTCCGGCACCCGCGAAAGGGCAATTACCCGGTCCGGCGGGGCCGGAATACCCTGGTAATTGCCCATTAGCAGATGCCGGACTTTCTTGCAAGTTTGGAGGTAGCCTTGCCAGTTTTACCGGCAAGGCTACCTCCAACCTTGTAATGAGGCCCATTGTCTTTCTCAATTCACGTTTTTTCCTTGCCACCTCTTCATTATAGACATGTAAGTGCCTCTTTAACGTGTTGCCCGTCCCTAAGGGGTGATAGCAGTGATTACACTGAATAAGTTCCTCAGTGAAGATCTCAAAATTATTCACGGAGAATACATGACTTTGCCAGTCGTTAGAGAAGCGCTTAAGAATATCCCCAAGAGAAGCGCTCACCCTGGATGCCAAAACAGCATTCCAGGAGACACAATTTCCTGCTCGGTGCGCTGTTAAATCAACAGGACCAATATTGCCCGAGACCTCATCACAGTTCCCAAATTTCATAATAATAATTTATCATTTATATAGCGCTACGAACCCTCAGGTATCTGAGCTCTGCTTATTATTACCCATGGTGAGTGGTGCTCATTTATCGACCTCAGAAAGATGAAAGGCTGAGTTTGGCCTGCCGGGATCCGAACCTGCGTCGGCAGGCTCTACACGGATAGCACAGTGAGTAGAGTGCTCGCTTTGACATCGGACCAGCTAAACGCTGCAATCAATTGAGAGTGATCACTAAATAATGAGATGGAGATAGCCAGGAAGTTATACGTATGAACCAACCTACTATCTACAAATATGAAATCAATGGTGGACTGCACCTTACCATTTGTCCAAGTCGGGCACTGCGCTATATCACCCTGCACTGATACGTTCAATAGGTATAGGCCCAGATCCTTCAAACAACTCCGCCATTGATTTCCCATACGTTGCTTAGCTGCTTTTTGCAGTGCAAAAGACCTGGACATTTTTGCAAAATGACTTTGCACTGCAAAAATACTCTTTGCACCGCACTGTGAATCAGGGTGTTGTTGGCAGTGTTTGTTTGTTTGTTTGTTTGTTTATTTATTTATATAGCGCTCTTGACCCAGGGGTATATATGCGCTTTGAACATCAGGTTACAGGTAAAAGACAATAGTACAGAATTGATAGGGCATAGATAATAGTATTCAAACAATATACATAAAATTGGACATTCGGAGTGCATACATATGTGGTAGGACAGTTATTTGTTGGTTAACCAGGAAATGACCTTGGTTCTGAAGGGTTGGAAAGTAGGTGTAGATTTAATATCCAGTGGGATGGAATTCCAGAGTTGTGATGCCAAAGTTGGGAAGCTGGATCCTCCAGCTCTTTTGAGGGAGTATTTGGGAACTGTTAGTTGTAATGAGTTGGACGATCTGGTGGTTCTAGTGTTCTGTCTTAGTGTAAATTTGTTCGAGAGGTAGGGTGGGGCAAGATGATTGAGGGCTTTGTAAGTAAGGCATATGGTTTTCAAGTCAATTTTCTGTTGGATGGACAACCATTTGCAGGCAGTTCTGGTGGCGGAGATGTGTTCCCTTCTAGGGATATTGAGGGCGGCACGGAGTGCGTTATTTTGTAAAACTTGCAATTTATTGATTACTGTTTTGTTGGCACCTACATAGAGGCTATTACAGTAATCCAGTTTAGATTGAATGAGTGCTCTGGCTAGGATGAGACAGTTGCTAGGGGAGATCAGTGGTCTGCAGGCCCTGATTAGTTTACCGGTGTAGGCAGTGGCTGAGGCGGTCATATTGATTTGTTTAGCTAGGTTGATGTTCGTGTCTAGGTAGAAACCGAGGGTTTTTACGCTCTTGGCAATGGGTATGGTGTTACCGTCAATAGTGAAGCTAGTGTAGCCGGGACAGAGTTTACTGATAGTGTTCGGTGAGCCGACAAGAAGCAATTCAGTCTTGTCATCATTCAGGCATAGGCCATGTGTGGCCATCCATGCCTGAATGATGGAAAAGACTTCATTGATCCATTTGGCGTCCTTGTTGTAGTTGCCTGATAGGGTGAGGAGTATCTGGGTGTCATCTGCGTAGTTAGTATAGGTGACACCCAGATTGTCCAGCTTGTCGAATAAGGGCTTGGTGAAAATATTGTAAAGGGTAGGTGAGACACAGGATCCTTGTGGGACACCGCAGGTGATGGGGATGGGGTCAGCCGCTGCTAGGGGGGAGAAGACCCGCATGGTTCTGTTGTCCAGGAAAGATTGGATCCATGTGACTGCAGAGTGGGAGAAGTGTGCTGCCAGAGACAAATGGTTGCACAGGATTTTATGGTCGACCAGGTCAAAGGCAGCGGAGAGGTCAAGGAGTAGAAGGATGGCAGCCTTGTTTTTGTCTTTGAGTTCGTCTATCTGGCATTTGAGATCAACAAGGGCCGTTTCTGTCCCGTGTTGTGGTCGAAAGCCAGATTGGCGAGTTCCTAGTAGGTGATTGGCCTCAAGGTAGTCCTGGATTTGTAAATAAGCCACTCTATCCAAGATTTTTAGTAGGAATGGGACGGTGGTAATGGGTCTGTAATTCGTGGGGATGTCAGGGTTGAGAGTAGTTTTTTTTAGTAGCGGTAGGACCCAGGACTGTTTCAGATTGCTGGGGACCATGTTGTTGGCGAAGGACAGGTTTATTAATTTGGTGATAAATGGGGAGAGATCCCTAGCTGCATCTTTTATGATCTGTGCGGGGCAACTGTCCCCCTTGCAATTCGATGGTTTAAGGGATGCTATAATTTTCTGAACCTCCAATATGGATACCTTTTTGAAGGTGAAGCCTGAACTAGTGGCAGTAGGTGGAGGGGGCGTGGGGAAGGAGGTGGGATCGAGAGTGAGTTGTTGTCGTTTGTTGTTGATTTTAGTTTGGAGCCCTGAGATTTTGTTAGCTAGGGCATTCTGGATCCCTGTGCACCAGGGTTTATCCTTAGTGCAAGAGTCAGTGGGGGTAATGGGGTTTTCTAATTCCTTTAGTATGTTAAAGAGCTCCTTAGTACTGGAGCTTGCCTGGGAGATCCTAGTATTGAGAGATTCTTTCTTGGCCCGTATAATCTCATTTTTGTAGAGGGTGGAGATGTTGGTGAGATTGGTTCTGTTATTTATAGAAGGCACTGATTTCCAGAGTGCTTCAAGTTTGTTTTTTTGTTGACGCAGGGTTTTGAGCTCCGGGGTGAACCATGTATTCAGGTGCGCTTTGGGTATTCCTTTGCGCAGTTTCAGTGGGGCAATGATGTCAATGGCTTTGGCCATGGACTCATTGTAGGCGTTGACCAGTTGGTTCAAGTCCGTTGTGGCGGGTAGTGCGTTTAAAGTAGGGATCACCAGAGGTATTAGGGCTTCCGCTGTGATATTGCTCTTTTTCCTAGTAGGGCAGGCAGGTGCCATGATAGGCCTTTTATGTGCTGAGTTGCTGGTAAGAATGTCAAACGGGAGGAGGTGGTGGTCAGTCCAGATAAGTTGTGTGGGATCTTTCGTAGTAATGTTGCAGTTAAGGGTAGTTATCCAGTCAAGGATTCTGCCTTTCAAGTGGGTGGGTTTGGAGCAAAGTTGTTGGAGGCCATGCTCCTCTAATGCCATGGCCAGGGCAGTGGCTGGGGTGTCTAGGGGGTCGTTAAACCCAAGGTTAAAGTCTCCGAGTATAATCAATTGTGCTGATGGTTTGGAGCTTTCAGCAACTAGTGAAGTGATGTCTTCCTCACATGAGCCAGGAGGGCCCGGGGGTCGGTAAATTAAGTGCAGCGTAATAGTACTTTTAGGGGAGGTTTGAAATTTGACTGTAATGTGTTCACAGGATTTGAGTGGGGGAGCAGAGGATAGTCTGATGTCAAGCGTGGACTTAAAGATGATAGCTACACCGCCACCTCGAGCGTTCGGTCTATCTGCTCTAAGTGGGGGAGCAGAGGATAGTCTGATGTCAAGCGTGGACTTAAAGATGATAGCTACACCGCCACCTCGAGCGTTCGGTCTATCTGCTCTAAGGATGGTGTAGTTATCAGGTATGGCTAGGGTAAGAGATGGACCTGCAGCATCGTGCAGCCATGTTTCGGTTACCGCAAGGAAGTCCAGGTTGTTTGTTAGAATAATGTCAGCGACTTCTGTGGCATGGGCGACTAATGATCTGACATTTAGGAGAGCTCCTTTAAGACTGGGATGGATAGTGTTGATGGGTGTTACAGTGTGAGGGTTGATCTTATTGAGTGATTTGGTAGGGCCTTTGCTAGGTCTGTGGTGGGTTCTGGCGCCAAGTCTAGAATTCCGATCGGAGGGGATGAGGGTAGTGTTACGGGAGTTGGTAGGGTTAGCTAATGTAGAGGTGTTGTAGTCAATGGTAGGGCAAGATGCTCTCGTGTTGATGGGGTTCTGCTTATAGACAGCTAGGTGTGTGTTAGCTGCGACATGCGGAACGTGTGCATGTCTATGGGTGGGAAGGGCGGACTTGGTATCCGGGGGGAAGGCTGGTGTGGTGGGCAGGAATGGTGTAGGGCAGGTGATCGGGTGGTGTCTTGGGCAGGCGGGTCTGACTAAACCATTATTATAGGCTAGGTAACTGTTGCCAGTGCAGGGTATGTTACTTTGCATGACACAGAAAGGGAACATGATCGCAGTCAGGCAGAGTAGCATGCTGGGGCTAAGGTAATGTACAGGGGAGTGGCGTGAAGGGGGCATAGGCGTTATAGGTAGGGCACAACACAATGCGAATGAGGTCTAAGCGACCATAGGGCACAACACAATGCGAATGAGGTCTGGGCGACCATAGGGCACAACACAATGCGAATGAGGTCTAAGCGACCATAGGGCACAATACAATGCAAGTGGGGTCTAGGCGACCATAGGGCACAACACAATGCAAGTGGGGTCTAGGCGACCATAGGGCACAACACAATGCGAATGAGGTCTAAGCGACCATAGGGCACAACACAATGCAAGTGGGGTCTAGGCGACCATAGGGCACAACACAATGCGAATGAGGTCTAGGCGACCATAGGGCACAACACAATGCGAGTGGGGTCTAGGCGACCATAGGGCACAACACAATGCAAGTGGGGTCTAGGCGACCATAGGGCACAACACAATGCGAATGAGGTCTAGGCGACCATAGGGCACAACACAATGCGAATGAGGTCTAAGCGACCATAGGGCACAACACAATGCAAGTGTAAAGTCACTTTGCACTGCGTAAAAGTTCCATGGATCGGGCCCTCAGTGCCTTTGCATGCTCACTAGATCTTAATCCAGAAGTTTCAAAAAAGAAAATGTTTCTCTTTGGTGACCCCAATGGATGTTGCAAATACCTTTTAGTAAGAATTGCAGTGGTCTCAAACGGCTCCTCTCCTCCTAATGTTCCTCCTCACCACCTTAATTTGTCACTGTCTCTCCTTCTAAACCCCCTTTCTCCAGTCTCCTCCTCCTATTCCACCCCAATCTCCTTCTCTTTCTGTCTCGAACATTCTCCAAATCCTCTCCACCAGAATAAATACCCACACTATTGCCACAACGCGTGCGGTTTGCCAGTGTTCCATGAACTCAGGTGTTGGTCATTATTAGGCTTTGGATCTAATTGGTTAAGTAAGGTTAGTTCCCTGTTCCTCCATGGCTTCTATTGCTCTGCCCCACACTTTGAGACGCAGACTGAGTCTTTGTCAAGGCTGACTGCCACTTTGGGATTCCAGTCTGCTAATGTCAGGCTCGGGGCTACTTCACCCAGAGCACTGCTCTGCTGCAGAAATAATTCAGTTAGATTAGGTTTTCTTGGTGCAGAGTTGAGTTCACTGTGTGAATGTGGGGGACACTATTTCTGTAGAGGACCATGTGTTTCCTAGAACCTAGTGTGTTTTAGGCAGCTTTCTCTCTGCAAGACAGACTTGGCAACCCTCTTTCTCCAGCAGCCCCAGTAGTTGTGATCTGATTTTCTCCCCTGATCTCTTCAGATAGCTGATAAAATGGCTGAGACAAAGTTTAGACAAAGAAAGGCATGCTGGCACCAGAGCACTTCCTTAATTCAGACTTTAAACAACATTCACTTTAAAAGGTCATTTCACCAGCAATGTAGGCTGTCAGGCTCAAAAGCCACATTGAAAGATTCCACGCTTCACGTTGGTCACAGAGAATGACACCATGCTTATCCATTGCACAGGACAGAGATGATTTGAGACAGGACTTTGGCCCCAAATGTATAGGTGTAATATGTATTTAAAATTAAAATGTGGTTGTAGGAATCCAGCTGAAATGATTTGCCTTCTGCAGTCTTTTTTAGCTCAACCCTTCAAGAGTTGTGAGTGTTCCACTTGGCACAAAGCTGGGAAAAATGGCTAGTGAACAGGCGATTGTGAAATTTGTTTGGTGGCTCAGCCAAGATCCCAGTGGCTGTACAGTGCCCATTTGGGCATTTTTGCTACCCCACCCCTAAAGCACACCAAGAATTCAGCATCCAGAAGATTAAGTGGCTTATACCTGGATCAGGGGTGGGGTGGAGTCAAGGGACCGGTGATGTCCTCTATCCGGCAAGAGAGTTACTCTAGTCCTTGGCCTTATAAACCAACCGGTTCAAAATAGACGCTCACCAGCCGTTGTTACCAGGTTTGTGTAAAAACATAATTAATGATTGGCGACGTTGTAAATGTTCCAATTTCTTTGTATGCACCAATGATAAAGTGAACAAGAAAATATATCTGAAGGAAAAACCCCAAAATATTTTTTTTTTTAAAAAAGACATGATTTTGTTTTTTTGGGGTTCCTAAAAAGGGTCCATCCATTCCCGTGGGGTGCTCACAGTTAAGTTGGTTCAGCTACTTGAATAAGATGATGTCATCTTCCTTCAAAGGAGGTTTGGGGTTGGCCCCCAAGAAACAGATTTCTAAGGTATCACTACATATTATCCACACCAAAAATATCGCCGTATATATGGTCGTCTGGAACAGCAATAGGCGATATGTTGCGGGGGGATAATATTTGGGGTTTTTAGGAGTGGGGGTTTGGGTGTGTCCCACGTTCCTTTAAAAATAATGCAGGGGTTGCGAGGGTGTCCCCCGCAGGGTCAATGCCTTAATATCGCCGCATATATGACGATATTTGGTGGGGATATTAACACGTGGAACCATTTCTAAAGAAAAGAGTAAACCCAGAGAAACATCTGAAGATGAAGTGTTGGTGAAAAGGGAGCTATTGAGTTTGCTGCCAATGGTGGGCAAGGAACTAGAATATTATACTTCCCATATGCAGAATTATTTCCAATTGTGTAGGGTGGAATGTGGTAGGCACAGAAGGAGCGATCAAGACACCTGCCAATAGTTCCATGAGAATACCACATTACCAGAAGAAAGTAACATTCAAGATATTTGATAATGGACAAGCACTTTGTAGTGTTATTGGTCGATGATCACAGCAGGTTATTATAATGCAAATGTGGTTCTTTGATCACATTTGTGGCCAAACGCTTTTCCATGATAAGTGTTATATGAAATTATAATCGCTCAAATAAACTTGGAACTGTCTTCACTAACCTTAACAGTAACCGCGTATGAGGAAGAGGCCTAGGGATGTGTTCTACAGACACCGTGTGTTCTTCTGTTTACACCGAGCAGCAATTCAGATTTTTTCAGAAGAGGTCATAAGTGGAAGGGTTCTTTACAGGGTAACACACAAGTTACTATGCTTAAAATCCCAAAGGGTGCTATTCTGTAGAGCCAAAGGTCAATGACAAAGGTCACTAAGTTACATAAGACGTCACTGATTCGATCCCACTTGTTTTCTTTCAGCTGTGAAGTCAACATCAACGAGTGCGACTCGAACCCATGTCTGAACGGTGGGACGTGCCAGGACTCTATCAATAAATACAAGTGTATCTGCAACGCTAGCTTCACGGGAGGCCACTGTGAGGTATAGTAGCCGGGCTCTTATTCCCCTTGGCTTAAGATGCAAACTCTCTCCATTCTCTATGTGTAGATTCTGTATTTGAAAAAGTGTGCCTGTCTGACCTACACATGTTCCCAACAAATGAAGGTAATTGCAGCGGGGTTATGGGCCTGTTGTTACACCAATAGTAATACAACTACATAAGCCAATTGGAGTAGCAGATCTGTGGGTCCACCCAATAGCTGCTGTGGACCCACAGTTCAACCAAATACAGAAAGAGCCTACGATTTGGAAGATTCAGAAATGGTATTATTGAGCATACAAGTCATTCGGCCTCCTTATGAGACCGGCGGTAGCCGTGCCGGTAAAAATGCACCCCATTCCCATTGAGTCCTATACATGGTCTGCTCGCAGGTGCCGGTACCCCTGCCAGGTCAGACCTGGCGGGCGGGAAGGCACCCGCAGGCAGAATTCGTAGTTTGACGATCCGGTAACAATGGTACCGGCAAGCTTATTGGTACCGTAGTTATAATGAGGCCCATTGTCTTTCCATGAAATACTTGAGTCTGAGAAATCCCCAGTATTGTATTAGTATTAGCATGTCTCTTCGCTGTGCCAGGATATCCCAACATTGCACCCAAACTGGTTCTGCATAGCCTACCATGGTCCTAATAGTGTGCAAGAGTATTTTATCGTTGTGTGAAAACAAACCATAGAATATCATCATTGTGCCCAAGGCACACTTTATTGTGCCCAAGCAGCCCATCACTGTGTCAGAAAACCACATGAATGCATACAAAGTGCGAGGGATTATGCTATAATCCCAGCAGCAACATCTGCCAGAATGCCTCAACCTTTTCTGGCAGGCTCCTTTGGTATATAGGGGCATTGTGGCATAGATTCACTGTGCCAGAATGCCCCTATTCACCACAAGAACACCTTCTTTTTGAGCCCAAACTGTACCATGACAGTGTATTGCTATGGCCTAACTGTGGCACAATATTTAATGGGTGGGCACAAATATCACCCCATGGAGGCTTTCATCTCACCAAACACTATGGCCACATCTGTGCCAGGATTGCCAATCAAACAGCTTGCATATACCAATATTCTCTCTAAGACTTTCTCACCTCCCCATGCGCCCAAGGGTATCCTGGTCACAGGTCACATCGGCTGGAACTCTCGCGGACCACCCCTCCTTCATTTTCACCAAATGAACTGAAAAGTTACACCAACCCAAACATAAATTGCAAACCATTTATGGGAAGAAATAAAGTTATGAGCAATCTACCCAATATTTTGAATTGGGGAACATCCATGCAGTCTGCTGTTTTTCTCTGAAAATAACGCATTGAACTAGTACCTTCAAATGGCCTGCTTACTTAGAGTTACTCTGCTAGTCTTCCTCGTCACATACTTCTGCCCCCCCCACCTCCTGACCCTGGGCTGAAATCACGATTAATATCATTAGAGACCGGTGGTGAGGGGAGTTTCCTTTTGAAAACAAATGAATTTGATCAAACATAGAGAAAGGACTTGAGCCACAGCTAATCGGTCCTCCATGTTTGAGTTGGTAGGGTATTGTGGAAAGTCTTTCTCACGAGACGGACCCTCATATCACTAGGACTATGCCAAGGAAGACATACAAGGAGGTAATGCTCACATTTTGGGTGGATCGAATTTAGACGGTTTGCACCGGTTCATACCAGCGATGACTACCACAGCCAATGAGATCTTGAAATCTGTTAGAAGGATGTTTGTGGGACAGATGAACTCCCTAGTGTGGTGGTCTTTCTTTTAACAACAAACCAATCCATGTGTTTGAACAATTAAATTGAAATAGAGCCTTGCGAAAAAAATCATGAGAATTCTTTACTTGTTGGTAAATCAGGAAAAATGTATTTTAGCCTCTTAGGTTTCCTACAGCGTTACTAACCTACATCATATTGGCATGCAAACGTACTTTTTATCGCCACTTAAACAGCGCATTGCATTTTTAATGAACCCAGCTATTGCAAGACACAGCTGATGCTGGAATGCTTCTACAGGGCTGTAGATCAGGGCCATCCACTCAGGCTTTTGGGAGGCACAGGCAGATGTTTAGACCAGATTACTCCTTCTCCCTGGATTCCCTCCTTCCACCACTGAAGGCCCCAAGCTTATTTCCTCCTTTCTGGGCATTTTTCCTCTGTAAAACACTGCACTGTGTGGTTATTGGCAATTAATGCATGGCACTACTTCCCTGCATGATGCACTCCGATCAGGGCGGGATGGAGTTCTCCACTACTGTTGCTGTTGATTGACGGCCATTTTGTGCATGCGTCTTTGTCCAGGAAAGATGATGTATGCATTTGACTTTGTACGTGTCTTAACTGTACGGGCCCTGCGACTGCCTAATCAAAGCATGTATGTTCTTCTGTAATAATGGAATGCTATTAAATCTATTAACACTCTTGCATGATTATTTCTTTACTTCTGGGCAATAGGGTTGGCGGGGG